>NC_057402.1:14050606-14374533 GCF_019320065.1 Cervus canadensis | reverse complement strand
GCTTGGGCCTCTCATTGCAGTGGCTTCTCTTGTTGCAAGAGCACAGTCTCTAGAAACTTGAACTTCAATAGTTGTAGCACACACAGGCTCAGTAGTTGCCCCATGGGACGTGAAATCTTCCCAGACCAGGGATCGAACCCATGTCCCCTGCATTGGCAGGCAGATTTTTATCTACTGTGTCACCAGGGAAATCCACACCTCTACCAATCTTTTGCACCTGCACCTACCTTCTCTGTCCATGTGGCCTTCTCCTATAGATTAACCATCCATGCTCCTTTGAGTAGCCAATCCTGAATAGATCCCACTGCCTCTATCCTACTCAAGAATGCCACTTTAGCAACCCTCTTCTCTTTCCTACATCATCAAAGTTTGGGGGATATTCCCCAAATAATTCTCACCAGCATACAAATATGCCCTTACTCCCACCATAAACCTTTCTCTTGATCTTATTTCCCCTAACAATTGACTCCCTATTTCTTTGCTCTGTATTTAGCAAAGCTTAAGTTCCTTATAGCCTCTGTAGATGCCTTATCTATCATTCTGTTTAAACCTTCTCCAATCAGGCTTTCACCTTACCATTTCACCAGAACTGCTCTTATGAAGGTTGTCAATGAACCCACATTGCTAAACCCAGTGGTCAATTCTTCTTCTGTAATGGTTTTGTTGAAATATAATTCACATATCATACAATTAACCCATTTGAAGTGTACATACAATTTTATGGTTTTTAGTGTAATCCACAGATGTGTGCAACCACCGCTGCTGTCTGTTTTAAAATATTTTCATCACAGTGGTCAGTTCTTAATCTTCATTTTACTTGGCCTGTCTGTGGCAGTCTAAAAAATTTATTTATTATTTATTTGGCCACACCATGTCTTAGTTGTAGCACTTGGGATCTTTAGTTGTGGCATGTAGGGACTAGTTCCCTGGCCAGGGATCAAACTGGGGCCCCTTGCATTAGGAGTTTTGTGGGTTTTTTTGCATTGGGAGTTTAGAGACTTCACCACTAGACCACCAGGGAAGTCCCTCTCTATGGCGTTTGACACAGTTCTCTTTTCTTTGAAACATAGTTTTCACTTGGCTTTCAGAACATCACACTCTCTTTTCCCTCCTTTCTCACTGCCTTTCAATTGCCTTTACTTTTCTTCCCCCTGACTTATATCTAGAGATTGGAGTACCCTTAGGGTGTAATCCTTGAGGCTGTTCTATGTCTTCTTGGATGAGTCATCCAGCCCTATGGCTTTAAATATTAGGTTGGTGAAAACCTAATTGTGGTTTTCAATTGTGAATTTTAAATCATTATAACTAGGCTCCAAACACATCTTTATTAATCAAAATAGGAACCATTACAATCAACACATCTTTGCCAATGAGAAATAAGTTGATTTATTCCTGTGGCATAAAAATACGTGCTTCAGAATTTGAGGAACTTTTGGAAAGCATTTTCTGCCTCCTTGCTGGTTGTGGAAGCATTTTCTCTGCAAAAAGTTGTGGTAGTTGGTTGGCAAGAGATCAGTTGAATATGGTGGATGAGGCAAAACTTTGTACACCAATTTGTTCAACTTTTGAAGCACATGAGACATGTGGTCAGGCATTGTTGTGGAGAAGAATTGGGCCCTTTCGGTAAACCAATGCCAGATGCAGGTATTGCAGTTTTGGGTGCATCTCATCGATTCGCTGAACATACTTCTTGGATATAACGGTTTCACTGGGATTCAGAAAGCTCTAGTGAATTAGACTGGCAGCAGGCCACTAAACAGTGACCGTGACCTTTTTTGGGTGGAAGTTTGGCTTTGGGAAGTACTTTGGAGCTTCTTGTAGGTCCAACCGCTGCTTCTAGGTACGATCCACTTTTTGTTGCACATCACAATCTGATCAAGAAATGGTTCATTGTTGTTGAATAGAATAAGCAAAGACAACACTTCAAAATGATGATTTTTAAATTTTCTGTCAGCTCACGAGGCACGCACGTATCGAGCTTTTTCACCTTTCCAGTTTGTTTCAAATGCCAAATGACTGTAGAATGGTCGATGTTGAGTTCTTGAGCAAATTCTGTGTAGTTGTAAGAGGATCAGCTTCAGTGAGTCTCTCAATTGGTGGTTCCAATATCAAATGGCAAAGTTCAACAATGCAATACTGCAATTACTTTTGCACCAACCTAATGCTATGCATCTGTTTAATGCTACCAAGTTTACATGTCTAGCCTGGTCATCCCTCACCATCTCCAAACTTATCTGTACAACTTCATGCTCCACACCCCCATGTGGATTCTAATAGACAACTCAGAACTAACCCTCTTCCACCAGCAATGTTTCCTACCTCAGCTGATGACAGTTTCATCCTTCTCGTTGTTCTGGCCAAAAATCCCAGTTATTCTTGATGCCGTTTCTCTATCACATGTCACATTCAATCCATCAGGGAATCCTGTCAGCTCTACCCTCAATATGTCCAGAACCCTGTCCCTTCTCCCACCTCTGGTCCTGGTGCAAGTTGCCACCATCTCTAGCTTGGATTACTGCAATATTCTCCTAACAGGTCACACTACTTTTATTCTTCTCCCCTACAGTCTATTCTTAACAACAACCACAGTGAGCCTTTAAAAATAGAAGTGACTTCATGTGATTCCTCTGCTCAAAACCCTACTTTGACTCCTCATTTCACTCCAAGTAAAAGCCAAAGTCCTTACAGTGGCCCACAAGGACCCACCCCTGCTTCTTACTTTCCTGACTTCATCTCTCACTACTCTCTTCCTCAGTTACCTTGTTCCTGTTACACTGGCCTTGGCTATTCCTCACACTACCCACACATACTCCTGACTTACAGAGTTTGCACCAGCTAGTTAGCTCCTGTGCCTAGAAAACAGTTCCTCCAACTGTGTAGCTTGGCCAGTCCCCTCACTTCCTTTAAGATATTGCTCCCCTCCCCCCCAAAAAAAGATATTGCTCCCACTAAAAAAAAAAAGGTGCCTGTGTGGGGGGTAAATTCCTTGGTGATCCAGTGGTTAGGACTCAATGGTTTCACTGCTGAGGGCCTGGGTTCAAAACCTGGTTGGGGAACTAAGATTCTACAAGCCACGAAGCATGGCCATTTAAAAAAACGGGCGGAGGGGGGAGAAAAAAGAAAAAAGACATTGCTCAAATTTCATTTTCTCCACAAGGCCTTCTTGGATCACCTTACTTAATATACAGCCAGCCCTCTCCACCCTCTTCTTCCTCCTCCATTTCCAAACCTTCTACCTTGCTCTCTCTCTCTCTCTTTTTTTTTACTATAGCTCTTATTACCTTTTAACATATACTATATTTTTTGTTTTGTTTTTACTTAAAAAAATTTTAAGTTTTCTTTCTCTTTTTTTTATAATATTCACTATATTTCTTATGTTTATTTCTTTTTTTTTCTCACGTGTTAGTACTTTTAATGTTGCGCACATCAAATTATAGGAAAAAGACAACTATAAACAAGACGCAGTCCCTCTACTTCCATGAACAGCACACAGCATTACAGCAAGCCAAGTTTATGTTCAACCATCAAATGCGGTTCTCCCATTAGTTCACTTTGTGATGGGTCATTAAGAATATCTTCAAATCCAATAGTCTCATCATTACCCCTCAAAATATCCAGTGAAAGGTTTGAGCTTGGGAGAAATGGAAGACGCTGAACCTGCTGTACTGCCTTGAATTCCATCTGTAGTTTTAGTGGTGCAAAAAGACCCTGGATGTTTCTCAGTGTGGAGAAGTTCATCTTATCTTGGTTGAGCTGGTAATTTTTTTCTGATAATTCA
This sequence comes from Cervus canadensis, assembly GCF_019320065.1. Classification (NCBI taxonomy): domain Eukaryota; kingdom Metazoa; phylum Chordata; class Mammalia; order Artiodactyla; family Cervidae; genus Cervus; species Cervus canadensis. The sequence continues at coordinate 14,370,755 of NC_057402.1, read as the reverse complement.
AGAGGATGACTGGGCAGAAGTTCATTTTTCACACAAGAAAAACCTTTTCGAAGAAGATCATGACTTTCAAAAGGTCCACTTGCTGACAGCTCAGTAACTGGAATACTGTCCTTTAGCTGGGATCCAAGTCCTCTGGCATTCATTTTCGACTCGCTCAGCGTACAGAAGCTCTCCCCTTGACGGTCAGCCGGCCCCGCCGCCTTATGTTTATTTCTTTGATGCATATCTACTGTCTCCTTCCCCTCTAGGATATAAGTGCTCCCAAAACAAGAATCTGTTCATTGATGTATCCCAAGGATCTAGTACAGTGTCAGGGACAGAATAAGTGCTCAGTAAATATTTGTTGAATGAATAAATGAAAAATGTGGATAATGATACTCATTCTAAAAAGTTGCTGTAGGGATTAAGTAACATACAGAGATCCTGACACTGTTAGATCCCCACCTCCCTTCTCTCTTCCTCAAATGTCTTCCCTAGTTGCCTCCTACAGCATTGCTTCTTCACACCTCTTTGGACATTTTAACCCCTGTAATCACTCCTTTGAGTTTAAATCCAAGAAAATCCAACAAAAGGCCACAGATATCATCTGAGAATCAAAAGGACTCTGGGAGACCAACTCTACCCACTACCACAACTGTTTATCAAATTAGGAAATTGTTACCCAGAGAAGCAGACGGCCTGAGGAGAGGGCTAGGTCAATGCTTTGTTGTTGAAGTTAGATTTAAAAATCAACTTCAGGGAGTTCCCTGGTCGTCAAGACTCTGAGCTTTCACTTAAAAAAAAAAAAAGTAACCAAGCAACTTTATCGAGGTACATTTACAGACATTAAAATAGATACATTTTAAGTGTACAATTTGATGAGTTTTCACAAATGTAAGGTCATTAAGGTCACCAGGGATTTAGCAGAGGTATCCTGGCCAGGAAAGAGAACACCACCAGGGCTTTTGGGAAACAGGGCCAAGCAGAGAGGTCAAGGGCCGACAGGAGATTATTGGTCCTGGGGTTTCACTGCAGCAGGATCTGAACCTCTGGGATGTCTGGCAACTTCGCGGCACCTCTTGGTCCTCCCAAGCGAGTGAGCCAGCTCTCTTTCACACCAGTCTCCACCAATCTCCCGTGTACAGGCCAGGAATGGAGACCTGGGACTGAGTTCTGTCTCTTGCCTGTCCTGCAACTCCCCTGCCATCAACCACTGCCCGCATCTCTGCCCATCAATGGGGGGCGCTCCAGCTTGGGAAGTCAAGCTTCTCGCCTGCCGCCACACCCACCGGGCCCGATTTCCTCTTCATTCTTAGAAGCTAGTTTCGGGTCAGCAGGAGTACCGCTGGCTGGGAAAAGTCAAAAGGCTACACCAGGTGCTGGCCTCGGAAATCGCCCCTCGGGTCTGCCCTCCTCTGGTTCCTTGGGGCTCTTGGCGTGATGAGCTGGCCCCGCCCCGCAACCAGTCGCTATCTCCAGCCCTTCTGCATCTAAAACCCTCTAGGGGGTTGCAGGTTCAGCTTCACTTAGAGACCGCAGCTCTTGAGTTCAGATTAGGTAGAAAAACTCAGGCAGGACTGGGGACTCGGGTGAGGCGTCTGAAGCTGGCCGCAGACTTTCTCTCCGGAACTGAGAGAGCCTCTTGAGAAAGCCCAAAGAGCTGCCCGCCCATCCAAGAAAAAAACGCTGGGGTTGGTGCTGCTAACATCTGGGGGAGAGCGAGGTGCCGCCCCTGGCGACTGGGAAATCCCAGGGGTGGCGCCGGCTGTGGGTGGGGCCGGGGGTGGGGTCCCGGCGGAGGGCGGGGCCTACCTGGGCACCCGGGTGTGCCAGCCCAGCCCTGCACAGCCGAGGTGGTAGTGGCCCGGGTCTGTGGCTCCCGCTCTACCTGCCCCTGAACCTCGCAGCCATGGAGGGACCCCAGGAGCTTCTGAGTGGGAAGCTCCAGCTCTGCTTCACCCCGGCTGCCCGGACCAGCCTCCTACTGCTCAGGCTCAACGACGCAGCGCTGCGGGCGCTGCAGGAGTGTCATCAGCAACAGGTACGGCTGGCCCAGGCCCCATTCTCTCTATCCTCTGCCTCTCCGGAGGTCGGGCCTCAGCCGGCGACTCCGGCGAAGGGACCTGGGGGTGGATAGCAGCATCCTCGGGCTCTGGCCTCCCCATCTCTTCAAGTGAAGCCCGCTAGGCAAGTCCCCCCACCCCGGGCTCCCGACGCCGGTCCTGGGGACGCCGCTTCTGCTGCTCTTGGCTCAAGTCTGTGCTCTGCCCGCAGGTTCGGCCGGTGATTGCTTTCCAAGGGAACCGAGGGGTAAGCGCGGGTCTGGGTTGTGTAGAGGTGAAGAGCAGGGAGAACAGACATGGGCTTCAGGAAGGGACCGTCAGGGCGAGAGGCTGAGAGCAGTCACGGTCTGATGAAATTTCGAGAACTGAACCCAAAATGGGGGAAATCGGGGCTGCTGGGGTTGGTCCCAAGAGGCTGCGGTTGAAGAGACTTCGGCGACTTAACCTCCTGAGGAACTCGGGCCCAGCTGCACCTCGTGTGCTAACGAGCCCCATGGGACCCATCTTTGGTCTTCGGCTGGTTCAGGCAGGAACAGCATTGGTTGGGGAGGAGGAACTGACTTTCATGGGGTTTACTGTCTCCTTTCACCCACAGTACCTGAGGCTCCCAGGTCCCCACTGGTCCTGCCTCTTTTCCTTCATAGCGTCTCAGTGTGGCCAGGAGGGCGCTGGTGGTCCTGGCTTGGACCTTGTATGCCAACGCCTAGGCAGGTAAGGAAAATGGGTAGCAGGTAAGAATTTGTGGTAAGTCAGGGAAGGGGATGTCCACAGTTCCTTAAAAGTTCTCCACCCTTCAGTTTTATGTGTGTGTGTGTGTGTTTTTAACCGCCTTTTCCCAGGTCTGGGCCTAACCGTCTCCACTGCCTGGGTCCACTCAAGGAGCGCCTCACGATTTGGGCAGCTATGGATTCTATCCCAGCTCCATCTTCAGTTCAGAGACACAACCGGACTGGAGATGCCAGGGATCGTGAGAGCTGGAAGAGTGTGGGAGACTATCCTGAAGGAGACACAATTTCACAGTCACAGATGGCACTAGAAGAGGTGAGGCCAGAAAGTGCAGGGAGTTAGGATAAGGTGGGGCAAAGCCTGAAACCTAGGGAGCCATGTGCCCCTGCCACTTTCCCTGCCAGGTGCCAGAACCACTGGCAAGCAGCCAAGGACAGTCACTCCCAGGATCCTCGAGGGAGCACATGGCACAGTGGGAAGTGAGGTACTTGGAGCAGGGTGGGACTAACCCAGGGCGCTCTGGTATTCCTCTCTAATCGCCACTCTAAATGCTGTGATAAGAGATGGAGCCCTACTTCCTTCCTACCCTGGGCTTGATCTCTATTTCCTCTCCTAGGAACCAGACCCTTCTTCCAAACAGAGATCCTGATCAGGCGCTGCCTCCATCTGCTAGCCAGAAACATGTGGACAAGGTAAGTTGTAATAGCAAGGGTTTTTCTAAGAGAGTTGTGTCCAATGAGGCTAACATTTTAAAACTGAGAGCTTATCATTTTCATGATCCCAGAGCTCATTATGTGGAAGTAATTGTCAAGAGAAGGGCACAATAGGCGGCTTCTGGCTTACTGTTTATGTTCCTGAGATATGTTCCCAACAGAAACGTCCAGCGCCTGCAGCTATGGTAGAACTAAAACAAAAGAGGCTCAGAACTCTAGCTCCAAGTCCCCTACAAGGACTGCCCAGTCAGGACTTACAGGAGGAAGATTGGGAGCAAGAAGATAAAGATGAAGATGTGGGTCCCAGGCTGGAGCACAGTCCCTCAGTTCAAGCAGGTGAGTTAAAGAGAGGGTGAAACTGCCATTGTGGGGAGGGGGAAAAGAAAAAGTGTTATCATCACCTTCATGTCTTGTTTCCTTTCTAGATTCTGAATCCCCAAACCCTGAAGAAGTACCAGATTACCTCCTGTGAGTCCCTTGCCATTTCCAATTTTATCAAGCCTTGTACATTCCTGGGAGCTGGAAGCTTTGGGGGGTCAATGTTACTGATGGTGACAACACTCTGCTCCTGGCAGGCAATACAGGGCCATCCACAGCGCAGAACAGCAACATGCCTACGAGCAGGACTTTGAGACAGATTATGCTGAATACCGCATCCTGCATGCTCGTGTTGGGGCTGCAAGCCAAAGGTTCATAGAGCTGGCAGCTGAGATGAACAGTGTTCAGCGAGGAACTCCAGAACACAAGGTAAGGACTGGATGAACCCAGGCTGGCTTTCAAGTTCTACTGGCCATAAACTCCCTGCTAATTGCCCATTAAGTATGTCTGTTCAATGACCAAAGTGACAAGCAAGTCTGTTTTGAGAGAAAAATTAAGTCTGCATAATTTGGCATAATATGAAGCTACTTTAGTCCCTAAGAGAGTTGGAGTTTTTCTCAAGGTTAAACTTAGTGCTAACATTTTCTGTTTCAGGTGCTGGAAGAAAAGATAGTCCAGGAATATAAAAAGTTCAGGAAGGTAAGACCGGGCCTGGGAATGGTAGCAAGAAGGCAGAATTGACTTTTTTTTTTGACATGGGCACTTTTTCTCTGCAGCGGTACCCAGGTTACAGGGAAGAGAAGCGCCGCTGTGAGTACTTGCATCAGAAACTGTCCCACATCAAAGGTCTCATCTTGGAGTTTGAGGAAAAGAACAGGGGCAGCTGAAGCGGACACATGGCTCTTTACCCTAGTGTGATATGGAAGAAAACAGCAGCTATTAACTAAGAGGACAGTTGTCTGCTCTTCGTATTGTTGAGTCCGTAATGGCAAGTAGGAGAACTGCTCTAGGTTCTTGAAGTTTGGTTTTCATTATTACCATATTTAAACTTTTAGGGCATGGGCACAGTGCCAAGACTCCACAGCTGTGCCCAGGAGTTATCCAGTAACTGAAAACTAGGAAAAGTAGCAGAGGCTTGGCTTTTCCACCTTTAGTTCAGCCAAGTCATTTTCAAATCCTGAGAAGTGACACCATCTCCAAGACAAGATACCTTGAGAACATTAGAATTTACCTGGTAGCCTCCCTGAAAAAATCTTTGGTAACAAAGCTAAAGGAACTAGTAATACAACAGGATATAATGGGAAAGGGCTTGGGTGTTACCCATGTACTAGAAGTGAATTCTTTTACAAACACGGCTAAAAAAATTAAAACTGATTGCTTCTGTGTCAAGTTTATGTTTTCCTTAAATCCTCCAAGATGGTGGTTCTCACCCTTGCTTGTGTATATGAACCACTTCTTGGGCTCTCTAAAAAATTAGATCCTTAGATTCCAGCCCAGGTCTTTTCTAAAAAATATATATTTTATTATTTTATTTGGCTGTGCTGAGTCTTGGTTGTGGCATGTGAACTCTCAGTTGCAGCATGTGGGATCTAGTTCCCTGGACAGGGAGATCAAACCTGGGCCCTCTGCATTAGGAACGTTAGTAAACTCTCCTCAAAACATGGAAGATGAGGATCACCTACAACTAGGGCTCCTACCTAGAATTATCCAGTAACTCAAAACTATAACTGTGGATAGGATTAGTAAACTCTCCTTCTCCAAACATGGAAGATGAGGATCACCTACAACTAGGGCTCCTACCTACAACTAGGGCTCCTATCTAGAATTATCCAGTAACTCAAAACTATAACTGTGGATAGGATTTGGATTTACCCAAAAAACGAAGAGGGAAATGGTTCAATTCTTTTGCCAGTCCTATCCTTTTTGTTCCTCACTGCTGCATAAGAAAGTGAGTATTTCACTCACAACCAGGAATGATTGTTTCCTTTCCCGTTTCCACTGGAGGAGGAAGTTAACGACCACACCCTGGACTTTGGGGGAGAGAGCTGTACCAGTAGTGTCAGCAATTCCTAAAACAGCTTGAATGAACCCCAACCTGATGCCACACCCACACAGGGCATTTCTGGGGAGAGAATAGCCCTTGGGAGGTATAAACATGCTTAGCTGCATGGTAAGGATAAATAGCAACCCAACCTTAAGGTATGGGGGGCCAGAAACAGCCCAACAAGAAAGGTCCTTCACCTGTTCTAATCATCAGGCTAGGGTCCTGTGCAATAAACACATAAGGATAGGAGATGAAATTTGGAAAGGATTTGCAGGTGATTAACTATGGACCCAGTGCAGACAGCTGTGCAGACCATCATGGTAGTTATTTGCCCTACACATAACTATTTAATGAAAATCTAAAATATGGTTCTAGCTCCATTTCAAATGCTCAACAGCAATAGGTATTGAGCAATGAAGATTATAGAACATGTCTATCATAGCAGAAAGTTCTACTGGACAGTGCTGGTCTAGAGAACCTTTGGTTCCCCACCTCATGGAGAAAAGACAGTATAAAGGGGGTGCATTTATTGTCACTGTTCCAAATGTACAAAAAAAATTAGAAAATAACCCCCCAACTCAATTCCCCCCACCCCCACAACATTCCCCCCCAACACAAATAATTTTTCCCAAAACCACAAACATAAACTGGTTCTGGTATTTTCATAAACAGTGCAGCTAAGAAACAGTTTAGAGAAAATTTAACAGGATTCAGATTATAACCATTCTGCCCTCTCAGCCCTGAGAGGCAGTAATTCCATACGGGTCCCAGTCCTCCCCATTGGTTTTCCCATCTCTGGTGGAAGAGTCCTTTGACAAAGTGGTATGATGTTTGGCTGCTGCTTTAGAGATCCTCCTGTGCCTTCTTCTTCTTCTTGGGTTTTTCTTCTTGAATTACAGGGGGGTTTGTAGCCTCTCGCTTTAGATAGCTAATAAAATCACTTAATTCACGGCCACCCTGAAAACAGAAAGATAAGTCTGAAAATTTAACCTTTTAAAAAATCCACAATTTTCCTCCCCCCCGCCTAATAGGAAGCCTTTTGTATTTTAAAAAGTACATTAACAACCACATATATGGACCATGAGAGTTGAGTTTCCAGTTATATAAACTCAGTTAAAGAACTGGATCTGTATGTGTGTGTCTGTATGTGTGGGGAGATGAGAAAATGCACTTACTTCATATTTCTTTGGATTTTGCTTCTTGTTGGCTGGAGAAAAGTAGATGGTAGGAAAACTGGGAAAAGAAGAAAAGATGAATTTCAGATTTCAGAGTAACTCTAACATACACTTCCATAATAGCTGTTTCCATGAATAACTTCTCTTCATGATTTCTAATCTGACCAGATACTATTGTCCATCAGTGACGAGGTTACATCCTACTAAAACACAGGAATACGACGGCTCACAAGGTCTGGGGCAGTCATGAGGGGCCATGCTGCAGAAACTTTAAGCCAGGAAGGCACTGGTGGTTCTGTGTTCAACTGGAATATGAGGACTCTCCAAACTATGCCCAATACAGAAATGGTTTACAAGCTCATTTTTTCCTATCAATTGCCTAGACACTTTTACAGTTTTTAATCTACTTACCCTCTGACTTCATATGGAGAAGGCACATCGTTGGCTGTGGCATCCATCTTGGCTATGACAATATTTGGATCTTTTCTGAGCTGTTAATAAAAAGGTTAGGTCTTTGAGTTTCAAGCTTTCAGTGACGGACACAGTCAATTTAGGACTTAAAACCATTAACGGCTGGATAGGTTTTGCTGCTGAGATGGAAAGAGTAGTGATACTTTCACAAGTATCAAACTTCCCATAAACTTCCCTTTTCTCTCTTGGTTCCTACATATTAAGACTATATACAGACAGCTGCAAAATTACCTGGCCTAAGTAAGATATCAGCTAAAACAAGTGATTTAAGATGCGGAAATATAATGAATTCATATATGCCATTACCAAATTCAGAAGCCAAGTTACTTTTTAATCATAATCTAGATTGAGTCCAAGGAGTGGAAAGTTAAAGCAAGTAGCTAAGGCACCGAGTAGGCTCAGAGTGCAGTCAGGAGACAGATCACAGGAGATAGTTGAATGAAAATCCACCAGTGCTTAAGTTCTGAACTAATTAGGGTAACTATTAATCAATAGCCAATGCTAACTTCCAACTCAAATTCAACTTTATAATACAGTTCACACTTACCTTCTCTCCCAGTTCTTTATACTTAGGCTCCAGATTCTTACAGTGACCACACCAAGGAGCATAAAACTCAATCAGCACATCTTTATTTTCATTATTCACTATTTCATCAAAATTCTCTGCTACCACTACCTGGAAAACACGTTAAGATTCTCTAGTTAGTAAGGCCAGTTGAATACATTCATGAGCTGTATTTGTTTCTGGACTCAATCCCTCTCAAATTTGTTGTGCTGCCACCGAAAAATACATTATTGAAATCCAACTTGCACTTACAGGCTTTATTAAGATATTACCATTCCCCAGAAAGCAACTCACTCCCATGTCTGTCACCTGTCAGACTAAGTTGAAGAAGTCACAGGAAACAAGTGCTACCCAACTCTTCCTTAAAATAATCTCACAGCAACAATCTTAAAACTACTCTTAGCAGTTAGCTTGTTCTGTCCCAAAGAGTCACCGAGCCCTAATACAAATATCATAAAATTCTCCTGCCTCTATTAAGCATTATGAGCTCTGCCAATGCTTAATTTATGATGAGAGAGGTTAAGGACAAATAAAAACAGAAACTCAACAGCCAACCTCGTCTTCACTTAGACCCAGCATTTTGGGAATAAAAAAGTGAGGAGAGGCAGCTGTGCAGAGGCTTGGGGACACTGTGAGCACCTCACCTTTACAGGCCCATCGTTGCTCTCTGGGATAGGCTCAGACTTCAGGTATCTCTTCAGGTTGCCGTCAAAGTAATCCTGCAGGAATCTCTCAAGAGCCTTGCCATCACGCCTGATATTAGAAAGACAAGGATGAGCTTCTTAACATACTCCCACCAATGAGAGAACTAAAGGCAATTTTTTAGAATAGTTTCCACTTTAGCTTAATTGTTTCTGTTTTAGCTTAAGTTTCAACGCTAGGAAGTAATTGGAAGTTTAAAAAAAAAAAAAGAGGGAGCCCTGATTTCTCAATATGCAGAACTACAGACTGAGTAAGAAGCCACCACCTTCTTGTATTTCTAGTGTGTACTTTGGGGATTAGAAAGGCCAGAGAAAGAACACGTCAGTCCTTCTGGAAATTCAACTCTGCAAAAGAACCAGGTCTGTCTTTGTTGCTCTGGAGAACAGTGCCTATTTATGGTATCTTGTTTTACTAGCTTCACTCACAGGAAAATTTTCTCTTGTTTTAATCTCCCGAAGTCTCAGAAGGTGATGGTCAAAACTGTCTGGTTTTGTCTTAAGATGTCTCCAATTTCCTGAGTTTACTTTAGGCCAAGGTGGTATTCCAAGAAAAAAGACATTCTGTAGGGATGGGAGGGGACTGGTTTGGTCTGAAATTACATCAGTCTCGAAGACGCTATCTAGTGTTCTCTATTTACTATATTTAATGGCAGGGTGGAAAGAGTCACGTAAGAATTCCAAGCTGCCAATCTTTTTGCTTTTCAAAATTCATTAAGAATCATGATCCTTAAAATATCTATAACTAATTAATTGAGAAAAACAACAGTCATGGGTCTTAACCTAGCTTCACATTCCAATGTTCTTCTTTATACATCCTCAGTAGTGTCAAAGGCTTTAATGGTGTCTTTGCAGAATCAAATCCCAAATCCACGCTAACTTGTAACTCACGAGAACTCCTCCTGCATGACAAACTTCTCTCCTTTTGCGGTTCTGATAGCGACAACAGGAATCTCTCCAGTAGTGCTTTCCAAGCCAAAATCAGAAAGTTCGTGGCTAAAGGTTTTGCGGCTGGCTACAGCAAAATAGAGTTTCTTTCCAGCATCCAGGAACTTCTTTGCCACCATCATCACTCTGTGGGAAACAAGGAAGATTTACGCCAAGAGGACACCAGGACGGTAGAGCACTTCTGAAACCAAGCAGCGAGAAAGCAGAAAGCAACATTTAAGAGTCCCTGCAGCCCTCTGGGGTCAGTCTGAACTTGTGTTCTTGTGCACTGACATAGGATTAGGGTGTACTCCAAAGTCTTACTGAACTTCACCGCCAAACTGGTGGTATCCAAGCAAACAATCCATTCCCACTGAATGCTGCCATATTATATAATACAAAATACTGCAGGCATCAATAACTAACCCAAAAGGAAAATCTCTAAGGATAAAGTGCACTGAGGGTGTCAATGGGCAACAAGGCACAATGTGTTAAAGGACATTTCAGATGGCATTTGAATCTTTTCTGGGAGGGCAGGAATCAGCTGTGTCATAAGGCAAAGGAACACCTATGGAAGATATGCCCAATAGTTTTTGGAAATAGTTTATCTGTCCTTATAGCTTCAAATGATCACACATGGTAACAGGATAGTTAGAAGAAACTGTTTATGTGCTGCGTAAACTTGTCTACAAAGGGGAAAAATTATTCTTATTACCTGTTTCTCCAGTAGTTGGAACCTTTAGCATTCTTTTCATAGTCCACATCATAGTAAGCGATAAGTAAATCCTTGTTCTGTAGTAAATCTTTATTGTCTTCTGTCATGTGAGGGCAGATACCAAAACTGAAATGACAAAATCCATTATCAAATCTGGCAGGTTTTTATCTATATTATGAAATTAACATTAAGTAGCTGATAGTATGCTTAATAACTAAGATTTAAAAAGACTAAAATGAAGCCAAGAAATGCCAAAAAAAGTATAAAGATGTACTCACATGTTTTCCTGAATAAATCTTTTAATCTTCCCACTGGTCATTTTCTGTTCTGTATATGCCACCGTCTTGTCTTCAAACTTGTTCGTCAGATGGGAAGGACGAAACAAGGTGATACCCCTTAAAAAAACAACAAAACTTAGTAGGTAGACAGAGAACTATCTCCCATCTTTTATTGTTTGAAGCTCAGACTACCTACACTTGCGGCCACCTCTACTGTCACCACTTAAGCCCATAAGGACTTTCTTCTGGGACCCCAGCCCTGGCAACACGACCCTCTCATCAACACTGAAGAGCTAACCACTCTAATCTCAAGTGTAATAATTGGTTTTAATAAACCTAGGTTGGAAAGTTAGGAGACCTTAGTTCTAATTCTTATTCTACCAACTAACTTCAAAGATCTTGGGCCACGTATCAGTTTAATTCTTCTGGGCTTCAGCTTTTACATCAGTACAAAAGGGGGTTGGAGTAGACAATTTCCAAATCTTTAAAAACAATAGAAAAAAGTACCAAACTTACCCCAAAGCCCTAATATGTACAAATAAGAGAAAGCAGAACTTGCTCTTATTGGAAGGTACCTTGCCCTGACACTCTCCTTGAAAATTCAACTTTCCCATACAGTAAGAAAATTACTTCAATAGAGAAAATATAGTTAAGATCCCTTCCAATTATAGAAATTCTATAGGTATAATTCTATGATTATAGATAATGTTTAGGTTGAGTTCATTAGAAATTTCTCGGTTCTAGATTTCTCTATCCCAGTAAACCCAGTTTACGTAATTTTCCCTTGCTGGTACTACTTTGCTTCTCTCCCTAAGCCAAGTTTTCCTCATCCCACTGAACATCTGAAGGAAATTCCTTCTTTACTTTCTACTAGCCTTTTATTCAGCTAACACCGAACCCCAATTTGGTTCTGAGTCACAGATTCACATCTAATAAACATTCCCAGAAAATATCACTATTCTAACCATTAATATCGTGCCTCTTGCTTTTGCTTCTCCTTCATTCATTCCTCCTCTCCATACTAATCACACCCATACAGTTATATCACTTGTTTTGGGCTAGGTGTCAGCACCTTTAAGTCCTTACAGCCCCCTCTCAACTCTTCCAACATTAACTATGAACTTTATGTCAATTTTAAAACACAGGTATTTTCATAGCATACAGGGAAACTACACAGTGAAAAAGGACCTAATACAAACATGCTGGGCAACCAAGAATCTAAATCTAAGACTTTTATTTTTTAAAGCGGTGTTACCAGTTTCAGAGCAGCTACTGTGAAAAAACTGTAATCAGTTCCAGATGTGATCTTTAATGATGATATGGCATTGGGGTACACATGAAGGCCTTAGGACACCCTTCTTATAAGGTCTTCTAAATAAGACTTCTGATCAGAGGCTGATCGCCACCTTTAATGGCAAGTGTGAGAGGCAGACACAGGGAACAAACCTAAGGTTAACAAGCTGATATGTGGTGTGCGTAATGAGCAGTAGAGCCTCATGGCTAAGCCCAACAACTTTGCAGTCAGACCTTCTGGCTGCAAAGGTTCCACCCTAGTTCTGCCATGTATATATAGCATGTAAAGCTTAACCTCCTTGTATGTCATCCTTAGACTCTCTTGACTGCCTTGCCATCCCTCCCCTTTCAAACCTCCACTGTATGAGTGCCAGTGACTTTTCCTCTGAAACACAAAATTCATCACATTACTCTCTAGCTCAAAGCCTTTCAATGGCTCTCAAATGTCTAAAAGATAAAACCTACACTTTTCTGTATGGCACGTAGGTCTTCTCTAATTTGGTCTCTGCTGACCTCTCCAGCCTCACCTTTCATGACGACCTCATCTATGAACAATACTCCAGCAGGAACACAGGTTCCAACACACCTAGGTTATTTCACATCTCGAGGCCTTCCCTCCTGCTGCTCTACATGGAATAATCTTTATCCCCCACCATAACCTGCCCAGAAAAATTTATCTTTCAAGATACACCTCAAGAGTCACTTTCTCTATGAATTTTTTTTTCCTGATACTACTCCCGATCCCTCCTATGTACTTCTGGTACTCTGCCTAATTTCTATCGCAATACCTGTAATGCTCACTGACACTTGTAGTTTTAAATATATTTACTACCTCCTGCTACTAGATGCCCCTCAAGGGCAGCAACAGTTTCCAGAACTTAGCTTACTGCCTAATAGGTACTCAATAAAGTTTTTGGAAAAACTAGGTTTAAAAACCACCAGTTCAGTCCAGTCCAGTGGTTAGGATTCCACCTTCCAATGCAGGGGGCTGGGTTCGATCCCTGATCAGGAAACTACGATGCCGTATGCCAAGAGGCATGGCCAAAAGATTAAAAAATAATCTTAATAAAAAATAAAAACACCACCAGTTCACACAATAGTACTTGGTCAAGACGCATATCTATAAGGGCATTCAACTCAGTTACTTACTCTCCATCATCATCATATTTGTTCACCAGAGATTCAATATTGGTGTGTGCAAACCGGTAATTATCCCTCAAGTTGCTGGCTGCTTTTAGAAACTCAGAGTGAGCTTCACTGAATAAATCCTTGAAAAAACCTATACAGAAAATGTCAAACACAAGGAAGAAACAGTAAGTGCTGAGACATATTCAAAACTTTAAAACTCCTCTATTCTTCAAATCCTTTATTATGGATAAGCAAAGCAAGATAGGAAGAAGGATCAGTTCTGCTTTGCCATGACTACTGAGGATATTCGACAAAATATTTAGGATAAGAATTCTTTCTCTACCCTTAAAAAAAAAACATTCTTGAGGAAGCCGAGCGAGAGAATTTGTCAGGGTTCAAGTCTTAATTCTAGTTTTCACAGTTGAAAAATTTGAGCATATTGCTTAACTCCTTAGAGTTTCAGGGACTATTTTAGGTGTCAGAGGAGTAAATAAGGCAGTATGTCAAAATAAAATGTAAATTAATTCACCATATTTTTTCTATGTCTAATATCTTTAGAACTTCAAATCTAGTAAAATGTTTACTAAATGTCTACTTATGGTTAACTCCTTGTAAAAAATACAGACTCAGGGCTTCCCAGGTGGCAAAGAGGTAAAGAATCCAACTACAATGCAGGTGACATGGGTTCGATTCTTGGGCCAGGAAGATCCCACATGTCGCAGAGCGGCTAGGCCTGCACACCACAATTACTGAGCCTGCACTTTGGAGCCCGAGAACTGTAACTACTAAAGCCCGAGTGCCCTAGACCCCATGCTCTGCAGCAAGAGAAGACATTGCAATGAGAAATCCTTTCATGCAACCAGAGAGTAGCCCCTGCAACTAGAGAAAAAACTAGAGAAAAGTCTGCATAGCAACAAAGATGGAGAACAGCCTAAATAAATAAAACACACATACATACACAGAATGAATAAAATCCGGCTAAGAAGGGACTTTTAGTCAAACTTAAATGATAAATCATCCTCTACTGCCAGAAAGTCAGTTTCATTACAATAACGAGGAGATTAAGAGAAGCACAAAACTGTATGTTTAAATTTATTTTTAAGTCAAATGTATTATACATTACATTTAAAACAAAACAAAGAACACTCAAGATGTAGAACGTGTTTAATTGGCTCAAGTTATTTCAAAAATAATGAGATATGATAACATCTGGAAAAGCAAAGATTACTGTAAAAATACATACAAACGCCAGCAATTCAATCTTAATTGTAAATTCTTCTACAACTGTGAAAATAGCAGCTACAGAGGTTTATCATTTACCTATACCCTCCCCCTTTATTTTATTTTTTTACCCTCCCCCTTTAAAACCCCATTTTCAGTCGTATTATTTGAGTTAAATCTCAGGAGTTTAAGAATAGGAAAAACTAAAGCTATTCCTATTTTAGTTCTTTGACATTAAATCTTTACATCTGTAAGAATACCAAGCCACTCAAATAAAAAAACACTTTTCCCCCATATTACATTAATAGTAACGCTGACCTAGTTCTTCGAGTTGTCTTTTAACTGCCCATAAGGTTTCGTAAACAGTTTTAACTTGATTGTTTACTCAGACTTAGAGGACTTTTGAAACCATGTTGATGATTTTGTGGCACAATCAAACTTGCTACTTACCCACCACAGAAGCATCTTTATCATTAATGAACTTTTCAAATTCTTCCTCAGTCTTAAGAGGAACTGAAGCTGGTCCAGCCTGTTTCTTCAGGTGGCTGACAATTCCATCTTAAAAGACAAGATGAAAGATTATAGCAACACAAATTTATAATACTTGAAAGGTAACCAACCATTCACATGATTTAAAGTTGGAAAAGTTAAAAAACATACCCAATGACATTTTCTTCCTGTCCCTAGTTACCCAGTTTCCTCCCTGTAGGATAACATGTCAGTTTTTTATATATCCCTCCAGACATATTTTCTTTGCTCCTCTAAAGGCAGCATACACATACGCTGTTCTGTATTTTGTTTTTGCCATTTAACACAATTTAGAGATAATTACGTCAGTAAACATAAAGAGTTATCTCAATCTCTTTATTGCCACATAGTATTTCACTGTATGGATGTAATATAATTTATTTAACCAGCCACAATTGATGAACGTTTGTTTCCAATTCCTTGCTGCTATGATACTACCATAAACAACCTTGTACTAATGTCCTTTTACACATGATTGAGTGCGGTAACTTCCTAAAAGTGGATTCACTGGGTCAAAAAAAGTACATACATTTATAACTGTTTAACTGGCTCCCAATGAGACGGTACTTATTTATATCCCTACCAGTACTGTAGTAAAGCGTTTACAACCACATAAATGATGCCCTTGTGCATTCTGTTCCCTGCTTCAGTCTTTCAGATAACCACCTGGCTTCCTTCCTCACTTCCTCCTTTAGGTCTTCATTCAAAATGTCATCTTCTGGGGGTAGAGAGGGTAAGAATCCACCTGCCAATGCAGGGGACAAGGGTTTGGTTCCTTGTCCGGGAAGATCCCACATGCTGAGAAGCAACTAAACCCATGCCCCACAACTACTGAAGCCTGCATGCCTGGGGGCCAAGAGCCGCAGCTACCGAGCCCCTGTGCTGCAGAGGCACCCCAGCACTAGGCAGAGAAAGCCTGTGTGCAGCAAGCAGAAGGTAAAGGAATACATTCTAAAAATAGGTACACTCAATCAGGTCACATTTGTTTGGCCTGCAAGAGGACAGTAATTACTATATCACCATATAAATTACTATAAAGAACTTTACCTCAGGGGTATGATGAAAAGTGTTACTTTTCTTCCTGAGTATTTAAAATTCTGAGAGGTATAGTGGGAGTGCTGAGCAACCAGTTTATTACTGATCTCCTGGAGCTTACAATATAAGTAAATCTCCAACTAAATCCCCAAATAAGTAAGCAATTTAAACTATCAGATAGTGGGACTTTCCTGGTAGTGCAGTGGGTAAGACTCTGGCTCCCAATGCAGGGAGTTTGATCCCTGGTTGGGGAACTAGATCCCGCATGCATCCTGTAACTCAGAAGTCCACGAGTAGCAACTAAGATCCAGCACAGCCAACAAATTAATTAAACGTCAGAGTTAGGCAGGGGCCATGGTATGTAGAGCTTTGTGTACAAGTAACAATCATACATGCTGAAAAAATCCCACGTCACCTAAAATGCCCAAACTGAGCGAACCTTCCTCTTAGTTTTTCATCATAAAAAGGTAAAATATGCCCAGTTAATTGTTAAGACTCAAGATAAAACTGTCCAAAATATATTTTCTCATCCATTATGGGCCCTAACAATGGGGCCAGACCACTTACCTCCTAAACCTCTCCTGTCATCCTTGCTAATTATATTCCAGCCACAAGGTCCTTCTGTCCCTTGAACACATCAAGCTCAGTGACATCTTAGGGTCTTTTTGCACCTGTTTTCCCTCTGCCTGGAAAGCTTTGGTCCACATATTCTCATGGCGAGCTCCTTCCTAGCATTCAGCTCAAAGGTTACCTCCCTAATCACCCTTATAATAATGTGGTATTCCACCCCCAATCACTATCATATCATACAGTTTTATTTTTCTCCTTTTTAATGCTCTTATAACTAACTGAATTTATCTTATCCATATAGATTATTTATGTGTATAATAATACAGCATACACGCTTTTTAAATTGTGGTAAAATATACATAGCATAAAATTTGCCATCTTAACCATTTTAAAGTACATATTTCTGTGGCATCAAGTACGTCCACACCGTTGTTCAACTAATTTCCAGACTGCAGAAATGAATTGCTTTCATCTTGCAAAACTGAAACTCTCTTCATTATAAACAACTCCCCACCACCCTTGTGAAGCACATTCTACTTTGTCTCTAGGAAGCTGACCACTCAAGGAACTTCACAGAAGTGGAATGACATAGTTTTGTCTTTTTGTGACTGGCTTATCTCACTGAGCATGTCTTCACAGTTCACCCATGTCACAGCACATCAGAACTAACTTTTTAAGGTTGAATAATATTCCATTGTATTATGTACAATTTATATATAATTCTTCCAGACTCTTTTAATTCTTTTAAGTATATACTCAGAAGTGGAACTGGTGGATCATACAGTAATTCTATTTTTACTTTTTTAGGAACCGCTGTGCTGTTTTCCACAGTGGCTGCATGCATTATTTTATGTCAAGTTCACATCACCATTGCACAAGAGTTCAAATTTCGCCACATCCTTGCCAACACTTGTTCTTTTCTTTTTTAGCAGTAGTTACCCTAATGGACGTGATGTGGTTATCTACGTATGTATATTTTATGTAGTGCTGTGTATATTTTATGTGGTGCACATAGTGCTACGTGTGAGTGCTGCCTCCATTGCCCAGAATCTGAGCATCACAAAAGTGAGAACCGTGGCTGCTTTATTCATCAGTAAATTCTGGGCACCATACTTCAGGATCTGGCACAGTCAGTACTCAATAAATATTTGTCAAATAAGAAAATGCCTGGTAAACCTTATAAATCAACCTCAAGTATTTTCTATATTACTTACATAATCTGTTCAGTTAGAGAAGTCTTTTGTCAAGTGTCCACTCTGACCTCCTAGATGAGGAATTTTTAAATATGTTGTATAGAAAATGTCAAGTTTCCACTACAAAGAACAGAGGACCCAAATAGTTACAGTTTCCAGGACGTAACTCAGGGTCCTTACCAGCAGTCCTGGGCCCATCGTAGGCCCCCGACTCTTCACCATCTCTGAAGATCTTCAGGGTGGGGTACCCGCTCACTCCATACTTATTACAAGTGTTTGTGTTGGCAGTACAGTCCACCTGAAGACGCAAACACGTGAGCCACTTGTTATCCCAGAGTCTGCTGCAGGCTTTCCCACATTCCCAAAACATCAAGAGCGGTCAAACCAAAATATCAAGCAATTCTTGACACACACCCCACAGAACACTAGATTTTAAAGGCAGACTGGTGCTGGTCTAGTTACATCAGAACCACCTAACAGGAACTCTAAAATTTAGATTCCTAGGCCTCACACAAAATGCACAAATGACTATTTAAATTCTACCCTGGGAGTCTCTATTGTCTAAAGCAATGTTTTCCACCCTTTCCCCATCCCTCAGAATATGCAAGAAATAAATCACTTAAATTAGTAACAGTGAAAAAAAAAAAAAAAAAATTAGTAACAGTGGCTTACTTTGATAATGATTATCATCAATGGGATGTATGGATTGACATATAACCATCAGGTGGGGTATAATTTGATTTAGCAAGTCACAAATGGTTATTAGCAAAGGTACTGACATTTAAACAAGTTCCCTGAGCTAGTCTGAATCTGGGCTAAACTATAACATGACAGACAGATCTAGTGAGACCTACCAGGAAGACAAAAAACATTTTTCCGTTTATTTAGCCACTTATTCCAAGCAAGGTAATGTGGCCAGCACTTTGCATGTATTACCTCATTTAACCTACACAAGATTCTGAGGCACGATCCCAATGCCTTAAAATAAACTGAAGTTCAGAAAAGTAATGTATCTACAGTAATGTAGGCTACAGCTACATGAGGCAGGAACAAAGTCATGACAGAAACTCTTTCTTTTTAAAATTAGTTTATTTTCTATTGAAGGATAATTGCTTTACAGAATTTTGCTGTTTTCTGTCAAACCTCAACATGAATCAGCCATGAAAGTGAAAGTGAAGTCGCTCAGTCGTGTTCGGCTCCTTGCGACCCCACGGACTGTAGCCCACCAGGCTTCTCAGTCCATGGGATTTTCCAGGCAAGAATACTGGAGTGGGTTGCCATTTCCTTCTCCAGGGGATCTTCCGGACTCAGGGATCGAACTCGGGTCTCCCGCACTGTAGGCAGACGCTTTACTGTCTGAGCTACCAGGGCAATGAGCCATGGGTATATATATATATCCCCTTCCCTTTGAACCTCCCTCCCACCTCCCTCCCCATCCCACCCCTCTAGGTTGATACAGAGCCCCTGGTTTGAGTTTCCTGAGCCACACAGCAAATGCCTGTTGGCTGTCTATTTTACATATGGTAATGTAAAAAAAGATGGAACGCTTCACGAATCTGGGTGTCATCCTTGCGCAGGGGCCATTTAATCTTTCTCTGTATCGTTCCAATTTTAGTATACGTACTGCCGAAGTGAGCACTGAACTCTTTTTTTTTCCTATGGCAAGTTGCCATAGAACATCAGGATTAAAAGTAGCTTTCAGGAATTCCCTGGTCATCCAGTGGCTAAGAGTCTATGCTCCCAATGCTGGGGGCCAGGGCTTGATCCCTCATCAGGGAACTAGATCCCACATGCTGCAACTAAAACTCAGTGCAGCCAAAGTAATAAATTAAAAAAAAAATATATATATATATATATATATATATATATCAGTTTTCAAAAACAGTCCCATATAGATATGAATTATTTACTTGAGGCTGGTAAGATATGAACTTTTAGACTGGAGCAACTAGGAGTCTGCGACACAACAATGACAAAATTCTGGAAGCATTACTTTGACTGTAAAAGCAAATACTAAGTTTACAGTTGACCAATTACTCACTTAACATCCTCTTGTCATCTTCCTATTCCCATCACTGTGACTAGTGTATAGTAATTTAGGGAACTCATTACTCAACGATAATTTTCTCTGACCTTGTCTACTGTAATTTTACTTTCCATATTTGCCTCTTAATTTTTATTTACCATATATCGTACTTTTGTCATATGCCAGTATTTCCCTTAGTTTTACCACTTTTAATCTTTCAAACCCATAATCAATAGTCAGTCGTGTATTTGCCCAGAACCCCATTTTCTCTCTTCTTAGCAAGTATGAACAAAGAAAATCAATGTTAATTGTTAACCAATAACTATTTAAAATACTTTTGTTTCCTTTAATGAAGAATTTGCCTATACTCACCTTTGCTAATGGGACTATTCCTTTTAATCTGGTAGCTGCAGCTTCATACTCTGGGGCAAGCTTTTTGCAGTGTCCACACCTATGTAAATATATTAAAGAAAAAGCTTATATATCCTATAAGTTTATTAATTTTGTTTCTCTAGGAAGGACTTCAAATTATCCTACTACTTTTGACTATTAGCTGCTTCCAAAAGAAAACACATCACCTGAACAAAATCCAGTACTGATAAGGTTAATCAGATCTCTCAGAAGTAAAGGTACTATTATCTCAAGCCTGTGATCTACTCTACAGGACTGACTCAGTCCAGAACAGCTTCTATCTTCTCAATTAAAAGTGCAGTGGGGGTGGGGGGATAAACTGGGAGTCTGGAAGTAACATATACACGATACTATATAGTAAACAAGGGCTTACCATATAGCACAGCAAACTATATTAAGTATCTTGTAATAACCTATAATGGGAAAGAATCTAAAAGATGTATCTAAGAAGCAAGCCTGATTTTTATGGCTACAGAGTTCACCTGACTATAAGAGCTGACGAGGATAAAGCATTATGTCAATTAGAGTATTTTCCCAGAGGGCCATCGTAACACCTGCTCCTCTGCCCAGAAGTCCTACCCATCCCTCAGGCACACTGTACTTCCAACGTGGGGAGGAGTACATCAGTACACAGCTAGCCCCACTATGTATCATCTCTTCAAAAACCAACAGGTTGCAGAGGGAGCCCTTAGAGAAGGTGCGTAGTTCTTCAACCTTCCCACAGACAGCAAAAATAGAATTAGAAAACATAAGGAAACAAGGAAGAAATTTGAGCTGATGTATTTCATAGCCAAAAGTCACATATTTTATTTAGTAATGGATGAATAAGTAACTCTGAAACATTTTGCCCCCCAAAACTTGTTTAAAACAAAATGAAGAATTTATATTCTTCAAGGTCCATAGAAGTCCTACTCAAAAATAATCATTAGAAAGCTGACATAGAAAAAAGAGTAATATTAAAAACAAACTATAACATTAGATGTTGCTTAGGGTCGCTGAATAATTGATGCTTTTGAACTGTGGTGTTGGAGAAGACTCTTGGAGAGTCCCTTGGACTACAAGGACATCAACCCTGAATATTCACTGGAATGACTGATAACTGAAGCTGAAGCTCCAACACTTTTTGACCACCTGATGCGAAGAACTGACTCACTGGCAAAGAACCTGATGCTAGGAAAGACTGAAGGCAGAAGGGACGACAGAGAATGAGATGGTTGGGTGGCATCACCAACTCGATGGACATGAGTTTGAGGAAGCTCCGGGAGTTGGTGAAGGACAGGAAAGCCTGGCGTGCTGCAGTCCATGGTGTTGCAAAGAGTCAGACACGACTGAGTGACTGAACTGAACTAGGGTCACAGACATATTTACTAAAAGTATAGAAGAACCAAATGATAAAAACCAAATTCAGGATAAAGGAGTGTGTAACATGGGGAAAGGGCACACAGGGGACTTCAACTGTATTCACTTTATTTTTTAGACTGGGCGGATGGTGAATTAATGGCATTCCTTATACTGTATTTCACAGACGCACATTTTACTGAATCAGAACATCAGAAACTGGGATATGTCTTGCAATCACGTCATGGTTTCAGTGGTAACATTTCTCTCTTTGTGAGACATAAAATATGGTATTACTCATTATATCCTCTGTATTCCATAATATATTAAAAAATTCATGCACGTGGGTTGTAACAAAAATACAAAAATTCCAATTGATTTAATAAAATAACCAAATTAGCTGAGAAATCTAGGCTTCTGGGAATATAATACAGGTGCAAAGGTTAAAAATGAATGTGTATTAAAGAACTGATCTGGGTCTTAAAGATATAAGGCTTCATACAGGACAGGATAGGGTATTTTAGAGAAGGGAATAGTAGAGCAAAAGTAAAATTACTAGTAAGAATGATTCATTCAAGAGAACTATGAAGGGCTTTTTTTTGTAAGAGACAATAAATGTGTTATATGTATTAAGAGATTTCTGTTGAATACATATGTAGTAATTGTCCAAAAAGACTGAGGCAACAGATTTCTGAACAGTTTCACTTCAGCTACCTTTAAACATCTGAAGAGAAAAAATAGCATAAAATAATTAGGCCAGACCAGTGGGTCTCAACACAGATGCATATACAAAATATCAATTAAGCATTAAAAAAAACCCCAAAACCCTGTGGTGAGGCACCCCCCTGGGGCTCACTGAATGATTCCTCTGGGAATGCAGGAGATAATCAGAGGGACTGGGCTGGGACTAAAAACCTTAAGCACTGCTACTATTCACAATATCATCAAATACCCAACAGGAGGACCTGTCTGACAAGTTCCAGTGGAGGAGACTGCCTCTTTAAAATTCATCAGGAATGGAATTTAGGTGGATTTTGAAGGTGATCATCAAATTTTACCACTACTTCTTTCACCTACTACTGGATAATACTAAAACACAAATAATCCCATTCACCTTCAGGGATGCTGCTGCTGCTGCTGCTAAGTCGCTTCAGTCTGACTCTGTGCGACCCCATAGACGGCAGCCCACCAGGCTCTTCCATCCCTGGGATTCTCCAGGCAAGAACACTGGAGTGGGTTGCCATTTCCTTCTCCACCAGGGATGCTACCTAGCAACTAATCCAGGT
Source organism: Cervus canadensis (assembly GCF_019320065.1). Classification (NCBI taxonomy): domain Eukaryota; kingdom Metazoa; phylum Chordata; class Mammalia; order Artiodactyla; family Cervidae; genus Cervus; species Cervus canadensis. The sequence continues at coordinate 14,348,054 of NC_057402.1, read as the reverse complement.
AGTTTAAGGAATCCCAACATATATTCACCCAACAATCATTACTTCATGACTGCAATGTGTCATATGCTGTTTTAGCTTTTGACAGAAGAAAAACTGATACAGTCCTAGCCCTGCAGAAACATCAGTCTGGCAGGGGTGATAGATAGTATCAATAGGTCCTGATAGAGGGAGCAACCAGTTAGTGGTCCAGAGAAGCAAGAAGTTAACTATTGAGCTAAACCTTATTTAAAAGACCAAATGGGGGTGGGAGAGGGGAAGGGAATTCCAAGGAAAGAAATCAGTATGTGTAAGAAAAATATTAACTAAATCCACTTCATGCTATCTTTTTCTATATCTATAAACACAGTAGCAGGTATCAATACTACTGCCCCAGAGGACAGGGCACAAACCTATAACACATGCAGATGCTGAAGACTTAAAACTTCACACTGACCAATAATTTTCAGAAATTATCACATTTAAATAGTTCTATTTATTCCCCCAGAAATCCAGATACTCCCATTCTTCCAAATTACATAGATGATGACTTCATAATGGAAACATTAGGCTACAGAATCAGCTGCAAAGAAATCTGTCACTTTCACTTGTAAAACGAGAGTGGAAAAAATACCCTAGGACAAATGAGAAAAACAACTTGCTCAAAACAGGTCCATTTTACTCTTAACAAGGCTTCTTTAACTGTTCCTATCTCACGTGTAACAAGAGTACGAAGGAATAATAGCAGCTGGAAAATATTTTCAGCTAAAATATTAATAAATAAAAATAGCTGAATGTGAAGAAATAAGGACATCATCAACAGGAGACTTCCTTGATTTCAAATTACTCATTCAGCAAACTGATCCTTCCTGTAGGCATTGTGGAGGATGACTCTTTACCTTTCAGACCAGTTAAAAGGTGACACCATAGCAGAGGTCCACCCAACTTTAGGGACAGTTTAGTGCACGATGGGCCATGCAGTTCTTAGGGAAGCACATACAACAATTTAAAGTAGCATGTGCGTGAGTGTGGAGTCTCTTCGGTGGTGTCCCACTCTGTGCGACCCCATGGACTGTAGCCCGCCAGGCTCCTCTGTCCAAGGGATTCTCCAGGCAAGAATACTGGAGTGGGTTGCCATGCCCTCCTCCAGGGAATCTTCCTGACCCAGGGATCGAACCTGAGTCTCTCGTATCTCCTGCACTGGCAGGCCGGTTCTTTACCACTAGCGCCCCCAGGGAAGCCCATAAAGTAGCACAGAACACCTCAATTGTAAAAATAAAAATCTGCTTTAAACTGTCTGATAGCCCACAATTCTCCAGCAATTCACTTCATATTCACCCCTGTAGTCACAGAGGCACCTCCCAGCTTTGATACAGCTCCATACAGCCATTCTAACTACAGGAACACCCCCTCAAAGTCAACAGCATTGTTATGTGATTGGGACCAGTTGTTTCTGAGAGAATGGGAGTTCTAGAGATGTATAAAGACCACCTATGATGTGTAATCAGCACTCCCAGTTAGTCATGGGAACGCCCTAGATGCAAGTCTATCAGAAGTTGAAAACATGTTGCTAAATAAGCACACCCTCTGGTTCGGGTGGTCTTCATTACAGGACTTCTAGTGTACCCTCAAGTCGGCTGAGCCCCTGTAGAGTGAAGACCAGAGTTACTGACAGAAGTAAATGCAAGTTATCCATTAACTTTCTTTTCCTTAGACTTCTGAATACAAAGTTTTTAATTAAGGGTCACTGTGGCAGGAGAAAAATTAAGTACTGTAATTAGCATGGTTATATTGAGCCGTCCCCAGCGTTAAGATAATCATTGTTTGCTATGATAAATATCTTGGGGGTAAAAAAAAAAAAAAGCCAACATTCAGGTTTCCTGGGCCAGAAATTCTATTTGCTCTCTCCCCACCCCCAGCCCCAGTCAGTTGTATCCTAAGGAACTTACACCCTAGTAAAGTCACCCTTAGGTGCAGTATTTCTCCAACACTGCTTACTTTCTCCTTGGGGTCTTCTTTGGGATTTTCCAGAAATCCTAATTGAAACTGACCACTTAGACAGCTTCTGGTGGAATTAATCTGTTCATCTACTCTTTCTAACTGAATTCTGCTGGTGCTGAGAAGCATCAGTTGAACGAATAAAGTGTGCACCAGGCGATGGACACAATAACTGCCTGCCTTAAGAAGGCACAAGTGACCATTCTGCAGCCACTTGAGTGACCTTGGCTAGATACCAACGGCTGCTTGGGGCAAGAAGAAAGGAAGTACCCTGGGGGCCCAGGGCCTCCGCATTTGGCGAAACGTTAGCTTTCAATATAAGGTCTCGCGAAGCCTAGTCTGTAGACAGTAGCACTGACTCACGCAGAAACTCTAAAGATACCATCGAAGCTGGGTGGAGGGGGAGGGGGTGGTTAAACCCTCTGCAAATAGGAAGTGCGGCAGGAGCACCGAGGTAAGGATGTGGCCCTGCGCGAGAGGGGCCTTCGCTTTCTCCTTCTCGGCTCTCGCTTCCAGGAGGATCAGCACCGACGTCTCCGCTCTCGGCAAGGCAGCTCGGGTCTCCGTGGGCGGAAAACCTGCCGGCCGCAGCCGTGCTCTCCGGAATGATGGAGGGCGCCGACGCTGCGTAGGCCCAACCGTTCCCGCGCCTTCGCCCCCTGCCCACCCGGCCGCCCCTCTGACGCCCCGGCTGAGTGGCCTCACCAGGGGGCGAAGAACTCGACCAGCATGAGGCCCGAAGAGCCCGTGTCGGTGATGCGACTCTCGAAGTTGTCGTCCGTGAGTTCCAGCACATCGGAGGCAACAGCGAGGCGGGCCGCGGCGAGGAGCAGCGCCAGGCCCGGGAACAGCGGTAGGCGGCGGAGGCGCATGGCGACGAGGTAAGGCGAGGGGGGCGGCCAGGAGGGTCGGGGGCTCGGCGGGGACTGCGGAGACCGGGCCGGCGACCACGCACCCTCAGCCTGCGATCGCGCGTCTGGCCCAGGCGGACCTGCAGCCGGAGGTCCCAACCCCCCAGCCCGGCTCGGGCCGCAGTGTGGCAGCCGCCGATTGGCTGTGCGGCGCCTGCGTCGGGCGGGCGGGACCAGCTGGTAACCGCCGAGTGGCCGGAGCGCGGGGCGGGGCCGAGGCGGCGAGCGCCGGGGCGACCGGGGCTGCGAAGGGGGGCCCGGGTCGCTGGCTGCTGCTGGGGGTGGGTCCGGGGGCCAGCCGGAACCCGGGACCGGGCGGGACCGGGCGGGAGCCGGACGTGTGGCGCTGCGGAGCTGGGAGCCGGCCCTGAGTTCGTCCCGCCTGCGGAGAGCCGACCTCAGGGGGCTCCAGAACCGGAGGCGGAGGAGTTGAAGTCAGGGCTGAGTGGGCGGAAGAGAGCCTGGGCTGAGATGAGGCCCAGGAGCGGGAATTGAGAGAAGGAGCTGGCGCCCGAGGGAGCGCGTTGAAGTGGTCACGTTTGGGATCGGACACATCTTCAAAATGTCAGGCTGTTGCCTTTTACCCAATTCCTCGTGGAACTGGGTTTTTCTTTTCGGGGGCTGTCCCTGAGCCCTCCCTCTGTCCCAACTCATTGCATTACCTGACTCCTTCAGGTCCAGGTGGTGCTTGAATTCCTCTTTGTCCAACCCCAGGACTCCTACCTTTTGTGGCTGCTGCATTCAACTAGAAATGCTGTCACACGGGTGAAGGCGCCTGGCCGCTTAGTCAACTACGCAGATTCCTTAATGACTCCCGTCTCCTTTTGTTTCAAAAGGCCTTGAGTCTGAGTACAATGTATTTGTCTTCTTAAGGGCGAAGACCTTGGGAGAAAGGGAAGAGAATCTCCAAGTCTTGGTGCAACTCCAAAAATGAAATGACACTCTTTTATTTTCTTAACAGACATGCCCACTTATCACCCATCAGGACACATGCAACTACCCCGGGCTGATGCCATTCGTTCCCGGCTCATTGATACTTTCTCTCTCATCGAGCATCTCCAAGGCTTGAGCCAAGCTGTGCCACGGCACACCATCCGAGAGATACTTGGTCAGCAGCCTGTTTCTTCACTAAGATGCATTTAAGGCTCCCATCCACACCCTTCCCAGGTGGCAAAGTGGTAAAGAATTCTGCCTGCCAATGCAGGAGATGCGGGTTTCATCCCTGGGTGGGGAAGATCTCCTGGAGGAAGAAATGGCAACCCTCTCCAGTATTCTTGTTTGGAAAATCCCAGGGACAGAGGAGCCCAGGGGGCTACAGTCCATGGGGTCACAAAGAGTGGGACACAGCTGAGTGACTGAACACACACACACACACATGTAACCACACCCTCCAAAGAGTAGGAAGCAGAGAAAATTTTAAGGGTGGAAAATTCAGGGGAGATTGGTTTGGTTGCAGCTTTAAAAAGTTACACCAAACTTGATAAAGACTTAATAAATAAAACTCTGAATCCAGGAGATAGAACTATGTCCCTTGTTTTCAGGCCTAGGATAGCTAGTAGTCCTGGCTGGCCTGGATATTTCTACCAAGGACACAAAACTTTGAGGGTTGAACCTGTAACTTATCTTGGGAATGAACAGTGTTGGTCATAAGCAATAGGTTAGCTCTTACTTCAAACTAGTATTAGTTGTTGTGTGAAGGAACAGCAAGGTAAGCCCTTATACTCGGGGGGTGGGGGGGAGTCCATTACTTAACAAGTGTTCCTGCCCCCCAACCCTACCTGCTCTTGATACTCCCAAAGATTTCTTTTTATATTTATCCACTGTCTCTTTTATTTTTGATGTAGATTCTTCCCGTCTGAAGAGTCTTATGTTGGGAGATCAACACCAGCTTGTGCGCTTCTCCATAAAACCTCGTCATGTAGAACGGATTACACATGCCCAGAGGCTAATGAGCACCCTTCGAGTGCGATGCAGCAAGAGGCCACCTCTTTCCTTATGGGCTGGATGGGTCCTTGAGCGTATCCTTTCATGCCACTTATTTTTTTAAAAAAGCTTTATTTTTTATTGGAGTATGGCCAGTTGACAGTGTTGTGATAGCAGACAGCAAAGGGACTCAGCCATGCATATACATATATCCATTCTCTCCCAAGCTCCGCCCCCATCCCGGCTGCCACAAAACATTGAGCAGAGTTCCCTGTGCTATGCGGTAGGTCCCTGTTGGGTGTCCATTTTAAATGTAACAGTGTGTACACGTCAATCCCAAACTCCCTAACTATCCCTTTCTCCTATTCTCCCCACCCCCAACAAGAGTTTTTTGGTTTTTTTTTTTAATTTTTGGTTATACCCCAGGGCATGTGGGACCTTAGTTCTCAGACCAGGGATTGAACCCACACCCCCTGCATTAGAAGGCAGAATCTTAACCACTGGACCACCAGGGAGGTTCCTCTTGCCACTCATTTTTATCCCATTTTACTCTCTCTTGCCTCATCATCCCTCTAAGGACTTATTTTTTCCTTCCCAAACTCCATTTTCTTCTCATTAGGGTTTTATTGCCCTAATTATGTCACCTGCGTAAATTAGAAAGAACTTCATTCTGTATGTTTTCTTAAGAGAAGACAGGTCCTATATTCAGAAACTTTATCATCTTCCTCATCTTTTTGAATACAATTGTGCTGATGGTTGAAATAGGTGAGAACTCACATTGAATGAAAGGATGGGAGTCATTTTTCCTTCAAGTTGATCATTTTACACTTTTGAACGTTATTTGAATTGTGATAGTGACAATTATATTAAGTCTTCTGGATTTGTGCAACTGCTAAGGCCTAGAAGCATTGGGAGGGCTCTCAAAAGTAATCTAAGTTAGTCCAGACGCTTAGAGGAAGGGGTTGTAGACTCCTAAGGAATTGGGGATGGGAAAACCAGCTGTATTTCTTGTGTTAGTTTAGTCTAATACAGGAAGTCCTCTACATATGAACAAGTCATTCCGAGAGTGTATTCATAAGTTCAACAAAATTAGTCAAGGTACCCAACTAACACCATCTGCTATATAGTGCTACTGCACTGTAATAGGTTTATAATACTTTTCACACAAATAATATGTAAAGAAAAAACAAATAAGGTCTTCCCTGATGTGCAGTGGTAAAGAATCCATCTGGCAACGCGTGAGACACAGGTTCCATCCGTGATCCAGGAGGCTCCCACATGCCATGGAGGAACAATCCTGGGTGCCACAACTATTGAGCCTGTGCTCTGGAGCCTGTGTACCCTAGAGCCTGTGCTTTGCAACAAGAGAAGCCACCACAGCAAGAAGTCTGTACACCTCAACTAGAAAGCATCCCTGTTCATCACAATTAGAGAAAGCCAGGCAGCAACAAAGACCCAGCACAGCCAAAAATAAATTTAAAAAAATTTAAAAACTGAAAAAAATAAAATACTTTAAATCTCACAGTACAGTACCTTGAAAGGTACACTACAAGATTTGGCACACAGGAGTTGGCATCAAGTGACCAAGCAAGAAGAGGTACTGATGAGGAGGGAGAGGAGGTGGGAGATGGTAGAGCTTCAGCATCATCGACAATAGGAGATGGAGGGCAAGCTGCAATTTCATTCACGCCTGATGTTGACGGCAGGTGTTGAAAGGTTCTGGTTCCTTGCTGAATTCATTTCTATCTAGGCTCATGAAAGAAACGATCCAGTGATGTCTGGGTCATAGCTCTTTTTTTTTTAATCTTGTCCCAGATGACACGGGGGCACTGGATTGTGTTCTGAACGGCTGCTGCAACCTTTTGTGTACTGTTCTATGTTCGGGTTCTGTGCCTCAAAAGCTAATAGTATCTCACAGAAAATCCCCTCGCCATTTCCTGCGTTGTGACTCTCTCTGGTTCTTCAGTTAACTTCTTTCTCTTGTCTCTCTTTGTTCCTTCCTCTGAACCTCCAATTTCTGGTGCCTCTTATCAGTACCAGCTACATCACCGCTGCTTTACACTTGCTTCTGGACATCCTGGTGTTGAAATAAAGATACTGTACTCTGTGTGGTACTGTACAGTAAAGTACACAAAAGCACAACTGCATGTAGACGATGCACACGCGTGACCGTGTACACCAGACACATGCACTAACTTACGTGATTGGATGTGTGAATGCACATTGGCATCTTTGAAAGTTTGCAACTTGAATGTTTGTGTGTAGGGGACATACTGTGTGTGTTTTTTTTTAATAATGAATCTCCTAATAGAGATACTGAGTGCCTATCAGCAGGTGATCCAACATTTACCTTTCTACAAATAGATTTAGAAAGATTATTTAAGTACAAATAAGAAAGCTCACAATGTATGTAAAGGTACAACTAAGATGTTAGATGAGCCAGAAGAATGACTTAAAGAGTAAATGACTCAAAAAAAAAAAATTAAAAAAAAAAGAGTAAATGACTCTAAAACCTGTCATAAATTTTATGAAATGTATTAAAAGCAAAAGAATATTTGGAAAAATCAATGAACTCGTTTGATTATCATCTCAAACAAACCACTCAGAAAGGATAGTAGAAGTACTCACTTCCTTGTTTCATCACTATTTGGGGGAAGTTTCCCACCTTAACAGTAGTCTTTCAATGCAGTCAGGTCAAAAGTATTTTGAGACACAACAGTAATTGGTATCATTGGCCAACTCCAGTACACTATATGATTTGAAATCTTTTATTTCCTCCCCACTGTGGTGAGGATTTTACCCACATTTCCTGTTTCTCGTTAATCATAATAATTGGCAAGTGTTTACCTTGTAGGATTAGGGGTATAGACTTAAGCCTTAGAATAAAGTAAATATATGAGATTTCCTGGATCTAATGGGCAGTAAATATATGGAATTCCTTGGATCTAATGGGCAAACCAAAATAGAAGAACACTAACCATTCTTTTTAGTAAAACAGCTGAATATGAAATATGATTATTGTGCCAGAGGATGGGTGGACTGCCTGTGTGGCAACCACCCGGCAAGATCATTAGGTACCTTCTCGTGGAAAGAACCCGCCTGCCAATGCAGGAGACATAAGAGATGAGGGTTTAGTCCCTGGGTTGGGAAGATCCCCGAGGAGGGCATGGCAACCCACTCCAATATTCTTGCCTGGAGAATCTCATGGACAGACAGAGGAGCTTGGCGGGCTATATTCCATAGGGTTGCAAAGAGTGGACAGGACTGAAGCAACTTAGCATGCACGCATGATAGAAAGGCAGGAGGGATTTGGCAGAGGGAAATAATTTGTGACAACAGAGTTTTTTTGAATAGACTAATTTGTGTGATAAACATTAAGACTTTGTTTAGATTTTTAAAAGCAGTTTTCCAGATCATAAATATTACTATTAGAGATAGGGAGAAAAATAGTAATGTAAGTAACAGTTCTCTAGATCAAAGCTCCCCAATCTTTGTTGTCCTATGACTTTGTTTCCCAGGAAAACATATATAACTTTGAAAACCTCCTTAGTAATTATAATCATTTTATTTTATCATATTTTTTCCTGTGATATGGAGAAATAAACTGAAGTAAAAATAATATTTTAGAGTAACATGTTACTATTTTATTTTAGTGTTATATAATTTTAATAATAAAATGTGAGTAAATTTATACTTTTTCCATTTTATAAGTGATCATGCTTTTTTTAAAAAGAAAGTGTATGATTTGTCTAGAAATGAATTTTTATGTGGCATTATATATTGAGTCAACAAAGCTAGTGGAGGTGATGGAATTCCAATTGAGCTATTTAAGATCCTAAAAGATGATGCTGTTAAAGTGATGCACTCAATATGTCCGCAAATTTGGAAAACTCAGCAGTGGCCTCAGAGCTGGAAAAGGTCAATTTTTATTCAAATCCCAAAGAAGGGCAATGCCAAAGAATGTTAAACTACAGTAGATTTGCACTCATTTCATACGCTAGGAAGGTGATACTCAAAATCCTTCAAGCTAGGTTTCAGTAGTACGTGAACGAAGAACTTCCAGATCTACAAGCTGGGTTTAGAAAAGGCAGAGGAATCAGAGATCAAATTGCCAACATTTGTTGGATCATAGAGAAAGCAAAGGAATTACAGAAAAACATCTGCTTCATTGACTATGCTAAAATCTTTGACTGTGTGGATCACAACAAACAGGTAACTTCCTTACCTCTCTCTGTAGAAATCTGTGTGCCAGCCAAGAAGCAACAGTTAGAACCCAACAACTGACTGGTTCCAAATTGGTAACGGAATACAAGGCTGTATATTGTCACTCTGATTATAAATCTATATGCAGAGTACATCATGCAAAATGCTGAGCTGGATGAATCACAAACTGGAATCAAGACTTCTGGGAGAAATATCAACAACCTCAGATTTGTAAATGATACCACTCTAGTGACAGATAGTGAACAAGAACTAGAGCTTCTTGATAAGGGTGAAAGAGAAGAGTGATGTGATCTTAATGTTTTTTTTCCTACAGAATGATATACATCTATTAAGTGTATAGAAAAGGTGAAGAGGGTTGAAAGATGAGTTAAGGAGTCAAAGTTAGCAAATAGGTTCTACAGAGGGTTCAGTTTGGATTCAGTTTGCAGAATAAAATCAATTTTAGGCAAACTAGAAAGGGAAAGTTTTAAATTAAAACTAACAAAAGGACTTTCCTGGTGGTCCAGTGGTTAAGGCTCTGCCTTCCAATACAGGGGACATAGGTTCAGTCCCTGGTCAGGGAACTAAGATCCCACATGCTGAGAGGCAGGTAAACTCACCTGCATGACTAAACCCACCCATGCACCACACCTAGAGAGAAACACCTGTGCTGGTAAGCCTGTGTGCTGCCCATGTGCCCCAATGAAGACTCATAACAGCCAAATAAATAAAAATAACCAGGTAATTTCTTATTATAGCCTAATACATCCCATGAACTTGGTTTCTTGTGCCTAGATATGTTATAAAACACTTTCCATACCATGACCCTACATTTTCATTCTTTTCTGACGGCCCATTGCTGCTTTGTGAAGTTTGGTGTTCTGGTAACACCAAACAATGGGCAGCAGGCAGCATTGGCGGTAGTTAAGCAATTCCTTGGTGATTTTCTGACCCCAGAGTGAGAAGGCAGTAACTTGTAGCTGTCAACATGTACCAGTACCAACAGGAGATGACTTGAAGCTATTTTTCATGTTCAATTAATTCTGTTTCATAGGTTGAAGCAACAACAGTATTAAGGAGACAAACTCCTTCATTTTCCAAAAGAAAAATGGCATAGCAGTGGGCAAAACTGTGGCTTTTTAGCAGTTGCTAATCATTCTCTATCATTCAACTTCCCCCTTCTTTAAGCTTTACTCATCCTTTGCTCTGTTCTCACAGAATTGCTCGAATCTGCAAATACCCGATTAGAGACACTGAAGCTGACTCTGGAGGTGGCAGCGTGGTTCATTTTGCTTGTTTTCATCTTGGAGATCCTTCTTATGTGGCTATCCAGCTTTTTCCTCTTCTGGAAGAATGCCTGGAACGTCTTTGACTTTGTGGTCACAGTATTGGTAAGGATAGATAGATATCCTGAAGATTAATTTACTGGACTGAGAAAGACAAGAAAAGATAATTACAGAATAGGAAGAAACAAATAGAAATGTACCTAACCTCCTTATTTTGGTTGTTTTTTCTCTAAAACTAAAAGTCAGGCATTGCAGGAATTGTTATTAGAAGCAAGGAAGAATCTAATCACATTAACCTCAGCAATAACTTCTATCAGGCACTTATTAAATGTCAGGAACTATCCTGTTTTACTTGCTTTTTTTTTTTTTTTTCATTTGAGCTCCACAGTAATCCAATGAGATAAGCACTGCATTTATCCCCTTTTTACATCTGAGCAAGTTGAAATGCAAAGTTTAAGTAATTTTTTATAGGGATACTGAATAGGAAACAGTCCCCAGAAAATGCTATTCAAAGGATGATGACCCAAGAACTATGAAAAAGAAGAGATAAAAAAGGGGCAGCTGTACTGGGTGCTTTGAGGGGTATATTTTACTCACGACCTGTGTTTCCTACAGTCCCTGATGCCTGAGATTGTGGTGCTGGCAGGGGTAACAAGCCAACCTGTATGGCTCCAGTTGCTGAGGATCTGCCGGGTGCTAAGGTCTCTTAAACTCTTTGCACGATTCCATCAAGTTCGAGTCATCATTTTGGCCCTGGTCAGGGCCCTCAAGGTAATTTGACTATTGCAGCTCTATCAAGTGGGCAAAGTGGAAAAGCATGGGGGTATAACATGAAACAGTCTGGGTGGGTGAAAGAAGGCAATAAGAGACCCTGTGAAATGTCCACGAGAAAGGGCTGGGGATAAGCCACTGTATTCAAGAGATGACTGGGCTGAGGCTAGAAGCGAGGGTCTGGTGGGGGATTTGCAGGGTGGGCCAGACTGGGCTGCAGGTGGCAATCAGCCTAGTCTGGCCCAGCTCTGACTCAAGGTCATGGCCCTCAGAGCATGACCTTCCTCCTGATGTTGCTGCTCATCTTCTTCTACATTTTTGCCGTGGCTGGTGTCTACTTCTTCGAGAATTATACCCGTTCACCTCGCCAGGACCTGGAGTATCATGAGTGCTTCTCGTAGGCAGGACTGGGTGGCGGAGGGGAGCCTGGAGGGTGGGGGAGAGAATCTGGACATGAGACTGGGAAGCGAACCCAAAGTGCAGTAATACAAGTATAGTCTGTTGTAAGAAATGGGAATAGAACACTGGAGGGAGAGGGAAAGAGAAAGCAAAGAATAGTGAGTGGTATTGGCTCCAATTTTGAGAATAGGGCAGCTAGTTCCTGGTTTGCTCTGGGTTTTGCAAATCCAAACTTACCCTCATCAACTATCTTTAAAAAGCAGTATACTCCAGTGGTTAAGCCCTGGTTTCTATGCTTCAGTTACCTCTTTTGAAAAATGGGATTAAAAGTAACATAACTTCATGAATATAGGGATAAATGATGTAATTTATTTAAGCACTTACACAGCATTTCACACATTGTTAGTGATCAATAAATGTTACCATGAGTCTCGAGCTTGGTCACTGGTTTTACTGCAATCTCTCAGTGTAGAAATTACACATGAACATACTTACACTCTTTCAAAAGTAAAATCCTAGTAATCTCTGTCTAGAGAACTCTGATTACTAGTAGAAAGTCTATTTGGATTTAGAGGAGACAAAGTTATTTATGAATTGGAATCCAATCTTGTCAGCACTTCTCTATCTTAGACTAACAGGTGGTTTTGTAAGAGTATTGATTTAGGGAAGTCATAGAATTCATTCTATTCAGGCTCTGATGTTTTCAATAATTTGTATATGGAGGGATAACAGGGAAAATTTAGATATCTTCTGAGATCTTTTGTGATATATTCATCATCATTCATTATCTGGAATCACATGTTTATGCCACGTATCCATCCACTTACTTGGCTATCAATTCATGCAGCAAACCAAGTAGGCATGATGTTTGCTAAATTTGTGACTCTACTAGGTGAAGTCCATACTACACTGAAGGACAGTGTAGAATGAATGTGCAAAAATAATATGTAGTTGGTGATTCAATTTTTAAAAATTTATTTATTTTAATTGGAGGCTAATTACTTTACAATATTGTGCTGATTTTTGCCATACATTCACATGAATCAGCCGTGGGTGTACATGTGTTCCCCATCCTGAACCCCACTCCCTGGTGATTCAATTTTTAAACATTCAGTTAATACCTATGTATTGAGTACCTACTGTGCCCCAGGCACTGATGGAATACTGAGAGATATTCATAGATTATTCATAACAAGGGAAAAGCAAGTAAAACAATCTCAAACTGAAGATTAGGTTAAAAAAAAAAAAGAGTATGGTAGAAAAGGAGCCGAAGTCAGAGCAAACTGCAAAGAAGTGCTCTTATGTTGCTGTGAGAGTATGAATGATAGTGTTTCGTAGAGAATTAGCTCCCTCTGTACACACATCTCCTTTTCCTTTAGGGACCTACTGAATTCCATAGTAACCGTGTTCATTCTCTTCACCCTGGATCACTGGTATGCACTGCTTCAGGACACCTGGAAGGTGCCTGAGGTCAGTCGCGCCTTCAGCAGCATCTATGTCATCCTCTGGTTGTTACTTGGTTCCATTATCTTTCGAAATATCATAGTAGCCATGATGGGTAAGCATAGAAGAGGTGAAACTTGGTGGGAGGGGGAGGTTGGGAAGAAGTTAGAGTGAAAGCTAGGTTTGCTGGATTACAGAGGGAGGAGAATCTGATGTAACAGGAAAGTGTGGGCCCTGGAATGGATATTTCACTTGGTTTCTCCCCACCCAAGCGGTCTCCCCCGGTCTAGTCACCGCCGCCTTCCGACTCCTAATGGCCCTTTGGGGCAGTTACTAACTTCCAGAATATCAGGAATGAGCTGAACGAGGAGATGACACACCTGGAGGTCCAGTACAAAGCCGACATATTCAAGCGGCAGATCATCCAGAGGTCTGCTGTCTTGTTTTCATACACACCTTCAGTTCTCGAGGGTTTCCTGATCTCACCCCCTATTTCTACTCCTTGGCCTTCATCCCATTTCCTGCTGTGTGACAGATTTGCCTCAGAGTTAGAATTCCCCAGCTCTAAAATACTGCCTGATTCTTTATCCACTTTCAGGGCTTTCCCACTCTTTTTCACTCCTATACTACAACTTGTTCTCCTCACTCAGTTTTCTTCACTTAATGATCAGAATTCTTCTTTTTCCTTACTACCCTCCTGCTTCAGTGTAACTCTCTTCACTGTTTTGCTTTTTTTTTTTTTTTTTCTTTTCAGGAGACAAAACCTAATCCCTGAGGCACAGAGGTCAAGCATTAGCAAACTGGATGCCAGGTTAGGAGTGAAGTGGGATGCACACCTGTGAAAGTGGTAGAAAACCAAAGGTGAAGATTGGCTTTGAGAGAGGGTTCTGTTCCTTCAATAACTACTTATTGTATCAGGTTGAACGGTGGCCTCCAAGAAGATATGTCCATGTCTTAACCCCCGGAACCTGTGAACATGACCTTATTTGGAAAAAGGGTATTTGCAGATGCAAATAAATTAAGGATCTTGAGATGTGATCATCCTGGATTATCCAGGTGGGCCATAAGTCCAGTGACAAGGAGCCTCATAAGATATGGGAGAGAAGACATAGACACAGAATAGAAGAAGTTATCAAGACAGAGACAGAGATTGGAGTGATGCAGCCATAAGCCAAAGGAAGTCAGTGGATGCCAGGCAACTACCAGAAGCTAGAAGAAGCAAGGAACCTTCTGTCCTTGAGCTTCCAAAGGGAGCATGGCCCTGTTGACATGTTGATTTCAGATTTCCAGCTTCCAGAATTGTGAGAAAATAAATTTCTGCTGTTTTAGGCTACCAAGTTTGTGGTAATTTGTTATCACAACCATAGGAAACTAGTAAAAGTACCTTCCATGAAACAGATGCTATTCAAAGCCTTGAATATTCAGCAGTAGACAAGAGAGCAGAAAGAAAAAGAAGAAATGCATCAACTAATAATTATTGAATACTTATTAGTTGCTTGGAACATATCAGTGAACAAAATAGACAATAATGCCTGTTCTCATTGGAACTTATATAAAATAGTAGGAGGAAAGAGACAATAAACAATGAACGTATTAGAAAGAAAATTAATATGTTAAAATATGATAAGCATTTAATATAAAAAGTATATTTGTGTATAACTGAGTATAACATTTGCAATGTTCAGCAGAAATTAACCCAACATTGCAAATCAACTATACTTCAATTAAAAAATTTAAAAATATGATAAGCATTATGGAAAAGTAAAATGTAGAACAGGTTAAGGGGGATTGGAGTATAGGGTGGGGATTCATTATGGGTTTTAATTTTAAACAGATAGAGTGGCCTTATTGAGAACGTAACATTTGAGCAAAGACTGGGAGGACGTGAGGGCATTACTATGTGGATATCTATGGGAGGAGTGTTATCGGCAGAGGGAACAGCTAGTACCAAGGTCCTAAACAAGAAGCATGCCTGGTGGTGGTTGAGAAATGGCAAGGACACTATTGTGACTGAAGCAGAGTGAGCAGGGGGGAGAGTGATAGGAGATGAGGTCAGAAAGACAATGGGGACCTGATAGGGTTGGGGGGACTACTGTAAGGACTTAGGCTTTGATTTTGGGTGAAAAGGGGAACATAGCAGAGTAACGACATGTAATGACTTATGTTTAAGAAGGATTAGTCTGGTGACTTCCCTGGTGGTCCAGTGGTTAGGAATATGCCTTGCAATGCAGAGGACACAGGTTTGATACCTGCTCCGGGAAGTAAGATCCCACATGTGTTGGGGCAACTAAGTTCACACACTGTAACTCAGACCCAGTGCAGCCAAATAAATATTTTCAAAAGAGAGAAGGATTAGTCTGGTTGCTGTGTTGATGATAGACTGTAAGAAGAACAAGAAGAGAAGTGTAGAGATGAGTTAGGCTATGCTGCTATCCAAGCAAGAGATGATGGTTCAAGCCAGAGTGGCACCAATACTAATGAGAAAAGATATATATATATTTAAAGATATATTTTGAAGGTAGAATCAACAGGATTTCTTGGTGGGTTGGATGTAGGTTATGAGAGAAGAATTAAGGATGAGAGTTCTGACCTGAGCAGGAAGGGTCAGTTAGCTGAGATGGGGAAGACTGTGAATGGAAGATTGGTGGGAAAAGAGTTTAGTTTTTATTGGATTTAAGATGTCCATTAGACATTCAAGCTTTCTACATGAGTAAAAGTTATATATTCAAGTCTGGTTTAAGGAGTGACATCTGGACAAGGGGCTTAAATTTGCATCTGAAGTGAAAGTGTTAGTCACTCAGTCGTGTCTGATGTGACCCCATGGACTGTAGCCTGCCAGGCTCCTCTGTCCATGGAATTCTCCAGGTGAGGATACTGGAGTGGGTAGCCATTCTCTTCTCCAGGGGATCTTTCTGATCCAGGGATCAAACACAGGTCTCCTGCACTGCATGTCGATTCTTTACCATCTGAGCCACCAGGGATCTAGGTGGCATTTAAACTCAGGAGATGAGATCCCCAAAGGAGCAACTGTAAATGGAGAAGATATAAAGACCTGAGCCCACGGTCCCTCTGATAATGAGATGGAATCGAGGGGGCAGGGGGCATAGTTGTGGTGTAATAGACATAGGGCCAAGGGCTGTGGGTGGGGCTAAAACTCTGAAAAATAAGGTGGAGTGTGGAATGTGAAAGCCTGGGTAAGATTGAGCACAGAAGTTATGCAGTGAAGAGCACTAATAGAAGTGCATCCCATTGGTTAATTTAGGTCAGATATACTTAAGCTTAGATCTTGGCAGCAGTTTTTTAGGTGTGAGGTAGAAATTCAGAGGCTGAGATGCCACAACAGAGATGCCTCATTGCTTTTAAGTTCTACTTTTAGGCCAGGGCCAGGACTAGAATAGTGATAGAACTAGTTATATTGTGTAGATGTATTTGAAGTAATGAAATTTCCCTTTTCACTTACAGAGATGCCAGTCAACGAGAGAGAGCTTCAGACTTAACAGAAGCTTCTAAACAAGAGTCTAAACAGAGTGCCACTAGAAAGGGTTCAGAAGCATCTAAGTCAATAACAAAGTCCTTGTCCAAAAGGGGAAAGTCTACATCTTCCTTCTCTTCCTCCTCTTCATCTTCCTCCTGCTCGTCTATTTCTAGCTCCAGATGTTATGACCCTATCGGTAAGCAGAAGATTTCTTCCAGTTGAATTCAGACCCCTCTTTTCCATGAGACATCCCAAAATCTTAATGAGTCCTCCCACTGTGTGTTATTTCCCCATTTTCTCCACCAGTCCGATGTTCTGGCCTTGATTACTTTCTTCACACCTCTTCATTTCCTCTGTGATTCTGCTGCAGTTTTTAAAAATATGGTGTGGCTTTCTTTGTTTACTGTAAAAGTGGTTTCTTGGTGCTACACATTTTTTCCTTCTTTCCTTCCCACATCCTCTTTCATCCCTGCTTTCTCCACCTCTACCCCCATAGAATTTATCAGCTTTTATCCAACTTCCATGAATCTCAATACATTTTTAAGAAGCATTCCTCCCTCCAGGTCAGCTGGACTGGGAGACTCACGTGCACCAGAATCTGCCTGGGCTAATGGACATGGATCAGGATGAACGTGTTGTCTGGCCTAGAGATTCACTCTTCCGGTATTTTGAGTTGCTAGAAGAGCTTCAGTATAACCTGGAGGAGCGTAAGCGGTTACAAGAGTTTGCAGGTATGCCATGGATGCTAGGAGTTAAGTTCATCAGAACAGCATATATAACTGGGGAGACAGACTATGTTCACTGTTGTGGCATCTCAGCCTCTGAATTTCTACCTCACACCTAAAAAAGGCAAATTCAGCATTTGGCATATCACTTTCTGGGCATGTGTCTTGATTTCTTCTAACCTAGTGAGGCCCTGGCAACTCTGCTTCTCTGGTTATTATTTAGTCACTAAGTCGTATCTGACTCTTTGTGACCCCATGGACCGTAGCCCGCCAGCCTCCTCTGTCCATGGGATTCCCCAGGCAAGAATACCGGAGTGGATTGCCATTCCCTTCTCCAGGGGATCTTCCCCACCCAAGGGTCAAACCCGCGTCTCTTGTGCCTCCTGCATTGGCAGGCAGGTTCTTTACCACTGTGCCACGTGGGAATCTCCCTGGTAGGGGACTCAAATCTTGTGATGTCTGAGAGCTGATTTCCCAAGAGAAAAGTATCCAGTTCCAGCTATTGGGAATTAGCATAGTAAGGTGGGCTTTTGCTCTGTTTGGGCAGCCCACCCCCTCTTGTAATGCGTGTTTCCTCTCTTTGAAGGTCGCCTTTCAGACGCAGGCAGTAAGGGCCTCAGGCTCAAGTTTGATAGCTGTGAGGATTGGATAGTTGGCAGAAAGCTCTCAAGAGCCCACTGTCCTCAAGAGATTTATGAATTCTCTTCCTTTCAGCCCTTTCTAGAGTCGGCCGATACAGAGACAATATGTGATTGAAATAGCAGAGTTTGATTTAAGCTGAGAACTACCTGCTCAAAATTATCTTTCCTTATTTCTCACTTGAGATTTCACTACCTGGAGATGAATTTGAATCAATGAATTTTTCCTCTAAAAATACAAAAACTAGAAGAGTTAGGGGCATTTTTATACTTTTACAGTTTAATATGGATTAGTGTTATCCTCCTAATACCTGGCTAAAATCAACCCAAAGTGAAAATATCAATGGGGGAAGAGGAATGTGCCCCCCAGAGGTGGGCACAGGAGAGCAATAAGAGGAATTTGTAACAATGAAATATGGAATTGAGAGCAGGATGTCAGACAGGTTTTGCCTACTTCAGAATGGTGCATTTTTCCAGTTGTCCTGGCCTTGCCTCTCCATGTGTTCTGGGGAGAATAGGGTGAAAGAGAGGTAAAGGTAGCAAGGTGGTTTCTTTAAATACTGGTTAATTCATCTGTGGCCAAGAGGACAGACTCATACAGCTTAATTTAGAGTAAAGATTAGTAAAAATGAGGAGGAACCTAGAACCCAGAGAAGCAGGATCTTCACATTTGTATGTTCTGAATATTCTCAGGTGTCCAGCCTCACAGTCTATTTGTTTCTTTACAGTGCAGGCACTGATGAACTTTGAAGACAAGTAAAGCTGACAGTGGATGGCTTCACTATTTTTGGCCAACATAAAGGAAGGAAATAGCTGGAAATGTAGAATTCAAAGTCTAATAAATCCTGTTGATAACTGTGCAGTGATCTGTCTCGGAGACAGAGGGGACACTGAAACGATAACAAGATCAGGTGAAAGTCGGTTCAGATGCCGCTGGGGGCCCCAGTTGTTGGCTTTCTACCCTTTCCACAGCTCCTGAGTCTCACTCTTCCCTTGGCATTGTCACTATAGCCCCCATCTTTTCTGAAGCATCCACTTCCTGCTAGAATCCTAATTTACCTCACTAGTGAGTACAGGTCCCTGGGGGTTGGGGGTGAGGAGACCCCAGAAGCTGTGAGTGTAACTAATCGAAAACTGTTGTTGCCGTTGCTTTGGCCACCTGATTCAAAGAGCCAACTCACTGGAAAAAGACTCTGATGCCGGGAAAGACTGAAGGCAAAAGAAGGGGGTGACAGAGGATGAAATGGTTAGATAGCATCACTGACTCCAGGGACATGAATTTGAGCAAACTGGGAGATAGTGGGCAGGGAAGCCCGGTGCTGCAGTCCATGGGGTCGAAAAGAGCTGGACGTGACTTAGCGACTCAACAGCAACGACGGTCGTTCCCATTGCTTCTCTAAGAACATTGCTTCTCCTGTGCACCGTTACCTTTACTCAAAGTTTTAATCAAAGTGTTTTCACCTGTTTCCGGGCCAAAACTGAGTCCCTTTTTTCCATTGCTATTTCTGAGGGCATTGAGTCCACTCTGTAGGGGGCAGGGCAAATCTGTATGTCCCACAGATTTTTTAGTGTTAGAACAGACCTCAGAGTTAATCTGTCTCCCGTCAAAGTAGCAAGACTTTACAGAACATCACTGAAAGGGGGTTATCCAATGTTTGATGTTTCTAGTTACTGGTAACATTATCTAGACAGGATCCTGTTGGATGACTCAAATCTTTAGAAATGTTTATTATTAAAAATTCCATCACTTGCTCGCTTCGGCAGCACATATACTAAAATTGGAACGATACAGAGAAGATTAGCATGGCCCCTGCGCAAGGATGACACGCAAATTCGTGAAGCGTTCCATATTTAAAAAAAAAAAAAAATTCTATCACTTGTTGAATGTTAACATGTATGAACATATATATGTATGAGGAATACTTGAAACACTAAATTGTATACTCTAAAATGGTAAATTTTATATGAATTAAATCTCAATTTTTAAAATTAAGTAAAGATTATCTAAAATTAAGAACTAACATGTTTCAAGGAAAAGCATTTTAGACATTTCCCATAAAATATGGAATAAAATGCAAATGTTTGAAAAATGAATGTCAGTATTATATTTAAAATCTTGTACTAATGGACTTCCCTGGTGGCTCAGTGGTAAAGAATCCACCTGCCAATGCAGAAGACACGGGTTCAGTCCTTGATCTGGGATGATCCCACTTGCCACAGAGCAGCTAGGCCCATACACCACAACCATTGAGCCTGTGTTCTGCTACAAGAGAAGTCACCACAATGAGAAGCCTGTGCACCTCAACTAGAGAGCAGCCCCCACTCACCACAACTAGAGAAAAGCCCAAGCAGCAATGAACAGCCAGCACAACCGAAAATAAATCAATAAAATTATAAACTCGTATAAGAAGAAATATGGCATCAATATTTGGAGCGAAGAACTACAGATACAATTTTAGATGCCCTTGTATACGTAGCAACCTCAAAGGAATCAGCCAGAATTAGAGATAACAAAAGATTTCCATTTAGTTAGCGCAAATAGAAGAAAAGTGGACTGGAGTCAGAAGCCTGGGAAACAGGAACGTTTGAAGGATAGGAGGAGAAAGAGGAGCCAGAAAGAAGTCTGAGAGGAAAAAAAAAAAAGAAGTTTGAGAGGGAGACTTCCCTGGTGGTCCAGTGGCTAAGACTCTGCACTCCCAATGCAGGGAGCCCGGGTTTGGGCTCTGGTCAGGGAACTAGATCCCACATGCCACAACTAAGAGATTCCACATGCTGCAACTAAGGCCTGGTTCAGCCAAATAAATAAATGAATGAATGAATGAATAAATAAATACACACACTTATATATACAAGGAGTTAAAAGAATGAGGCAGCAAGCACAGGCCATTCATTTAAGAAGGTTAGATATAAAAAGGGGAAGGGGAATCAGTCATCATATAGCTATAGTGTGCTTTTGAAATTTTAATGTGTGTATGTAACACTTGATTCAATAGGCCCTGAGGATGGGACCTGAGATTCTGTACTTTCTAACATGTCAACAAGTGAAGCCAATTCTGCTGGTCCTCAGACCCTACTCAGAAAAACTACTCAAAGACGCTACTCAGGGAGTTCCCTGGCAGTTCAGTGGTCAGGACTCCACACGCTCACTGCCGAGGGCCCAGGTTCAATCCCTGGGTGGGGAACTAAGATCCTACATTCCGCAAGCACCACAGGCACGACCAAAACATTTTTTTTCTGACAAAATAAAAATATTTCAGGGCCTAAGGATCAAGCCCCACTGGCAATGAGTCCATTACTCCTCCAGCTTCCTTTTTATCCTTGCTCTGACCTAGTATCCCTGCTAAGAGTGAGTAAAGATCTCTCAGTTGTGTTGGACTCTTTGCGACCCCATGGACAATACAGCCCATGGAATTCTCCAGGCCAGAATACTGGACTGGGTAGCCTTTCCCTTCTCCAGGGGATCTTCCTAACCCAGGGATCAAACTCAGGTCTCCCACATTGCAGGCGGATTATTTACCAGCTGAGCTATCAGGGAAGCCCATCTATAGCCCATCTATAACTATCCTTGAGTCAAGGAAGAGATTCAAACTCTATGCCAGGTAACTATGATGGTTCCTCAAGAGCATTTTGGAAGAGAAGTTAGGATTTAGACACTGTTGTGATGTAATTAAAATTTTTTTTGCATATGGTTTGTAATAAGCTTTAATTTTGGACCATAGTTTCCCCGTTTGATCTCCAAACATCTTCAAATATCAGTGGATGGATACATGACTTTGGTTATGTGTTTTTATTTTACCTATGGTGTTTTTATCTTAAACTTTATTTTGTGTTGGAGTTATAGCTGCTTAGTAATGTTGTGACAGTTTCGGGTGGACAGCATAGGGGCTCAGCCATACATATACATGTGTCCATTCTCCCCCAAACTCCCCTTCCCTCCTGTATGATGTTTTTTGTGTAAGGTGTTTCTGTTTAAAGACACCTGACTTAATTATAATATGTTGTTGATTCAGTAGCATTGGCCTCTTTCAACAGTACTATAACTCATACTTGAATAATGTTTATCATAAACACATTTTCTCGTAAGTTGCATTGCAGACTTCCTGTGCATTAGGAGCGTGAAGCTGGGAGACCATTTTAAACAGTGAAATTACTAACAAAAAGCACAAAAAATACTAAAATTGTGGCACTAGATAGATGGTGAAAAGGACACGTATTTACAGTGTGAGAAGAAGGTAGAGTATTGCCTTGTTTCCCATCCAAGTGCCAACCAGCGGCCCTGCCTCGCTCCCGAGATCAGAAGAGAGGAAGCACGTTCAGGGTAGTGTGGGCACGGAGGAGTACTGCCTTGTGTGACCTCAGCTAGGGATGTGCACACCAAGCGACTCAGATTTTTCACCACTCTGCTCATGTCTGTGAATGACTGTGAGATTGCCATGGATACTGATTCTGGGGTCACAGATAAATTTTAGTAAGCAGAGGAATCCGCAGACAGAGTTCACAAATAAGAGTTGACTAAATGCTGCGTGATAAATCGGGGCTAATTGGCCTTACGATACTGCTGTCTCAACGTGTGGTTTCCAGGTTACCTCAACAGCCTCACTCACTCGCTCTTAAGCTCTTTGGTCATTTACTATCCATTAGCCAAGACTAATCACCTGACTCCACCTAACTGCAAGAGATCTGGGGGTTGCTTGGGTCCTTAGTGAGCCGTATATATCTATATCTCAGATATAAAAGGCAAACTGGGAAGGGAGGAAAATGGGACTTCCCTGCAGTCCAGTGGCTAAGACACCGAGCTTCCACTGGAGGGGGCCCAGGCTCAATCCTGGATCGGTCGGGGAACTAAGATCCCAAATGCTTTACAAAGAGAAGTCTGTGTTCTAATCAGAAAGCGCCCCGTGGTTGGTTTGGGGAATTGAGGATGTTTCCGATCTCTCCACTCCCTTGGCTTCTCCCAAGTATCTCCATTCCAGTTGCCAGATCACAGAGCATAGTAATCACCCCACTAATCTAACCCACTTCACTTAAGCAAAGCCCATGATTAATTTCCTGCTCTGAACCCCTGTCACTTCAGTTTGTTGGTTCTGGATTGCTCTTACCATTTGCTTATCCATGGATTGGAACTTGTCTTGCTTTTGTTGAACTTTTACCAGACTATAAAGAATAACTTGCTTATATTGAATAAGGCTGATATATTTGCTATAAACCCTAAGCACTTCACCCTCAGTTGGCACATAGTCTGAATCCTTGGCAGCAACAGGACTGATTAATCTGCTCCACCATCTGGTGGACTGCCAAGAATTTCCCATTCTGGTTTGAGGAAGTCCTCATTGTTCCCTTCTCTGCTTGACTCAGCTAGTTCCACACTTGTTCTAAAGGTCTTTCACTCCAAGACACTACCTCTTGGTAACAATTTCTGTATTAATTACAACTCTTTAGCTTCAAATAAAAGAATCATATTGAGCTAGACTAATAATAAGTCACATTTAGTGAATGTTTATTCTGTACAGTGCCTAGCACATGATAGGTAGTTATTATTTTTTTAATGAATGCCAGGCACTGTGCTGAATACTTTAAGTGCCTTATCAAATTTAATACTCGTGACAACTCTATACTAGTATTTCTCATTTTGGCAGAAAAGAACACTGTGACCCCGAGAAGTTTAGAAACGGCCCAGGACACACTGCCAGTATATGTGGGAGCCAGGATGTGAATCCAGTCAAGTCATATTTTGCTACCTTATCAGCAAAAGGGAGAATTTATTTTAAGAGGGTTGTTACAGAATGAAGGGCAGAAATTTAAGTGGATTGCAGGATGGGTTGGAACCAGGAATAGAAAACTGTTGGGAACCCAGGCGTATTCTTCCTCTGATTCTCCTCTCTGTTTTTCAGACTAGATGTGGTAACTTTGATGAGCAAAGAGAAAATACTGGCAAAGTGACGCAATAGATCATTTCATTGGTCTAACTTTTTGACTCACTTTGGAAAATCCCAGCACCGCCCTCACCTCCTTTGATTGCCGTGGGCCAAGTTATTCCATTTCTTTGGGCCTCCATGTCCTCATCCATAAAATGAGAAGTTTTTACCAGAGGATTTCTCAAGTCTTAGAACAGAATTTTGGACTCTGTGGGAGAAGGCGAGGGTGGGATGTTTAGAGAGAACAGCATCGAAACATGTATATTATCTAGGGTGAAACAGATCACCAGCCCAGGCTGGATGCATGAGACAAGTGCTCGGGGCTGGTGCACTGGGAAGACCCAGAGGGATTGGGTGGAGAGGGAGGTGGGAGGGAGGATCGGGATGGGGAATACATGTAAATCCATGGCTGATTCATGTCAATGTATGACAAAACCCACTACAATATTATAAAGTAATTAGCCTCCAACTAATAAAAATAAATTTAAAAAAGTCTATGATCTTAAGTGAAACTTCTAGGACAGAGGTGCAGTAATAATGGATTTGAACATAAGGGTTTGGGCGATAGAATAAAGAAGAGTTCTAAGGAAAGAAGAAGAGAATATGGTTTGAGTGAAGCCTTGGTGTTGAATTACTCTTTAGAGCTGGTGTCAAGTGAAGGCCTTGGGGATATATAAACGGCGGGCAGACAAGCCTTCTCACCCTGACCAGATCAGAGAGATGGATCTCTCTGATCTAAGAGCAGTGTCCCTTTCTCCCTCTATCTGTGTGCATACACCTGTGTGTGTGAGGAGTAGCCCCCTTGGGTAGTAATTTAACCTGGTTTCTTTCTTTCTTTTCTCACCTCAGAATTTTCTAAGGGCTTTCACCTGGGCCACAGGAAGAAGGCCAGAAGACAAATCCAAACCCTGGAGTGACCGAATAAGCAAGTCACTCCTCTCTGGGTCTATTTTCTTATCCATGGCATGAGAGATTTGCTCTGTGTGATCTCTGAAGTCCTGCCCAACTCTTAACATTTTGTGACTCTGGGTACTGAATCAAAAGCCCCTCTCTTCCCAAATGCTCCATCCTTGGACCAGACCTTTGTCTTCCTTCCTCTTCTCTGTATCCACCTGACTGCTCAGATCCTTTCTCCTGGCCCCCTTTCTTCCTCAATTCCCTTGAATTCTACTTGGGCCCTTTTTCCCCCTTATATTTCTGATATTATTGTTTATTTCATGTTATATATATTTCTGCAGACCCTTCTAGATTACATTCCTGATCTCCAGAACTGCTCCATCTCTATATCTGCCTCCTCTTATCTGCATCCTGGCTCCTAACTGAAGCTATATCCTCGGGTTCCTCCCAGGGTCCCCTGGGATCCCCTATCACTGGTCCCTCTGACGGGGCACTCCTTCTCTAAAGCCAAAGGATCAGGTAGTCAGTGGCTCAGGTGACAAACCTGCTGTCAGGTTACAGATATTGTTTCCCAAAAGACCACACTACGGTGTCAGCGGAGCCTCGGGCCACCTGCCGTGCCCTGTCCTCACCTGGCTCTCCCACACAAGGTAAGAATAACCAGAACTCACCTCTAGTACCTGCACGCTTCTGGAAACATGGCTCTGAGCCTCCGGCCCCTGCTGCTGCTATCCTGTGCAGGTAAGGGGGACAGTGAGCTGGGCTGGGCATGATGGGGATGGCTGCTGGAAAGAGACTTAAGAATGCAGAGATTAACTGGTTAGAGAAAAAAATAAATGAAGGTTAAGAAATCAGGCCAAGACTTAATGTGGGTTGTTGAAAGGGACTCAGCTCACCATCTTTTGCACCTCGTCCAGGCAGGGACTGGGCTCCTGGCCAGGGCTGAATTTGGGTCCTAGGCTTTTCCCTCCTTGGTGATTTCCGGTTTTTCTCCTTACAGTGACTCTGGTCCCTACTGGATCTCAGTCCCTGGACTCAGGTCTCTCCCTCCTGAAGTCAGCGCTCTCTGCTCTGGACCAGGCTCCCCAGGGGTCCCTCAGCCGCTCACGGTTCTCTGCCTTCCTGGCCAACATTTCCTCTTCCTTTGAGCCTGGGAGGATGGGGGAGGGACCGGTGGGAGAGCCCCCACCTCTCCAGCCCCCTGCCCTCCGGCTGCACGATTTCTTAGTGACGCTGAGGGGCAGCCCAGACTGGGAGCCCATGCTAGGGCTGCTAGGGGACGTGCTGGCCCTGCTGGGACAGGAGCAGACCCCCCGGGACTTCCTGGGGCACCAGGCAGGCGTGCTGAGTGGACTTGTGGAGGTGCTGCTGGGAGCCTTAGTTCCTGGGGGACCCCCTGCCCCGACCCGGCCCCCCTGCACCCGTGACGGGCCCTCTGACTGCGTTCTGGCAGCTGACTGGTTGCCTTCTCTGCTGCTGCTGTTAGAGGGCACGCGCTGGCAGGCCCTGGTGCGCGTGCAGCCCGGCGTGGACCCCGCCAACGCCACGGGCCTCGATGGGAGGGAGCCAGCTCCCCACCTCCTGCAGGGTCTGCTGGGTTTGCTTGCCCCCGTGGGGGAGCTGGGCTCTGAGGAGGCTCTTTGGGGGGGTCTGCTGCGCACAGTGGGGGCCCCCCTTTATGCTACCTTCCAGGAGGGGCTGCTGCGCATCACTGACTCCCTGCAGGATGAGGTCTTTTCCATTCTGGGGCAGCCAGAGCCCGATGCCAATGGGCGGTGCCAGGGAGGTGAGTGCCACCAGATCCGGGGCTGGGCTGTGGCAGGGCCAGCAAGGGGGAGACCAGGGTAGTCCTCTTCCTTTCCCTTCCCTCCTAGGCAACCTTCAGCAGCTGCTCTTGTGGTGAGTAGGGAGAGAAGAGTTCTGAGGGGTGGGGCCTGGGAAGCCATCAGCCTCCAGGGCGGGAGAGGAAGCTGATGGGAAGGCTGTGGTTTAGTGGTTTGGGAGGGTGACTGTTGGTGGTTGGCACCCCAGCTTCACCTCCTCCTAGCCATGTGACCTTGGGCAGGTTAGAGTCTCATTCAATGCCTCAGTTTCCCCACTCATGAACTGTGGGTAATATTAACTGCCTTGGAGTTTTTGCAAGGGATTAAATGAGTTGATACTGTATGTGTCAACCACCTAGAAGAAGTGCGTGCATGCCAAGATGCTTCAGTCACGTCTGACTCTTTGTGACCCTATGGACCATAGCCCTCCAGGCTCCTCTGTTCATAGGATTCTCCAGGCAAGGATACTGGAGTGGGTTGCCATGCCCTCCTCCAGGGGATCTTCCCGACCCAGGGATCGAACCACATCTCTTACATCTCCTGCATTGGTAGGCGGGTTCTTTACCATTAGTGCCGCCTGGGAAGCCCGTGCCTGGCACATAGTGCTTGATCAATGTTAACTAATAAAGATAGGATATGGGAAGAGAGAACAAGGTTTGATTCCTCCACCCCTTACTGATTGGGTACAACAGTACCAGACCACAGGTGGACATATTCAGTCACTGGGCAGATTTCCTGATCTGAGGCTAACCAATGGTTTTATTTAAGCTTCCTAAAAGCGGGTGCCAAAAGGAGAAAGAAGGGGGCCAGGTGGACAGGAGGGGCTCTGGCTGGGCAGCTCCGGCTGACTGTGACTTGGCGGGACAGCTCTCTCTCCCCTCCCCCATCCCAGCATTTAAACCAGTAACACCGTGGCTCCCAGGGACCTCACTTTTGGAAAAGCCTATGCTTGTCACCCTCCCTGCAGGGCTCTGGGCCAGGGCCAGAAGCCTCAAGTGGAGGAAATGCAAACTGACCAGCTGCTTGCCTGCTCCTCCCTCTGCTCTCAGGGGCATCCGGCACAACCTCTCCTGGGATGTCCGGGCACTGGGCTTTCTGTCTGGATCGCCACCCCCGCCCCCTGCCCTCCTCCACTGCCTGAGCACGGGGGTGCCTCTGCCTAGGACTTCCCAGCCCTCAGCCCACATCAGCCCTCGCCAGCGGCGGGCCATCTCTGTGGAGGCCCTCTGCGAGAACCTCTCAGGCCCGGCACCACCCTACAGCATCTCCAACTTCTCCATCCAGCTGCTCTGCCAGCACGCCAAGCCTGTGACCCCGCGGCCCCCTCCCAGCACCCCTGCCATCTGCCAGACAGCTGTGTGGTATGCAGTCTCGTGGGCGCCAGGTGCCCAAGGCTGGCTCCAGGCCTGCCACGACCAGTTTCCTGAGCAGTTCCTAGACGCCATCTGTGGCAACCTCTCCTTTTCCACCCTCTCGGGCCCCAACCGCCGCCTGGTAAAGCGGCTCTGTGCCGGCCTGCTCCCACCCCCCACCAGCTGCCCTGAAGGCCTGCCCCCTGTCCCCCTGACCCCAGAGATCTTCTGGGGCTGCTTCTTGGAGAACGAGACTCTGTGGGCCGAGCGGCTCTGTGGGGAGGCGAGTCTGCAGGCCGTGCCCCCCAGCAACCAGGCTTGGGTGCAGCACGTGTGCCAGGGCCCCACCCCGGATGTCACGGCCTTCCCCCCTTGCTACATCGGACCGTGTGGGGAACGCTGCCCAGATGGGGGCAGCTTCCTGCTGATGGTCTGTGCCAATGACACCATGTACGAGGCCCTGGTGCCCTCCTGGCCTTGGCTAGCCGGCCAGTGCAGGATAAGTCGCGGGGGCAATGACACCTGCTTCCTGGAGGGGTTACTGGGCCCTCTTCTGCCCTCTCTGCCGCCACTGGGACCGTCCCCACTCTGCCTGGCCCCCGGCCCCTTCCTGCTTGGCATGCTGTCCCAACTGCCACGCTGCCAGTCCTCTGTGCCAGCCCTTGCCCACCCCACACGCCTACACTATCTCCTGCGCCTGCTGACCTTCCTCCTGGGGCCGGGGGCCGGAGGGAACGAGGCCCAGGGGATGCTGGGTCAGGCCCTGATGCTCTCCAGTCTCCCAGACAACTGCTCCTTCTGGGATGCCTTCCGCCCAGAGGGCCGGCGCAGCGTGCTGCGGACGGTCGGGGAGTTTCTGGAACAGGAGGAGCAGCCAACCCCGGGCTTTGACCCCGCTGACAGCCCCAGCCCCGCTTTAAGCAAGATGGAGCTGCTGGCCTGCTTCAGCGTGAGTGATCTGCCATGGTGCAAGTTCCCGGAGCAGAGGAAAGGGTCTCCACGGGAATTCTCTACCATCTCACCGAGAGGCAGCAGTGCAGGGCAGTGGTTAAGCCCGCAGATCTGAGTCATCCAGGCTTGGGTTCACATCTTAGTTCCGTGATCAACCCTGGACAAGTTTTCAGCCTCTCTGAACAATATTTTTGTCATTTATAAATGAATGGTGGAGGGACATTACTGGCCATCCTGTGGTTAAGACTCCACGCTTCCATTCCAAGAGCACGGGCTCGACCTCTTGTTGGGGAACTAAGATCCCACATTTGTGTGGCATGACCAAACAAAAAAGTCTCAGATAAAACAAGTGGTGGAGAATAATGGTGCCACTCTTTTTAGGGTGGCTTTAAGGATTACATCAGATGACACCAGCTGTGGGCTTAGTGCTAGTATGTGATATACAACATGTAATAAATATTATCTCATTATTCTTCCTGACTCTTTGATTCACCTCCTTTCTGCTCCAGAAAGGAAAGGGGTCAAGTTAGAGGGCTCTAATTCTGTCTCTAGAGAGTGAGAATTGGAAACTGGCACAATATAGGAAGATAAGGCAGAAATGAGAAAAATTCAGAATGACAGCAAATCAGAAGTTTTAGGTTTGACTATGCCATAAGCATGGTCTTAGCCAGTTTACTTTGATTTTCCTGGGCTTTGTTTTCTTCTCTGTAGAGTGAAGGGGCTGGAATATGTGAACACCATAGTTCATTCATTGAGTTCCCGTTATGTGTAAAGCACTTTGCTAGATGCTGTGGGGAATGTAAAGAGTCCTTACTCCATGGTAGGGCCCACCTTTCTCAATTCCTGGGACCAGTGAAATGTAATAATTTGGTTCATGTGCGTGCATACTAAGTCACTTCAGTCCTGTCTGACTCTTTTCAACTCTATGGACTGTAGCCCTCCAGGCTCCTCTGTCCCTAGGATTCTCCAGGTAAGAATACTGGAGTGGGTTGCCATGCCCTCCTCCAAATTTGGTTTATGTCTCCAAATATTAATTGAGCCAGCTATGGCAAAGGCTATAGAAGAAGTTAGAGAATGTGGTCCCTGACCTAAGGGAGACACACACACAGCTTCAGAAGAAGGACAAGCATTCTAGTGAGTGGACCTGGGGAAGCTGCGGGAGGGACAGAGGGTACAACTCTCCTGGCATCTTGTCTGTCTCCCCACCAGCCCGTGCTGTGGGATCTGCTGCAGAGAGAGAAGAGTGTTTGGGCCCTGCAGATTCTAGTGCAGGTAACAGATGGGGGCAGTGTGTGTGGGCGGGCTGGGTGACCCTTGCCCAGTGAGGCCATAACCACCATGACCTCCCGTGCCCAGGCATACCTGCACATGCCACCGGAAAACCTCCAGCAGCTGGTGCTTTCAGCAGAGAGGGAGGCTGCTCAGGGCTTCCTGACGCTCATGCACCGTTCCTGGACCCAGCTGCAGGTGGGCATGGAGGGAGAGGGGGACAAGGGTGGCAGGGGAAGTCTAGGCATCAAGAGCACCTGGAACCAGGAGGGCAGCAGGCTTGCTCCAGCAGAAGGAGGAACACAAGAGGGGCCAGGGCCAGGAGAGTGGGCATCTCCAAAGCTGGCATCTGTTCCCGTGCCCCCACAGGTGCCACCATCTGAGGAGCAGGCCCTGGGTCGCCTGACAGCCTTGCTGCTGCAGCGGTACCCACGCCTCACTTCCCAGCTCTTCATTGACCTCTCACCACTCATCCCCTTCTTGGCCGTCTCTGACCTGATGCGCTTCCCACCATCCCTGTTGGCCAATGACAGCGTGTAAGGACTCTGTGCTACTCCTCCCGATCCTGTCAGGGTCAACCCCACTCACCCAGAGCTGAGCGGTGCTTAGTCTCTCAGTCGTGTCCAACTCTTTGCAACCCCATGGACTTTAAGCCCACCAGGCTCCTCTTTCCATGGGGATTCTCCAGGCAAGAATACTGGAGTGGGTTGCCATTCCTTCTCCAGGAGACCTTCCCAACCCAGGGATTGACCCCAGGTCTCCTGCATTGCAGGCAGAGTCTTTACCGGCTGAGCCACCAAGGAAGCCCGCACACCCAGAACAGCCCCTTCTATTAAAACTAGGGAGTCCTTCTTGTCCGTGACAGCAGGGCTGCACGGAGCCAGGGGACAGGGCGAAGGGGTGAGATCCACTCTCTCCCCAGCCTGGCCGCCATCCGGGATTACAGCCCTGGAATGAGGCCTGAACAGAAGGAGGCTCTGGCAAGGCGACTGCTGGCCCCTGAGCTGTTTGGGGAAGTGCCCGCCTGGCCCCAGGAACTGCTGTGGGCAGCGCTGCCCCTGCTCCCCCATCTCCCTCTGGAGAACTTTCTGCAGCTCAGTCCTCACCAGGTATGAGAACGATTCGTTTATTTCACTAGCCCGCTTTCAGCCGGGTGGGATGGCAGTCAGTGGCCTGTCTCCTAGTGAGCCCCTTCCCACAAGCGTCCCACAGTGATCCCATCACGAGCTGACCTTCCCCACCCCAGATCCAGGCCCTGGAGGACAGCTGGCCAGCGGCAGGTCTTGGGCCAGGACACGCCCGACATGTGCTACGCAGCCTGGTGAACCAGAGTGTCGAGGATGGAGAGGAGCAGGTGCGCAGGTGAGTGCCTTTGGGGCCAGCGGGTGCAGCTGCCAGGCTGGGGTGGGGTCCCAGGAGGGAAGGGGCAAGAGAGGAGGCAGTGGCCCCAGGGCATCCCAGGGCCCTAGGAGAGAGGCCTGTTTGTGGCACCCACGTTTCCTAGTTTAGCGGTCAGAGTGCTTGTTCCCTGTACCCACACAGTCCCTGCCTTAGTAGCAGCCTCACTGACCACATGAAGGCCAGCTTCATGCCCTCCTCAGGCTGGGGCCCCTCGCCTGCTTCCTGACCCCCGAGGAGCTGCAGAGCCTGGTACCCCTGAATGATCCAATGGGGCCAGTAGAACGGGGGCTGCTGGAATGTGCGGCCAACGGGACCCTCAGCCCACAAGGACGGGTGAGCCCCTTGGCCCAGGTCCACAAGAACCCCAGGCTTTCCGTGGGGGGTGGTCCGTGCGGAGGATGTGCCCAGTCATGTCAGCCAAGCTGGAGCACAGCTGGAGCCAGCCCTCATCCCACCGCATCCCACCTTTGATCTAAATCCCCTCACTCTGTGGCCATGCTTACCTGTCACCACCTCTTCCTAACTCTGCTCCTTCTGGTCCATGACATCACCAGCATTTCCTTTGATGACTTGAGCCCAGTCTGCTCCTGTCCTATCCCTGGTTCCAAGCCACAGCCCAGGCCCTGGAATATCCGGGTGTGGGATTAAAGAGGAGGCTTTGGGTTCACCTGTCTTTTCTCTCCAGACCCAAACCTTCTTTGGTTACAGGTAGCCTATGAACTTCTGGGGGTGCTGCGCTCATCCGGAGGAGTGGTGCTGAGCCCCCGGGAGCTCCGGGTCTGGGCTCCTCTCTTCCCTCAACTGGGCCTCCGCTTCCTGCAGGAGCTGTCAGAGCCGCAGCTGAGGGCCATGCTTCCCGCCCTGCGAGGAGCCAGGGTCACCCCTGCCCAGGTGGGCCTGGCCCACTCCCTGGCTTCTGTCTCCCATCCCACGGCACCTCAGTCAAGGCAATTACATTCAAAGATGCTGTTGCCCGACCCCCCACCCCATCCCCCCGAAGCCTCCTTTTCCTCTGCCCCAAGAAGAACGCCCTCATCCCTCTTGCTCAGATGAAGAAGAGCCCAGAGCCAGGCTGGTCATGGGAGTGGTGGAGAGGGTGCTGGGAGTTTGGGAGGTCGGGCCCTAGGAACCTGTTTGAGGACCTGGCTGCCAGGGCCTCAGCGCTGTTGTTTACTGTCCCCTCCCGCCTTAGGCTGTCCTGCTGCTTGGACGGCTCCTCCCGAGGCGTGATGTGAGTGGCAGCAACTTTTCCGTCCCCCTCCTCCCTGGCTCCCTCTCAGCGGTCCTCACCCCTGCTGCCTCTCTCTAACTGTGATTGTCCCCTTCCCTGCGACCTGGCCCGTCTTCTTCAGGCCTCTTGTCTCTCTCGCTCCCCAGCTGTCCTTGGAGGAACTCTGCTCCTTGCACCCTCTGCTTCCAGGCCTCAGCTCCCAGACGCTCCAGGCCATCCCGAGGCGAGTCCTGCTGAGGGCCTGTCCCTGCCTGGCCCCTGAACTGGCGCGCCTCTCAGCCTGCCAGACCGCGGCGCTGCTGCAGACCTTCCGGGTACGACAGCCGCAGGCAGCCGGGGACCAGGGAGGAGGGCTCTGGTTGGGAGGGGTCATCTTCCCCATGGCCAGGGAAGGACCCCCAAACCTCCCCACTTTTTACACACACACACACACACACACACACACAGCCAATTCTCATGCAGGTGAAAGATGGTGTTAAAAATACCGGTGCAGCGGGAGCCGGTGCAGCTGTGTGCATCCCCGGAGAGGTACGTGCGTGTGTGTGTGTCTGTGTGTGTGTGTGTGTCTGTGTGTGTGTGTGTGGTTTCTGCCAACTAAGCTCCTCTCCCCTGGCACTGCCTCACGTTCTCCCCCTGCAAGTGGCCCGAGTGTCTACATTAGCTCTGTGCCCTCTAAGACCTTAGCAGCTCTCCAAGTCCCGATGCAGGATGGCATAACGTCCTAGAACGTCAAAGCCCCAAGAGTCTGAGGAATCCTCCAGGCCAGTCACCCTGCTTTCAGACAAAGAGACCGAGCCTCAGAGTGACTAAGGGAGTCTAGTCCATCAGGTGCCTCGACGGCAGGGACCCTTGCCCACAACTGCAAGGGCTCTAGAGTGTGCCCTGCTAGGGTGGCACCTGCCACTCCACTCTTCTCCTAGTTTCGGGACCTATTAACTCCCAGCTTACTTTTTTATAAAACCATGTGTTGTTTTGGTTAAACTTAATAGCCCAGCAAAATGTTCCTTGTAGTTTAGGAGTCCATAATGTTTTGGTTCATACAGAGTTAAATATGCTTGGATTTTATTTTTCAAACCCTCGTATTTGTTTAGGAACACTGATAACGTTCAGAGGACCCAATATGTTTTCATATTTGGTACTTAGTAGTAAGTCTTTTGGAGAAGGAAACGACAACCCGCTCCAGTATTCTTGCCTGGAGAATCCCAGGGACAGGGGAGCCTGGTGGACTGTCATCTATGGGGTCACACACGGTCGGACACAACTGAAGCGGCTTAGCAGTAGCAGTAGCAGCCTGCCACCGTAGTTCCCCTTCTTCCCTGAGGCCTGAGTCCAGACGCTCTCACCTATCACTACACTGCTACGCTTTGCCCCTCCGACAGCCCATCCCCACCATCTGGCCAGACTGCCTGCTGCCCCTGCTCCCGCTAAAGCTGCTACAGCTGGACTCTGCTGCTCTGCTGGCAGACCGAAGGCGCTATCGGGAGCTGCCCTGGTCTGAGCAGCAGGTGATTCTTCCCACTAGCCTAGAACTCCCTTCTCTCAACATTTTCCACCTCCTTCACCCATCTCTCAGCCCTAGATTGGGCACCTTACTCCCAGAAGCCTTTAGGATGCTTTTCTCTCCTCCCCTTCCCCCTCCTTTTGTCTCTCTTTCCCAGGGAGTGGGCAATGGGGAGAGTAGGAGGCTGGTGGGACCCACAGGGTGGAGTGGCAGCTCTGGGTCCAAGGCATTCCAAGGTTCCTGGGCAACATCTCTGCTGGGAAGCAGCTCCTCTTTCTTTCTCTTGTAGGCACAGTTTCTCTGGAAAAAGATGCAAGTGCCCACTAACCTGACTCTCAGGAATCTGCAGTGAGTAACTTGTATTGAGCTGTGAGTTTAATTCAGCTAACTTTGTTTTTGGAGCACTTACCGTGTGCCAGGCACCATGTGATATCCGGGGGTGGGGATGGGAGGTGTATGAGGATCAGTGACCTGTAGGTCAGCCTGTCGGTCTTCTTCTGGTTCCTCTTCTCCTGACTCTTCTTCCCTTCTAGAGCATAGCATCCATCCTGAATGGATCTCAGGGATTTTCGGAAGACCCAGATTCAGGTCCTAGCCCTGTCACCTCTTCGTGATCTTGGGCAAGACGTTCAACCTCTCTAAGCCTCATTTTTCCCTTCTTTAGAATAAATATTGAAATGGTACCGACCTCATAGGTAGTTGTAGAGATTAAACAAGACAAGGCATATAAGGTACTTAACACAGTGCCTGGCCCAGTGTAAGCTTCTGATAGATATTTGCTGATTAACCCCTCAGAGCCACTGACCAAGCAGGAATTAACAGGATCAAGGAACACCTTACCTGCACCCCCAGCAAAAGACCCATGAGCTTCTGAAGTTGTGGTTCTAGCCTCAGTTGACCACATTTCTAGTAGGATGATATTGGACTGTCACTCGACCTCTGTAAATCTTTATTTTCTTCTCTAATAAACAGTAATGATGTGGGAGACCAATGAGAATTATCTATGGAAAAAAATATTTCTCAAACTGCAAATTACCGTAAATGAACATCTGTCCCTGTGTTGAGAATGTTGATATAAGGAGCAGACAGGCTGTGGCATGTGTTGAATGAGCATGTGCCTACTCACACACCTACAGGGCTCTGGGTACACTGGCAGGGGGCATGTCCTGTGAGTTTCTGCAGCAGATCAACTCGATGGCAGACTTCCTTGAAGTGGTACACATGATCTATCAACTGCCCACTGGGGTCCGAGGGAGCCTGGTGAGACGGGTGCTTGGGCATTAGGGGGAGCAGGGAGGCAGGAACCCCGGGTAGAGAACCAAGGCTCAGAGTTCAGCTCTGTCCTGAACCTGCCTCCCTACTCTGCCCCACAGAGGATCTGTATCTGGGCAGAACTACAGCGGAGAATGGCAATGCCAGAGCCAGAGCTGGCAACCCTGGGGCCAGAGCTGAGTGGGCTGGACACCAAGCTCCTCCTGGACTTACCGTAAGGCTACGACTGGAGATACTGGATTCTCAGAAGGCTCAGCCTGGGGTGGAAGAGTCTGCCCTTAGGAAACACCCCAGAGGTGGTGCTTTTCTGTCTGATTGTTCCCTGGCATCAGTTACAGCCTAAGGTGAAGGATGCTATTCAAAGTTGCTCTAGGTGTTGACTGGCTCCCCCAGCAAGACCCCCAAAATGGGGCAGCTGAAAGGGGCAATATTGTGATGTGACTGCCAAGCAGTCTTAATATAACCTAGGCCCTATTAATAGTGATAGAATATGTAAAATGAGGGAAGTGAGAGTTCCCTGGTGGCTTAGTGGTTAGGATTCTGGGCTTTTATTGCCGTGGCCTGGGTTCAGTCCTTGGTTGGGGTTATGAGATCCCACAAGCTGTGTGGGGGAGCCAAAAAAAGTAATTAACATTAAATATGTAAAACGAGGGAAGTAACGGTTCAATCCTACCCCCACAGGACTGTCGTCTCCTAGGGCACTGTGTTCTCAGTATGTTCAGAGGAGTAGCTAAAGAGAAAATGTATGAAACATGTGATAAATGTGTTCAAATACCCCAGGAGCCATCAAATAGAAAAGAGATTGGCATATTTCTGAACGGCCCCATTGGGCAGGACTAACACCAGTGAATGAAAATCAGAGCTTTGCACAATATGAGGAAGATTGTGGTGGTGAGTTCTGGCCATTGAGCTAGTCAAGCCTAGTCTTGATGGCCCCACAGCAGGAATGTTACAGATCAGATTGAAGTATGGGTGAGGAGACAGATGACTGATGAACCCAAGGCTCCTCCTAAACTAGAGACTCGGAGTTTATGAGTATCTCACTCACAGGTTTTTTTCCTCACCCACATCATCCCCATCCCCACCCACTGCCAATTGAACTGTAAGTCAGAGCAGGAAAAGGTTGGAGTCAGTCTTTCTGGGAAGGAGCTGACTCTATCCTTACATTTTTAAAGGTCTTTCCACAGATTTGGGCTTTTGTACTACTTGACCCAGTTCCAGACTTGGCAACCTTAGGTAGAGTATAGAGTATCACTCTGAATTTTCTGCAAAAAAATGGCTTTTTAAAAATGCCATTCAAATCCATTTGTGAAAGAGAAATGAGGAAATACCTCTTGCTGGTGGTGGTGGTTTGGTCACGAAGTCATGTCTGACTCTTGTGACCCCATGGACTGTATCGCCTGCCAGGCTCCTTTGTCCATTGGATTCTCCAGGCAAGAGTACTGGAGTGGGTTGCCATTTCCTTCTCCAAAATACCTCTTACCCCCAGGTTTTGCCATGAAAATCAAATGAGATAACACCTAAAAGAACTTTGGTGCATGAGTGCTAAGTTGCTTCACTCATGTCTGACTCTTTGCAGCCCTGTGAACTATAGCCTGCCAGCCTCCTCTATCCATGGAATTCTCCAGGCAAGAATGCTGAAATGGGTGGCCATGCCCTCCTCCAGAGTCAATTGTATAGTACTGTACAAATCAGAAGGGGCCTTCTCACAATAGATAGAGAAAGGGTAGTCCTGTGGGAAATAGGAATTGAGAGTAAGACCTCACCATTTGGTCTCTATGAACCTGTTTTAAATTTTTATTTTATTTGTTTATTTTAAATTAAGTTAAATAAAAAATTTTTTTCATTGTGCTGGGTCCTCATTTCAGCTCCTGGCCTGTGGGATCTTAGTTCCTTGACCAGGGATTGAACCCACGTCCCCTGCATTGGAAAGTGGATTCTTCTCTTTAAATTAATTAATTTGGCTGCTTTGGGACATAGTTGCAGCACTCGAGATCTTCACGGGGTCAAGTGGAATCTTTTTTTTTTTTTTTTTTAGCTTTTATTTTACTTTATTTTTTAAATTGAGGTATAATTGATTTACAATGTGGTATTAGTTTAAGGTGAATTTACTTCTTTTTTAATATATAAGTTACATATGTGTTAGTCACTCAGTCGTGTCCAAGATATGTAAAAATTCTTAAGTATAATTTCAAATTTGTAAATGACTATATATATGCTGCTTTTTTCCTTACCATATCATTTTCTCTCCATTTTCTTTTTTTTTTTTTTCCATTTATTTTTATTAGTTGGAGGCTAATTACTTTACATGGAATCTTTCTTGTGCACAGACTCTCTAGTTGTCATTCTCAGGTTCCAGAGCACACAAGCTCAGTAGTTGCTCCGTGGCATTATCTTAGTTCCTCGATCAGAGATCACACTCATGTCCCCTGCATCACAAGGTGGCTTCTTAATAACTGGACCACCAGGAAAGTCCATACGAACCTATTTTTAAATCTATAAAATGGGGGAGGGGATTTAATGATACTTAACATCTGGGCTCTTTGATTCTATTAGATGAGGTAGGGTTGTTCGTCATTTCTTCTCAAGAAGACTGGAAATAGGTCTCTCCCGTTGTTCTCTCCCTGTAAGCGCTGTGGTGGAAATTGGATCTGGGTATGTTAAGTATCAGTTCCTATCCAGGGCCACAGGGCATGTTCTGGTGTTACTTCTTGTCTGGGGAATGGGGCATTCTGTGGTTCCCTTCTCAACTTGGCTCAATTCTGACTCCCCCTGTTTTCAAATTGCTACAGAGTCCAGCTGATGGATAGATTGTCCAATGAATCCATCATGTTAGTGGTAGAACTGGTACGAGGTGCTCCAGAGCAGCTGCTGGCCCTGACCCCACTCCACCGGGCAGCCCTGGCAGAGCGGGCACTCCAAAACCTGGTGAGAATCTCCCCACCTAACCTTAACCCTAACCCTAAACCCTAACCCTAACCCTAACCCTAGCCCTAACCCTAACCCTAACCCTCACCCTAACCCCTAACCCTAACCCCTAACCCTAACCCTAACCCTAGCCCTAACCCTAACCCTAACCCTCACCCTAACCCCTAACCCTAACCCCTAACCCTAACCCTAACCCTAGCCCTAACCCTAACCCTAACCCTAACCCTCACCCCTAACCCTAACCCTAAGCCACCAGACTCAGAACTGTGGCCTGGGCCATTGCTCTGTCTTCTAGGCCCAGACTTAAACGTTTGCTGCCAGGCAGGTTTTTGCCTACAGGGCCCTAGATCTACCTTTGGGTTCCATTCCTTGATAAGTCTGCCTCATGCTTCTTGTGCATATCCCTTGGAGTATTAGAAATTCCTTAGATTCCACCTCCCAGTCTTTCCACCTGCTCCTGTTTGGGCTCATAGTTTAGAAATGTGGACAGTGGCAATAAGCTTCATAGGATCTTGGGTCGAGAGCTACAGGGAGGCAAGGTCAGAGATCTTTGTGTCTTGATCAAAGAGACTGGTCCTCTGAGTCAGAGGTGTGTTGTCCCAAGGCGTGATCCCCCTCCAGGCCCCAAAGGAGACAACAGTGTCAAGGGAAGTGCTGGAGACCTTGGGGCCCCTGGTTGGATTCCTGGGCATAGAGAGCACACGGCGGATCCCCCTGCAGATCCTGCTGGCCCACCTCAGTCAGCTGCAAGGCTTCTGCCTCGGAGGACCGTTTGCCACAGAGCTGGGATGGCTGCTGCTGCAGGAGCCTGTTCTTGGGTATGGGCCTCCGGAAAGTCCAGATTCTAACTCATCCTACACCCACCCTCTCAACCACCCTCCTCAGCGGCAGCCCATTCAGTATACAGGCCCTTGGAGCCCTGGGTGCCCAGTCTCAGCATGCCTTTCCTCTTCCTTCTCTTAACAGTCCATTCAGCATCCTGATCT
Organism: Cervus canadensis; assembly: GCF_019320065.1. NCBI lineage: Eukaryota > Metazoa > Chordata > Mammalia > Artiodactyla > Cervidae > Cervus > Cervus canadensis. The sequence continues at coordinate 14,308,780 of NC_057402.1, read as the reverse complement.
TCTTTCTGTCCCTCAGGAAACCAGAATTATGGAGCCAGGATGAAGTCGAGCAAGCGGGACGCCTAGTATTCACTCTGTCTCCCGAGGCTATTTCCTTGATCCCCAGGGTGAGGTGAAGGAACCCGGGAGGGAGTGAGAGCAGAGAGGGGACTGGGGAGCTAGGCCAAGTCAGGGGGGTGGCTAAGGCCAAGGAAGTTGAGGGCAAAGGATGTGAAGCCTGAATCGGCGGGGGGAGGCTGCTGAAAAGAGGACTTCGGAATTACAACTGCTCCTGATGGGCCTGGTTCTGCCCAACCTCCCTCCACCTTCTCTCCCAGGAGGCCTTGGGCCCGGAGACCCTGGAGCGACTCCTCGAGAAGCAGCGGAGCTGGGAGCAGAGCAGAGCTGGACAGCTGTGTGCGGGGCCACAGCTTGCTCCCAAGAAAGCAGCGCTGGTAGCTGGGCTTGTGCGGCCTGCTGCAGAGAACCTCCCGGGTGAGACTGCCCGGATGCCCATACATCCAGCAAGGGGTACAGGAAGAAGTAGCCAACCACGCAATCAGACTTGTGCCCTTTGAGCACATTTGTACAACGTCACTCCAGGCTGGGGTTTTCTAATCTATAAAGCCCAGAGCAGTGAGGGATGATCTTCAAGGATTCTCCCAGTTGTGGGGTTCTATAGCTCTGTGAATTTATCACTCTTTACATTATTAGTGCTGGACTCCCCTTTCCCGGCTCTCTCAGCCCTGTTAACAGCTAGCGCGGCTCTAGGCTTGGCTAAGTGTGGCGCTTTCTGCTAGGAAGGTGCTTAGGATGGAGGAAGGTGACACTGGGGGGCTAGGAACCTGGGTTTCAACCTAGATCAGCCACTCAGTCAAGCCCTTCAGTCTTCCATCTATACAATGAGGGGCTCGTCCTCCCCAGTCACCCTTTCTAATATCTGTGAGTCCTATAAATCTCACACTACAGTAATCCCTTGAGCTATACTGCCCATATTGGCCTGTCCTTTAAAGGTTGGAGGGGTCGTTCCATCTATAGATATCTCTCTGGGGTTTTTTTGTTTCCCCGAGAGGAGGCCCCCACCCACCATGGCCCCCACCCTTCATGCCCCTGGACCTGACCACTCTGGGCATGCTTTAGTATTACACGGACCCCTTGACCCTGCCTTCCTCCTTTAGAACCTGTGCCAAACTGTGCAGATGTACGAGGGACATTCCCATCAGCCTGGTCTGCAACCCAGATCGCAAAGATGGAGCTCTTGGACTTTGAGGACTGCCTCACACTATTTGCAGGAGACCCAGGACTTGGGCCTGAGGAACTCCGGGCAGCAATGGGCAAGGCAAAACAGGTTAGTGATGGAGAGTCCAGTCAGGGTTGGAGGTTGAACATAGGAAAATGGTTGGGTGTGGTATGGGACACATGGAAACGGATAGCTGCGTGAGAGATGGGGGACATAGGACATAAAAGAATTAGAGGGTTTGGATCCTGAGTAGGAAGTCAGAGGGAATGGATACTGAGGACAGGAAGCTAGTGAAATGGATAGAGGGACTAGAGGTAATTACCAACATTAGCAGGTATCAAAATCATCTGGGGAAAAATTATTAAAAAAAGAATCATCTGGGGAGCAGGTGTTTGAAATGCTTGACGATCCCATTGTAGACTTACTGAAGAAAGATTCTCTGAGGATCAGGTCTGGGCATCTGTATCCTACCCCTGCTACCCCCACCCCGTGTCTGGTGCACATGGGAACTCGTGGACTAGAATCTGCTATTCTTTCCTACTGAGACTCTAGAGTCTTTCAATAACACCTTAGTCAGAGGAACCTTCATCCAATCCTCTCATTTTACAGTTGAAGAAACTAAAGACCCAGAGAAAGCAAAGGATTTGCTTCGAGTTACACAGTTCAGGTTGGAGGCAAGACTGACCCTCAGCATTCTGACTCCTAATTCCGTGCTTTTCCCATTCACACCATTCCTCTCTTTCTCCAGTTATGGGGTCCCCCCCGGGGGTTTCGTCCTGAGCAGATCCTGCAGCTGGGTCGGCTTTTAATAGGTCTAGGAGAGCGGGAACTCCAGGAGCTGAGCCTGGTGGACTGGGGCGTGCTGAGCACCCTGGGGCAGATAGATGGCTGGAGCTCCAGCCAGGTAACATCTTCCTCCTCTCTACCACCTTCTGAGTGCCTCCAGGCTGTCTAAAGCCCAAGGAATTTCTTGGGCTGTCTTGTGACCATACCTGGCCATGATTTTTATCTTTCCTTAATACTCCATATTTGTAGGAAGTTAGAGCAGTGATTTATTTACTGAGGCCCTGGACACATAATACTTCCTCCTGCCTCCATTCCCCTTGGCCTCCTCTTTTCCTGTCCTCTTTTTTTGGATCCTCAACCTTCCCCATGGCTGTTGGTTTTTCAGGCTACCCTGGTGGCTTAGATGAAGAATCTGCCTGCAGTGCAGGAGACCTGGGTTCGATCCCTAGGTTGGGAAGATCCCCCAGAGGAGGGCATGGCAACCCACTCTAGTATTCTTGCCTGGAGAATCCATATGGACAGAGAAGCCTGGAGGGCTACAGTCCATGGGGTCGCAAAGAGTCCAACGCGACTGAGCGACTAAGCGCAGAATAGCATTGGCTCTTCAGGTCTTACAAATAAAAAATCCAGTAGCACTTGTCCCTTCCCTAAGCAGATAGTTCCCCATCCATGAATTCCTCATGACTTTTCTCCTTATCCTGTGACCTCTACCCCAACCCCAGCTCCGGGTGGTGGTCTCCAGCTTCCTGCGGCAGAGTGGTCGACACGTGAGCCACCTGGATTTCCTCCACCTGACTGCACTGGGCTACGCACTCTGTGGACTTCGGCCTGAGGAGCTACAGCATGTCAACAGTTGGGAGTTTAGGTCGCACATAGAGGACGGTGTGGGCGGTGGTCCTGTGGGGAAGGTGGGCTCACTGGGGAAGGATCATGCAGGAGTGGTCCCGTGGAGGAAGCCATCTCCCTTAAAGTCATCACTACCACCAACTCATGACCATGGACCCTGTCACCGTGGCTGAATCCTCCTCCCTTCTCTTCCCACGCTTCCACAGTCAAGCAGCTCTCTTCCTGGGCAACCTGCATCTCCCATGTTCTGAAGAGCAACTGGAGGTTCTGGCCCAGCTCCTGGTGCTGCCTGGTGGCTTTGGCCCAGTCAGTAACTGGGGGCCCGAGATCTTCACTGAAATTGGCACAATAGCAGGTATGGGGAGACTGGGCCACTGCTGGGGCTGGTTCCACATCATGGACAGACTGGGTGGAGGACTGCTCTGGAATCTTAAGGTGGGAGCTGAAGACACTTAGGTTGAGAGGTTAGAGGCGTGCTCGGGAAGGTCTGAGGAAGAGCATTTTGGGAGTAGTTAGAGAAGGCCAGTATAGGATAACATCTGGAGGCCCATCCCACTTGCCTTGACAGCTGGAATCCCAGACCTGGCTCTCTCTGCACTGCTACAAGGACAGATCCAGGGCCTTACCCCTCTGGCCATTTCTGTCATCCCTGCTCCTAAGTTTGCTGTAAGCACTGATGGGATGGGGTCTGAGGTGACCACAGAAGAGGGCCACAGTGGATGTCCTGATGCCCGCTCCCATCCCCAGGTGGTGTTCAGCCCCACCCAGCTATCTAGTCTCACCAGTGTTCAGGCCGTGGCTGTCACTCCCAAGCAAATGGCCTTTCTGAGTCCCGAGCAGCGACGAGCAGTTGCATGGGCACAGTATGAGGGGATGGAGAGCCTGGAGCAGGAAGGTAAGTTCCTAACTGCACAGACTGACTCCCCAACTCCTGACCCGGAACCAGAACCCTAACTCAGGGTTAGGGCTCACAGAACCCCTCAGGGAGATCTGAGAGTGAAGGGGTCTACAGGTGAATAGTCTCCAAGTTTCAGTGGCTCCTGGGGAGCAGAGTTGTGACATTCCTTCCATTCTCTGTCTCATTACAGGTCGAAGCACAGCCTGGGGTCTCCAGGACTCGTCACAACCCTCCTGGGCCCTGGCATTGACCATCTGCTTCCTTGGCAACCTGCTATGAGCCTGTCTCTGCAGTTAGAGATTTGTTGGGAAGGACATTTGAAGTAAAATGAATAAAGTGCAAATGGAAGTGCAATTTAATTATCCTAGGAAGCTGATGGAATACGGGTAGAATGTTAATGCTTTCCACCCACCTGAGAATCAGTGTTCCTGGCATGCCATATCTGGAGTCTCTTTTCATCATAAATAATCCCATTGCCTTTTTATTTTCTCCTGGAAGCTAGTTCCTCCTCATCCCACCATTAGAAATAACACAGACAACTGAAGCATAACACGGAGCCTTTACTAGGACAGGGGGGTGGGGGTTGATGGTGGCACCCAGGGCAAGGAGAATGGGCTGCCATTAGAATGGCAGAGGTCCTGGGAGTCTTGAGTCATCCGCTGGGGACGGGAGTTAATGCTTGTTGGGGAGAGGTGGAGGGATGCGGATATCCTGGCCTCTCTCCAGACGCCGTTCACAGTCAATCAGGTAGTTTACTCCATCGATGACCAGCTGCACCAGCTCCACCTGGATGATACTGACTCTTGATCTCTGCTTCCCACAACCTGACTCTCTTTAGCACTGATTTGCCTGCTCTGGGAACTCATTGCCAGTTTTCCCCCAGTCAACCTGAGTTTCATTTCAAATTCTGTTACATTCTTGAGGCTCACTCCCTGTCAAATCACCCCCCACAGACCTATCCATAATCCCTGAGAATCTCACCTCTGACTTGCCCAGTCGGTCCAAATTAGAGATATCAAAGACACTGCCTGTGGCCGCTGTGTCTACTCCTCCAGTTCCACGTTTTTGGAGCCTTAGGTTCTCGAGGATCTTTGGGAAGCGGCTATCCTAGAAGGGAGATAGAGATTTGGGGGCAGGATCAATAGAGGCTGAGACTGGTCCTACCCGAAAGAGCCCTGAACCTGCCCAGAGCTCTTTCCCTTGACTCGAGCTACAATGCCTGCTCCTTTCCAAAGCACACAATCCCTCTCCCACCCCACATGGCCACTTCCTCCCTCACACCCCTCTCTAGCCCCACAACTCCTTTACCTTGCTCAGCAGGGGCAGTTTGATGTGCACTCCTGCCCGAAGTCCAGTGCCCAGGTTAGACGGACAGGTCAAGATGTATCCCAGACGCTCATTCCACATGAACTCCCAGCCACGTTCCTGGATCAGCCGCTCCACCTGCGTGCACAAAGCCTGAGTTAGGGACATGTCAGGCCTGTGCAAACCCTCCCTTAGCTGGACCCATAGGAGCTCTAGAAATATGTCTAGAACCAAAGATTTGACATGTGAAAGAATGACACTGCTTTTTTTTTTTTTTTTTGGTGGAAATGGCTCATTATTATCATGCATAAAAGATATTTTTGATGTTGCAAGCCCATCATGATGAGATTGTGCAAAAATATCCTGTGTGGAAGAAGAGAAACTTCAGGGAATGATGTGCTAAGGATGATCTAGGGAGATGAACAGAGGTGGTAAACTGAACTGAGAAAGGATTGATTATTCAGGGAGTTCTGCATGCATTGACATCTTTACTTTGCTAATGAGCTAGAGCTTGGAAGGATTCTTTCAGCCAGAAAATGAGGGTGTAGGCTTTGCAACAGGAAGAGGCAAGAGAGCCTGTTAGCTGTGGAAAAAGAGAAAGCAGAAAGGTGAAAATGGAGCAGAAAAGCTGGACTCATACTTGTGGAGGGTGCGGGAGGAGGGTGGGAAGCGTGTTCTTGTTCCACTTAAACATCCCAATCATGAAGATGACTACTAGAGTTGAAGAGACTGGAGACCTGCCAGGGCAATATTCGTGAAGACCACTATGTAACCTAAGGGGAACCCTGTTCATAGTTCAGAAAGAACTGTGACATGGGGGATATTAGACATGTTGAACAAGAGGAAATCCTTCCATCTAGAATAATAACTGCAGCTAACACTTGCGAACATTTACTATGGGCCACACGCTTTATATGCGTTATCTCACTTAATCCCCACCACTTAAATGTAGGAAGTCTTCTTACCCCAATTTTACAGATGAGAATACTAAGACATATCAAAAGTACCTGCCTACCCACTTAAAGTCAAGATATGTTACCTATTACTTGCTAAAAATAATAGGAACCCAGCTAAGATTCTAAAAGAAGGAGAGTTCTCTCCCTTTACAAGTCCAAAACAGAACTGTATATATGAGACCATACAATAAGGATTGGATTTATGGGAATTTCTAATCTAGACTCGAATATGGAAACCTAATTCCTATAGGACTGAGGATCCAGTTCAACCCCTCATGTAGAGCCACACAGTCTGGAACTTAAACCATTCCATCCTCCACCTTCCCTGTTTTCCCTCCTAATCAGCTTAAAATCTAGACATGCTACTTTAGTGAGAATGACAGAATCTAGAGTAAAGGCCTACCTTGGCTCAGAAAAGGGTGGTTACATGAGAATCAGGAACATACCAACCCCTCACTCCGTATAGTCCTCCAAGCTTAAGCCTTCCCCTTATATCTGCACATCCCACAACACACCCCCCAGGCACTGACTCGCCACCTCAATTCCTTCTTTGCATTATTTGGCAACTGCTTTATTTACTTCCTTAGATTCCTGACATTCTTTCTCTCTTCCTATTCTTAGGATGATCATATACCCAGGTTTATGTATACCTGGTCCATATATACCAGGACCGTATACCCTGGACAGTTCTGATTTATACCTATTGTCCTCCTAGAGTGATTGGTGGTAATCTCTTCACGAAAAGTGTCCTGGGTTAGTTGATAAATTATATCCTCCATCTACCTATTCTAGTCTTTGTTTCTTCCTTAAGTCCTCCCACCTAGTTCCCTTATACATTCTTCTCCAACCTCTTTGAGGCCTCGGCAGAATCTTTCAAACACTTTCTTCATGTTGCCTCCCTTCTCCATGGAGATGACCCGTGTATGATCCTCCTCATTCACCCAGATCAAGAAGCTCTTTTCATTGTTGTGCCTGAAGGCAGGAGAGAGGGAGGGACTGGAATTAAGACGCAGGGCAAGGGAGAGATACAGAAAAAAGGGGCACTTACGGAAGCCTGGGGTAAGCTAAGCCTCATACCAGATTCCACGCGCATCTGGCCAGTCTCGAGCCATTCCTGCTGCGGTTAATAATGGGGATACAGGCTTATCAAACAGGAAGTGGTCCTGAGGAGAGTTAAAGGGACTTGGGTTAAGAATTTAACAGTAGTCTCTGGGCTTCTCAGAGCCCGTCTACCTCATCTGGCCCCAGCCTCCCTTGACTCTCTTGTCTTTCCATCTGCCCCTCCTGCCCAGCTCCCTCTCAAAGCCTCTCACATCAATTAGCTGCTGCTGCTCGGCCTCTGTCATCTCACTGAGCCGATAGTAGCGTCCAGCCAGGTCACCCTTCAGGCCACTCAGCGCATCCACGACGACACGTTCCACCTCTCGTCGCTCTGCCCGAGTACAGGCTGGAGGCAGGCTGAGTCCCCGGATACTTCGGCCAGTTCTGACTCTCGAGGACAATACATACCTCTCATCAAAGTAGCCAGAACGGATCTGGGGAATAGTAGAGATTAAGGTAAGTCACAGAAACAAGGTGGATGGGAGCTGAGGGCCTTGGGAAGGAGAGACCGTAAGGACTAGAGGAGTCTTCATTGCCTGCACTGGAAGGACAGCCCATTGGGCAAACACTCCAACTGAAGGGGCATTCACTGTGAACCCTCCCCCACACTGCCCACCTTGGGGTGTGGCCATTCTCAACGCCTGCGCCTCTCCACAGCCGCTGCTCCTTAACATACAACTCTTTCCCCACACTGAGACTTGAAAGCTCAGCAGTATAATGACTATGAGTCAGGGAATAATTATGGTTGAAGGGACTGGAGAAAACAGTATGTTGTCCAAAAGGCAATGCAAATCAGAAGTGGGATATTTGACCCACCTTGCTGGCATCCAGGTCGGTGGTATGTTTCATCGTTCGGGGGTCATACCCATTGTGTCGCTCTTGGATCACAGGGTCAAACAGCTCAGCAAATACCTGAGTTGAGAGGGAGTTGAGAGGGAGAAAGTGGTTAAGGAGAGGGAATCCCTTCCCAAGCTTTCGTTGTGGATTGATTTCACCGGGTCGGAAAACACGAGTATGGATGGTCCAGTCTTAAGGGAAAGTGAGGGGCTTCAGGGGGGAGGAACTGGGATTGCCGGGAAGATGGACAGGGTTTGACCAGGAAACTCTGGGGCCCCCTACCTCATAGGTCTCCTCATCACCAGCTACCATGCCCACAGTCTTGATGAAGGGGTGGCCAGGGTTGTCCACGCCAGTCTGGATACACTGATCTAGCGTCCAGCCAGTGGGTGTGGTCTTGTCGCAGAGACGGGCATAGACTGCCGGGGTCAGGTGACTGGCCATGCAGTTGTTGTGCTTTCGGAGGTCTGGGTACTCAGCACTAGGGAGGGGGTACCCAGTAACCATGGAGGGAGGGCACAGGGGGCCTGGACCCAGTGCACTCAGCTGGGAGCATGCCTGGCTTTGCTCCTTGGGAGGAGGGGAGACTAGAGTGGGGCTAAACCTCGGTAATCTCATTAGGGACTTTCAGGATCTATTCTTTCCCAAGAGTTCTAGCTTCCTCTGGCTGGAGGCTCAGTTCTCCCGTATCTGCTCCGTCCTTTTCTCCCATGGAAGCAGCATTAGGGATGGGGGAGGGGAAAGACTAAGGAGGGGAATTCAGGAAACCGGAGAGAACAGCAGGAAAGGGAGATGGAGGAGAGCGGAAAGGATAGTTCCTGGTCTCTCAATTAGGAATTTGAGCAGAGTAGGTGCAGCCAGAACTCGCAGGGCCAAGAGCTGGCCTTGAGGGCGGGAACTGCGGGTTCCAAGTCCCCAGGAATGCTTTCACCTTATGGTTTTGGCCTCCCCCCACCGCCACCCCAGTGAGGTTTCCAGACTGCACAGCGCCCCACTCCAGAACCTTCGCGATTATACCCCTTCTCTATTGCCCAGATTCTCATCTCCACCCCTATCACCACCTGCCCGACCTCCCCCCTTCACCCCCCTCCCCCGGAGCGCCCGAGACACTGATACCTCGGGGGATATAGCCTCCTTCGTTCACTGGCGGCTCGAACAGGTTCCGATCGGAGCAGAAACCCAGCGGCGAGAGACCCAGCTCCAGCCAAAGCCAGGAGCCTGAGCCCGGGGCGCGCAGACAGCAGACGAGAGAAGGGACCAGCCATGGCTTGAGGGTCTGCCTACAAATCTTAGGGCAGGAGCTGCTGGCTCAGGAACCGGGAGGAGGGGGGCGATGCAGGCAGGCTGAGAGCCGGAGCTGAGTGCGAGGCGAGGCTGGAGCCGAAATGGGGGCTGGAGTGGAGGCTGGAGCGGGAGTGAAAGCCGGTGCCGATCAGACTGCAGGAGAGGCGCAATGAGCTAGCGGCAGGCGGGCGCAGAAGGCAGCGCTGCAGTCTCCAGGGGTGGGGCTCGTGCAGGCCCCGCCTTCCCGCCTGCCACCGCGCTAGGTGTGCGGGGGCAGAGGTAGGCACCACCCCCCCAGGTAGATTAGGGAGACTGGCGATTTGCAGCCCTAGGCCCGGGAATGGGCCCACCGGAGGTGAGGCCGCCCAGATTTCAGCACCAAGTGGAGGACAGCACCCAAGGGGACCAGCGAAACCCTAACACCCTTCCCTAAGTCTCTCGGTTTCCTCGGAAACCCCCGTTCTTCGCCCCGTTGGGTGGAAGAGAGTGACATTGCCCAACTTGTTCTCGTTTGCTTTTTTTTTTTTTCGGCCTGCCCCTGCAACCTCTCTGTCTCCCCAGGGGAGGAGGCCTCGGGGAACCCGTGGCGTAAGCAGATACCGGGGAAGACACACAGAGAAAGCTCACAGGCAGACGCTGAGAAAGACACCCCGCTGCCTCAAGGTCACCTCTTCCTTCGAACCAGGAAGAGCACCAAGGCTCCTCCCTGTCACACCTGTGCAAGTTTCCTTACAAGGTTATGCAAAGATTCCCTGAGAGAAATCGGGGAAACACGAACTCTTACTCCATCTGTGCTGTTTTCCCCACCCCCACCCCACCTTGCCCCCAAGTCTGCAGCCCTGATGTGTCCTTCCTCCGCTTCTTAGGATCACCCACTTTTCCCCCCCTCTCCATCCTCCTCTCCACCTCTTACTTCACCTTGGATCTCTTCTCAGCGAAATTTCCAGGCTCGGACCTATTTGCTGATCACAGGTCTCCCTCTGAGTATTCTCGGCAGGCTTGCCTACCTGCTGTCTGTGCTGGGTGTGGGGCCAGAGTTGGGCAGGGAATTATGTTTCCTCCTCCTCCTTCTCCCCTCCTCTCTGTAGCTCCCAGTTCCTGAGCTGAAGGGGAGTGTAAGGTGAGGTGAAGGGTGTGGTGAGATGACGGGGTGTAGGAAGGGAACAGGCAGGCACAGGTCTCTAGCCACCACATGTGTTTCCTCTCTTGGCTCCCTAATGCTGTTTAATCCAGAGTGTAAGGAGGAGGGGTGTCCAAGGGCAAAGGGTCACCAAGGAATCTCTGCCTTCCTCTTGGTCTCTTCTCCTCTCTCCTCACATAGTGCATATTCAGATTTGAGAGGGTTTTGTTCCCGATCTCCAAGTGTGACTTGGGTGTGACTTGACCTTTGTCCTGGCAGGAAAATGAATACTTGGAGCTGAAATAGAGTTACAAGCTTCAGTGTGGAGGCTCAGTTAAGGTGGGGTAGGCATGGGGGCATTAGTCCACTCTGTCAGCTATCTTGATGTACCTATAAGACAGTAAGAAATTTGTTCATCTTAAGAGAGTTTTTGAGAAGAAGAAATCCCCTTCACCTTGTCCTCTGGCCTCACTGATGACACCCCATTCCATCCTTTTACTCTCATTTCATTCATTCCTCTCAGGTTTCCCTAGTGCTCAATTTCCTGCCTTCCTCTTCTGTGGGTATCCCTAGAAGCTAATCACCTCTGTTCTCGGTCCGTCAATTCCTTCTCCTGCTAAGAGAACTGGGTTCACCTGTTGGTGGGTATCAAGCCATTAGACACAACCAAGCCAAAGAACAGAAGAAGGAAGGACTTATTATTATTTGCTGCAAGTAAGTGGAACCCTGGGGATCTCTCTCAAAGCAGTGTCTCCCCAAATGGCAAAGTTGGTGAATTTTTAAGCTAAGGATACTTGCATACTCATAAAGGGGTGAGACCAAGCAGGACCCAGGATAGGCATCCTGGAAGTCTTACTGTGTCCCCAGTTTCTTGATTGTTGGAAATAGGTTTCAGCCTCCAAGAACTTCCCTGGGTTCCAAAGGGTAGACCCAAACAGTTGCTAGTCAAGGAAGGGAGAGGAAGCAGAAACAAAGGAGGAACAATGAAAAACTATAGTGCAGGTGATACAGTTTACCTCAGACTGGGACTTGAACTTGTGCACCAGGACTCCAACTCATCCAAAAGCCAGTATGGGCCTTGAACCCACGTGGTCAGGACCCAAACTCAGCCAAAATCCATGGTCTTCCAAATGATGTCACAGACCTGGTTTCAGCACTTAATGAGGCTCAGGTTCTGGATGTCTTATCACAGAAAGAATTCAGTGAGAGACAAAGTGATACGTAAGAAGTGGATTTATTCAGAGAGAAACACACTCCACCGAGTGTGGGCCATCGGAAGAGGGCGAGTGAAGCCTCAAAATGTGGTGTGGTTAGCTTTTAAGTATGTTGTGTCGACTCTTTGTGACCCCTTGGACTGCAGCCTGCCAGGATCCTCAGTCCATGGAATTCTCCAGGCAAAAATACTGGAGTGGGTAGTCATTCCCTTCTCCAGGCGATCTTCCCAACCCAGGGACTGTTGATGCTAATCAGTTTATGTTGTGCCCTCAGGCTATGTCAGTCTTTAAAGGTTGTGCCCTGCCTCCTTCCCTTCTGTTTCACAGGGCCTTCCCTGGTTGCTCAGTGGTAAAGAATCTGCCTGCCAATGCAGGAGACTTGGGTGGAAGGTCCCACCCCCTATATATATATATATATATATATATATATATATATATATATATATAAACTATAGTGCAGCAGTTAAAGTAGGATCCTGGTTCTTCCTAAAGGAATATACATAACAATATGCTTAGTTCTACAGGAACAAAGCCTCCTCCCTTGCCAGTTCAGTTCAGTTTAGTTCAGTCACTCAGTCGTGTCCGACTCTTTGCAACCCCATGAATTGCAGCACGCCAGGCCTCCCTGTCCATCACCAACTCCCAGAGTTTACTCAAACTCATGTCAATCAAGTCGGTGATGCCATCCAAGCATCTCATCCTCTCTTGTCCCCTTCTCCTCCCACCCCCAATCCTTCCCAGCATCAGGGTCTTTTCCAATGAGTCAACTCTTCGCATGAGGTGGCCAAAGTATTGGAGCTTCAGCTTCAGCATCAGTCCTTCCAATGAACACCCAGGACTGATCTCCTTTAGGATAGACTGGTTGGATCTCCTTGCAGTCCAAGGGATCTCAAGAGTCTTCTCCAACACCACAGTTCAAAAGTATCAATTCTTCTGTGCTCAGCTTTCTTCACAGTCCAACTCTCACATTCATACATGACCACTGGAAAAACCATAGCCTTGACTAGAAGGACTTTTGTTGCCAAAGTAATGTCTCTGCTTTTTAATATGCTCTCTAGGTTGGTCATAAACTTTTCCTTCCAAGCGAGGTAAGTGTCTTTTAATTTCATGGCTGCAATCACATCTGCAGTATTTGCGAAGCCCCCCAAAATAAAGTCAGGCACTGTCTCCACTTTGTTTTCCCCATCTTATTTCTCATGAAGTGAATGGGACCAGATGCCATGGATCCTAGTTTTCTGAATGTTGAGCTTTAAAGCCAACTTTTTTCACTCTCCTCTTTCACTTTCATCAAGAGGCTTTTTAGTCCTCTCACTTTCTGCCATAAGGGTGGTGTCCATCTGCAATCTGGGGTTATTGATATTTCTTCTGGCAATCTTAAATTCCAGCTTGTGCCTTCTTCCAGCCCGTGTTTCTCATGATGTATTCTGCATATAAGTTAAATTAAGCAGCCGTGACAATATACAGCCTTGACGTTACTCCTTTTCCTATTTGGAACCAGTCTGTTGTTCCATTTTTCAGTTCTAACTGTTGTTCCTGACCGCATATTAGATTTTTCTCAAGAGGCAGGTCAGGTGGTCTGGTATTCCCACTCTTTCAGAATTTTCCACAGTTTATTGTGATCCACACAGTCAAAGGCTTTGGCATAGTCAATAAAGCAGAAATAGATGTTTTTCTGGAACTCTCTTGCTTTTTCGATGATCCAGCGGATGTTGGCAATGTGATCTCTGGTTCCTCTGCCTTTTCTAAAACCAGCTTTTCTAAAATCCCTTGCCAGTTACCTAGTGGCAAGTTGATTACACTGGACTCTCTATGAATCTGCCTGCCAATGCAGCAGACACGGGTTTGACCTTCCCTGGTTGGGAAGATATCCTGGAGGAGAAAATGGCAACCCACTCCAGTATTCGTGCCAGGAAAATCCCATGGACAGAGGAGCCTGGTGGGCTACAGTCCACGGGGTTGCAAAGAATTGGACACAACTGAGTGACTGAGTACACACACAAGCCACCTCCCAACCCCGCCCCCAGGTGGAAGATGGTAACTTCAGGCTGAATAACAGATTCCTGGAGCACCGCCCTATTACCTCACCACTCACCAATCAGAGGACAGTAACATATCTGCAGCCCCCCCCCCCCCCGCCCCCGCCGCTGGAAATTTTGCCTATAAACACTTTTCCCCAAAAACCTTTGAAGCATTTGGGGTTTGGGGGCATGTGTCACCTGTTCTTTTTGCTTGGCCTTGCAATAAACCTTTCTCTGTTCCAAACTCTGGCCTTTCAGTTTGGCCTCACAGAGCTTCCGGCACACAAACTTGCTTTGTAAAAGAACTTGGAATTGTCTTGACCAGGGAAACCTGAGTGAGGATGCAAAGATAACAATACAAACACATGCAAGAGGCTTTCATATAATCAGTACCCTGTGAGTTAGAGTTTCTAGTCCTACTCTCTCACAAGTGAGAAAAGAGAGGCTGAGGGAAATTCAGTGACTTGTCCGGGGCTGCACAGCTACCAAAGGCAAGAGAGCAAGCAATGTGTGGAGATAGGAATCAACTTGTTCAGCCTTCCAAGTCTGTCCATTTTATTGTCTCCTTCATAAATAAGTCTCTCTTCCATCTCTTAAATTTCTGATTTGTTTCTGTCTCTGTTTTTGTCTTCAGAACCACTTTCACTCTTCTGTTAACATTTGCAATGTACATTTATTGGATCCCTAGTGTGTTGAAAATCAGAGACGTTACTCTGCAGACAAAAGTCCTTATAATAAAGGCTATGGTCTTCCCAGTGGTCACATACGGTTGTGACAGCTGGACCATAAAGAAGGCAGAACACCAAAGAATTGATGCCTTTGACTGTGGTGCTGGAGGACTCCCAAAAGTCCCTTGGACAGTAAGGAGATCAAACCAGTCAATCTTAAGCGAGATCAACCCTGAATATTCACTGGAAGGACTGATGCTGAAGCTGAAGCTCCAGTATTTTGGTCATCTGATGCTAACAGACAACTCACTGAAAAAGTCCCTGATGCTGGGAAAAACTGAAGGCAGAAGGAGAAGAGGGCGTCAGAGAATGAGATGCCTGGAGGGCATCACCGATGCAATGGACACGAACTTGGGCAAACTCCAGGAGATGGTGAGGGACAGGGAGACCTGGCATGCTGCCGTCCATGGGGTCACAAAGAGTCGGACACGACTCGGCGACTGAACCACCACCACTACATCTATCATATCCCGTTTTATTTTACAAGACAAACAGAAGACCTGGTTTTGTCCTCACGGACGTGCAATGGCAACAGACTCTGCCTTTTTCTCTGCATCTTGCTTCCCCCCCCCCCGCCCCCCTCCCCGCCCAACTTCGTCTCACTGGAAAGTCTCTGTCTAGACCAAGCATATGGACTGTGGCGACGCAGTTAGAAATCGGAGAAAGAACGTCAGGTTGCACTCCCTCCCTAGAGCCACTAGAGGCCACCCGCCTCCACTCAGAAGCGCCGGCCAACGCAGCCTGACTCCGCAGCCGGTGCGCGCCCTCCGCTGATTGGTGGCACCGAAGAGAAGTTGCGCTTTGATTGGGCCGCTGTCAGGTGTCGCTGCCGGCAGGTTCGGCTGCGCGAGCGCAGGGAGGCGGGTGAGTGAGGGCCCGGGGCGGTGGGGGAGTGGCTGGGGGCTGGGGGCGGTATCTGAGGGGGTGGGCTGGGTGGAGTGGGCTCCGTTGGTGCGGAGGGCCCTGGTTGGTAGTGGCCGGGGGGCCGCTCTGGGAAGGGAGGCAGCGGAGAGGCCTCAATGTCAGCGAAGGGAGAGTGAGGCGGGGAAGGCGGGGGCGGGCAGAGGCTAGAGGAGTCAGGATGGGCGGTGGTAGTCGGGACCCGGAGCGGAGTGAGGCGCGCGCAGAGGAGGGGGGTCCGCGAGAGAAGAGATGGGCGCGTGAGGTCTGCGTGAGGAAGAGGGGTCCTGCCGAGCCTGGGCGTCTGCAGGGGAGAGGGTCAGAGTGGGCAGGTCCGCGTGAGGCGAGGTGGGAATGGAGTCGGACCGGAGAGTCGGCTGGAGGAAGGGGGTTGTAGAGAGGAGAGAGGTGAGCCTGGAGGGAGGGCGGGTGGGGAAAGAGTGGCCCGCAGACAGCCTGTGGGGGTAGGGGGTGGAAAGCTCTGAGGGTTCCAAGTACATTTGTTACCAAGTGCGGTGACTCATCGGGGTTTGAACGACTACCTAAGGCTGGGGAGGCCGTGAGGGAGAGGGTTAGTCGGATGGTTCATTGGATCAGTTGATCAGTGAGGGAGGAGAGACCGGTAGTTCAGGGAGTCAAGGAAGAGTCATTTTAGCAAGTAGGGAAAAGAAAGCGGTATGAGGGAGTTGATAACGGAGAACAAGGGCATCAGCACATTTCATCGGTGCCAGAAAAAGGGAATGTATGAATCATTCAAGTCTGCATCCAAAAAAAAAAAAAAAAACCCAAACAACAACAAACAAACAAACAAAAAACTGCATCAAGTAGGAACTAAGGGGTCCACTGTTGAAGGAGACAATGTTGATGGTTTGAGGAGTTTTAACTGTGTTGGAATTATTTCTTCCTGGACTCTGTACTGACCTTTCTCTTTCACCACTAATGGGGCCCTGCAACAAGTGCATGGTGGTTAAAGAAATTAGAGGACTAGGCAAGCAGCCCTACATTCTAAGGGATAAAGAAATTAACACAGTTTACCCTCCCTCAGTTGGTAGAGAATCTGCCTGCAATGCAGGAGACCGGGGTTCCATTCCTGGGTCGGGAAGATCCCCTGGAGAAAGAAATGTCAACCCACTCCAGTATTCTTGCCTGGGAAATTCCATGGACAGAGGAGCCTGGCAGGCTACAGTCCATGGGGTCGCTAGAGTCGGACACAACTTAACGACTAAACCACCTACTCTCCCTTCTGGACTTCCCTGGTAGGTCAGCTGGTAGAGAATCTGCCTGCAATGCAGGAAGAGCCCCTGGAGAAGGGATAGGGTATTCACTCCAGTTCTCTTGCTTGGAGAATTCCAGGGACAGAGGAGCCTGGCAGGCTACAGTCCTTGGGGTCACAAAGAGTCAGAAGCGACTAAGCATAGCACAGCACCCTCCCTTCTATCCCCTCTCTTAAAACCTGGGTCTTCTGTGTTGCAGGCAGATTCTCCAATATCTGAGCCACCAGGGAAACCACATCCCTTCTCTAGATCCAATTTAACATAGATGTTCCTGAGGAGATTGTGCCCCTGCCCCTCCCTCTCCTCACCTACTGTCTCCTCCCTCTCTCCGTCACTCCCTTCCACATAGATTCAGGCCCCAGTAAGACTTGCCCTTTAGCCAACTGTAGAGTCTGAAGTTTTCTTTTGCAACAAAGTATTAGGAAGGAGGGAGGAGGAAGGGGAGAAGAGCACAGAAACCAGCCATGGCTGTTGGAACACCACGTTAAAGCCCAGCTTCTCCCAGAGGTACATCTAAATAAATCCTGGCTTATTTCATAGCTATTTCTGTCAGGCTTCTATTTCTGCTTTGTTAACTATGAATTTAGACCTTTCATGTTCCTTCAGCCCCACATTTGTGAACACGTTTTCCTTTGCTATTCTATTGCCGTCTCCTGTTATAGAGTTAAAATAGAATTTCAAGAATGTGATCGTGTACATTCAGTAGCAGACCAGGAAGGGCTTAGTGGCAGAAAGTGTGAAGGGTTAGGAATCTTAGACGTAGAAAAAGCTCCTGCTTCAGAGAAAGGATAAAGCCTGCCACAAATTTCGGCTTGCTTAAACTGTACAAGGACCTTGAGAATGTCACAAGTCATGGAAACTGGGTCAGGTCACTAGGAAGGAGTTCAAAGAAATAGCCTGTAATCAGGAGGGGTGTGTATGTGTAAGGCCTACGGTGCACATCTGGAAATGTTAAGTCTAAGGAGAGCGTTGTCTGGTGGTGGAAGAACAGAGAAAAGCAGGTAATGAAGACTAGAAAGGTCAAGATCTGTATAAAGATTAGCTGTGCCTTTCTAATCAAAGCTTCAGAGTTCACTTGAAGTGTAAGGATTTAAAATAAAAATACAGAAAGGTATTATTGAGGACTAAAGACTAAATCATTCCGTTTACTTACAGAGTTTGTGGCTTTCATTAGATCCATTGGTCAGAGTTTCTGAGAACTTTTGCAGAATGTAGAAAATTGCTGATATGACTCAATTTCATTTTGGGAGAAAAGAATAACAGGTACTTGTATCCCCAGGATCTAGTGTTAACAGATGTGTCTAATTATGTATGTAGTCGTAAACATTTGGAGTATTTTTATTTGTACAAGTAGAATTGTCCTTCATGTATATTTCTGCAGTTTGCATTTGGAAGCTGTTCATGTTTTATATAGCTTTGATTCATTTTTTAAAAATTGAAGGATAGTTAATTTACAATGTTGTGTTAGTTTCAGCAAACTGATCCATATATATATACATATACACACGTCCATATACATACACACACATATATATATTCTTTTTTCAGATTCTTTTCCATTATAGTTTTTTTGTTTGTTTGTTTTTTGGCTATACAAGGTATTAGTTGCAACACTCGGAATCTTTAGTTCTGGCATGTGGGATCCAGTTCCCTGACCAGGGATCAATCCTGGGCTACTTGCGTTGGGAGCACAGAGTCTTAGGCACTGGCCCACCAGGAAAGTCCCTTCATTATAGATTATTACAAAATACTGGGTAGAGTTCCCTGTGCTATGCAGTTGGTCCTTGTTGTTTAGTTATTTTATATAGAGAGTGTGTATATCTTAATCTTCAAGCTCCTAATTTATCCCCCAATTCTCTCGTTTTTGGGGGGAGGGCAGTGCTGGGTTTTCTTTGCTTTCCTCTAGTTGTGGAGAGTGGGGGCTAGTCTCTAGCTGCAGGGTGGTGGCTTCTCTTGTTGCCAAGCACAGGTTCTATGGCACACGGGCTTCAGCAGTTGTGAGACGTGGGCTCTGTATTTGCGGCTCCCAGGCTCTAGAGCACGGGCTCAATAGTTGTGGCCCACAGGCTCAGCTGCTCTGAGTCACACGGGGTCTTCCTGGATTAGGGATCGAACCCAAGTCTCTTGATCTGGCAGATGGATCCTTAACCACTAGACCACTAGGGAACCCTGCCCCTGATTCATTTTTAATAATTGCTATTAGTCAGCCATTTGTATATACTGCATAATACTTATCGTTCTTTAACTTGTGACCTCTAAATTGTTCTTAGGTTTTACCCTTACCAACAGTAGGTTATGAATATTCTTGCACATACGTGGGAAAATTTCTCTACAGGGGGTTTCTCAGCCTTGGCACCACTCACATTTTGGACTGGACAATTCTTTGTTGTGGAGGTATATGCTATGCTTTTTAGAATGTTTAGCAGCATCCCTGGCCTCTACTCCGTAGATGCCAATAGCACTTCCCAAACTGTGATAACCAGAAGTGTCTCCTGAGAGTTGTTTCTTGCACAGTATAATCACAGTTAGTTAAGAACCACTACTTCTATATGTGTGCAAAAATGGAACTTCCAGGTTGTTCTGATTCAATTTTAACTAAGATATTGCCAGAGCTTCCCAGATGGCTCAGTGGCAAAGAATCTGCCTGCCAATGCAGGAGACACGGGTTCGATTCTTGATCTGGGAAGATCCCACGTGCCACAGAACAGCAAAGCTCTTGTGTCGCCACAACTGAACTTGTGCTCTAGAGCCCAGGAACTGCACCTACAGGGCCCTCATGATGTAGCTACTGAAGCCCTTGAGCCCTAGAGCCCATGCTCCACGACAAGAAAAGCCTCTGCAATGAGAAGCTCGAACTGCAACTAGAGTGTAGCTCCCACTCACTGCAGCTGGAGAAAAGCCCTCTCAGCAAGGAAGACCCAACACAGCCAAAAATAGATACATAAAATTATTTTTAAAAAATATATTCTCACTGATAATGGCTCTAGGAAGGATTTTTTTTTTTTTTTTTTCTCGTTGTAGCTTCTGTTGTGAAGGACCTTGGCCTAGACCAGCCTTGTGTCTGTGTACCCTGTGACAGTAGAGAGAAAACTGAAATTTCAGTTTGAGAATGGGTTGCGGCCTGTTGTATGGATGCCTGTATCCTCAATTTCCCAACTAGCACTAGACCTTTTTTCTTGAACAGATTTTCTGGAATTGGGTGTCTTTCTCTTACGGTAAAGTAGATGAAGGAGAGTGGCAGGCAAAGGGATTTTAATGTTCTTATACAATGCTTAGAACATACGGTGCACCCAATCAATCAATCAATGTTTTTTTGAGTTAGTCCTTGGTAGGAATGAAGATAGAGGTGAAGAGCAAAAGCAACTGAGCTCTCTCGTTCCTCTGCTCTTGTATTGTTGTTCAATCGCTAAATCATGTCTGACTCTTTGTGACCCCATGGACTGCAGCATGCCAGGCTTCCCTGTCCTTCACTATTATCCAGTGAGTTGGTGATGCCATCCAACCATCTCATCCTCTGTCACCCACTTCTCCTCCTGCCCTCAGTCTTTCCCAGCATCAGGGTCTTTTCCAGTGAGTCAGCTCTTCGCATCAGGTGGCTAAGGTGTTGGAACTTAGCTTCAGCATGCTTCAGCTTCAGCATCAGTCCTTCCAATGAATGTTGATTTCCTTTAGGATTGACTGTTTTGATCTCCTTGCGGTCCAAGGGACTCCCAAGAGTCTTCTCTAGCATCGCAATTCAAAAGCATCAATTCTTCAGTGCTCAGCTTTCTTTATGGTCCAACTCTAACATCCACATACAACTCCTGGGAAAACCATAGTTTTGACTTTACCAATCTTTGTCGGCAAAGTGATGTCTCTGCTTTTTATCATTGGGAGGTAGAGGAGGACTGGGAAGATTTCGAATGAATCCAAAGTTGAAATGTCACTCTAACCTTCTTTTCTGTTAGGAATCACCAGTGGCCCTCCATGAAGAACTGCCTTTCCCATTTGCTGCTAGAGTTAATGATTTTTCCTGCTGGTAGAATCAGGGACATGCCGGCACGGTAAGGGTTAATCCACTGATTCTCATCCCAGGCTCGTGGTTGGGGGTGGGGTGAGCAAGGAGAAAAAGGGAAACCTTGATTTTCTCTTGGGGATCTTTAGTCATTGCCAGTCACAGCCCACATGCCTCCTTCCCTGTTGATCCTTGACGCTGTAGCTTTGTTTCCTGTTTCCCCTCGGTAGTTCCCTCTTATTTTCTCATTCCCCATCCCCCATCCCCACCCACTACCATGGGACTTGGATTCTGAGCTAACGGGGATCCCCTCCATTTCAGGGCGGGATGAGCGGGTGCTCCGGCGGGGATGTGGTCACTGCCGGCCAGTGAGGGCGAGAGTGCCACAGCCCACTTCTTCCTTGGAGCTGGAGATGAGGGGCTGGGCCCCCGTGGACTCGGCATGAGGCCAGAAGAGAGTGACAGCGAGCTCCTCGAGGATGAGGAGGATGAAGTGGTAAGACTGGGGGCCATGATGTCACTTGGCGTTGGGACCCCCGCCATAGTGGAGATTCCATAGGATTGAGATGCCACCTCCCGATCTTCCCAGATGCTTAGACGCCCTGTCATAAACAGGCCCTCTTTTGATGAAAGGCAAGGGCAGTGGTGACTGGTTAGACTGCCTCTCCTTGAAGTCCCTATGCTTATGCCCGCCTCCTGTTGTCTCATGATTATTGGTTCTCTGACTCTTCTGCCTGAGTACACACCATGGCAGGAGGAATCCCTGCAGGAACCCCAGTCTAGGCCTGAGTTAGGAGACAACCTTAACCCCCCAAGTCCAAAGTCCTGACAAGAAACTCTGCCCTAAGGAGATGATGAGTCAGTGTTCCCTGATAAAGGCGGGTTCAGGTGAGAAGTTCCTGAGTTCCTGACGGCACTTCCTCCTGGTAGCCTCCTGAACCTCAGATCATTGTTGGCATCTGTGCCATGACCAAGAAATCCAAGTCCAAGCCAATGACCCAGATCCTAGAGCGACTCTGCAGGTTTGATTACCTGACTGTTATCATCCTGGGAGAAGACGTGATCCTCAATGAACCTGTGGAAAACTGGCCATCCTGCCACTGCCTCATCTCCTTCCACTCCAAAGGTTGGTGTCTGTGAAGGAAAATGGGAAGGAGTGGTGTTGGGAATGCTGGACTGGGAAATGAGGCTCTTACTGTCAAATAGTAAAGAAGTCGTTCTCTCTTCCCAACACTAGAGAACAGTGCAAATGGGTTTGCTTTTCCTACATCTTGGAGAAGTTGCTGGGGTTAGTTTAAAGCCCATATTCAAACCTCAGGACAGCTCTAAGATTCTTCAGATCTCTGACAGAATTGGTCTCTGGAAGGACCCTACAAGTAGTTTCTGTTTTGCTTTTTTCCTGATGGATTTTCTAGACTTGAGAAGTTGGGCAGGAGGATGAGTGCTGGGTTGGACGGGTTGTGGAGCTCAGTGGCAACGAATAGCTTTAACACATTTCTCTGTTTCTCTTGCTGTTTTCTCACTATTTCTCTCACTTTCTTTCTTCCACCTCTCTGTTTCCTCTCTCCATCCCAGGCTTTCCCCTGGACAAAGCTGTTGCTTACTCCAAGCTTCGAAACCCTTTTCTTATCAATGACCTGGCTATGCAGTATTACATCCAGGATAGGTACAGCTTTCTGTTGACTGGTGGGATGGGTGGCCCCGAGATCACGCCTGTTTTAGAGAACCCACTCTGGGAGGGGCAGAGTCAAACAAACATGCTGAATTGTTGTACCAAACCCTCTTGAGTTCTGTACATGGGTGTCTCCCAATTCCTGAGTGAATGAAATCCCTAGCCTCTCCCCTCGTCACCTGCTTCCACCTCTCCCAGCTAATTTATTCGGGGGTAACAGGAGGGAGGTGTACCGGATCCTGCAGGAGGAAGGTATTGACCTGCCTCGATACGCTGTGCTCAATCGTGACCCTGCCCGGCCTGAGGGTGAGTACCTGGCCTTGTCCAGTCCTACCCTGCCCCGCTTTCTGTGACTGAGCCCAGTTCTCCATTCTCTAGACAGCTATGTGCCACCTGTCTCTGGGAGGCTTTGGTTACTGGACTACGGGTAGAGCTAGAGCCATAGGTCTTTGGACAGAATCTGAGACCTCTCATATAGGTGTTAGTTACCATATCTATTATTAAAGTATGGTCATATAAATTTGAGGGTTATGGAGATTAAAACTCAGAGAAATGGGAGTTGGAAGCATTCTTGGGCCCTAGGAATGACCGAACACCTACCTTTCAGAGTGCAACCTGATAGAGGGTGAAGACCAGGTGGAGGTAAATGGAGCCGTCTTTCCCAAGCCCTTTGTGGAGAAGCCCGTGAGTGCAGAGGACCACAACGTTTACATCTACTACCCCAGCTCAGCTGGTGGAGGAAGTCAGCGCCTCTTCCGTAAGGTGTGGGAGACATCTGGGGAGGCAGAGAAGTAGATGGGCAAGAATGAAGTTGTCGGAAGGGAAGCTGGAAGACTTGGGGACAAATTAGAAGCAACCTTTTTTTTCTCTTCCCCTTCCTTTTTCTCCTGAAGATTGGCAGCCGAAGCAGTGTTTACTCTCCAGAGAGCAGCGTCCGAAAGACAGGCTCATACATCTATGAGGAGTTTATGCCAACAGATGGCACAGATGTCAAGGTTATGGTGGATACTGGGATTTAAGAGGTTATAAATGTCTGAGTGGGGTGGGGTGCTTGTGAAGCAAGTAGAAGTGTAGGGAAGCAGTTATGAAAAATAAAGTGTGAATGGGATTGGCTTTCATATGCAGGTGAAGATAAGGATTGGGGAAGTAGGTATTTATATTGTCACTATCAGAGCGAGGGCAAGGGTAATGTGGAAAATGCAATAATGTTGGTAAGTTATTTCTTAGTGTGGACTAGGCGATAGTTTTAGAGTCCCATAGAGGAACTTTCTTAATGATACTGAAGTTCCATCTCAGTAAAAAAAAAAAAAGTCAGTCTTCTTGTTCTTAATATTCAGGGGATTTGTTTGTTTTGTGTATGTTTACTGGGAAACTAGCCTACAGACATGACGCTCATATTGCCTTCTCACATACAGGGTGAGCTATGGGCATACTCAGTGATGCTATGTACCTGCAGGTATATACAGTGGGGCCAGACTATGCCCATGCTGAAGCCAGAAAATCTCCAGCTTTGGATGGGAAGGTTGAACGAGACAGTGAGGGGAAAGAGATTCGATATCCAGTCATGCTGACCGCCATGGAAAAGCTGGTGGCCAGGAAAGTCTGCGTAGCTTTTAAGGTGAAGAGAGGCCCCTTGGCAGGGAGGTTGTGCAGGAGCGGGGTGCAGGGAAGGGGCTCTGGCATGAGGGAGAGGTTGGCGGGGCGAAGCTGAGAAGGAAGCGTGGCTCTCTTGTTCTCATCTTCCCTTCTTCCCCTTGCAGCAAACAGTTTGTGGTTTTGATCTCCTCCGTGCCAATGGTCACTCCTTTGTGTGTGACGTCAATGGCTTCAGTTTTGTCAAGAATTCAATGAAATACTATGATGACTGTGCCAAGATTCTAGGGTAAGGGACACAGTGGTCTGGGCTGGGGAGAATGGGCTTAAAGAGGATAGCGAAGTTTTTACTTTAAAGACACCTTATTTTGTTGAACTTTGCAGGTATTGTGTTTTTTTACATTTTGAAGGTTTGTGGCGACCTTTGAGCAAGTCTATTTTCACCATTTTTCTAACAGCATTTCCTAACTTCATGTCTCTGTGTGACATTTTGGTAATTCTCACAGTATTTCTAGCTTTTTTATTGTTATTATGCTTGTCATAATGATCTGTGATCAGTGATCTTTTTATTTTTTATGAGCAGTGATCTTTGATGTTACTATTGCAAAAAGATTAGAACTTGCTGAAGGCTCAGATGATGGTTAGCACTTTTTAGCAATAAGTATTTTTTAATTAAGGTATGTACATTGTTTTTTTAGACATAATACTATTGCACACTTACTAGACCACGGTAACTTTCATATGCACTGCCAAACAAGAAAACTCCTGTGACTCATTTCATAGAGATATTCACTATATCGCAGTGGTCTGGAACTGAACTCTCAATGTCCCTGAGGTCTGCCTGTACTTTAAATGCTGTAAAAATGATTTAAAAGTGAAAAAGGAAAGTAGAGAAAGGGTTCCTCAACTCTCTTGCCTTCCCAACATTGCTCTCCCCAGAGGGAATTAGTGTTAACTGTTTTAGGCATAACAATATGTCTTTTTCTTCTGTATGTAAACAGACTACTTATTGTACTAAATATGATCATACCATAATACTGTCTTTCACCTTGACTTTTTAATATGTAAAAATTTCAAAAATGTATAAGGAATGATGGCTACGGTGAATATCGGTATATTCACCATTGAGCTTAAGAAATAAAATATTAAGAATGTAGTTTAGGTAATTCCTTGGCAGCCCAGTGGTTAGGACTTGGCACTTTCACTGCTGAGGGCCCAGGGTTTAATACCTGGTTAGGGAACTAAAATCTTACAAGCTGTGTGGTGCAACCAAAAAAAAAAAAAAATCAAGCACATAGAGTTAAAGCCCCTGCATAACCCTTACTAATAACATCCCCTCCCCTCCCACCCAGAGGTAAACACAATCTTTATTACAAAATAGGAATTTTTTTTGCAGATCTTTAGACTTTATGTTAATGTATTGTTAGTTTTTTTGAACTTCATTCAGACATGTTCTGGTTCATTCATGTTCATGTGGGTTCTTCGTGTTTCTCCTTCTAGAAACACCATAATGCGGGAGCTTGCCCCACAGTTCCAGATCCCGTGGTCCATCCCCATGGAGGCTGAGGACATTCCCATTGTCCCTACCACTTCCGGCACTATGTGAGCAAAAGTAAAAGTTAAAAATCTGGAGTAACCACTTAAAACATCTAAGTCAGACCAGTGCTCACTTTCTGCCCCCGTGCCATCTGACTGGTGGAGCCTACCTGTATTCCTCATCTCAGATAGTCTTTCCTGTGTTCTTTGACGTGGCGAGTAGGATGAAATGGGTGGTGGTGTGGGGTGGGACGGGGAAGAGGCTCTAACAGCATTCCCGATCTTAGGATGGAACTTCGTTGTGTCATTGCAATCATTCGTCACGGGGATCGTACACCCAAGCAGAAGATGAAGATGGAGGTGACACACCCAAGGTAAAAAGCCGAGTGTTCTAATCTGGACAAATAGGTTTTTGTAAGGGAAATGGGGAGGGGCACCTCTCAGAGGTTTTTGCCTTTCTCAGCCCATACTGAAGCTTCTCCTCCTTTCTTCAGATTTTTTAGTCTATTCGAAAAACATGGTGGCTACAAGACAGGGAAATTAAAACTGAAGCGGCCAGAGCAGCTACAGGTAAGATGATGAATCTGGCTGGCCGGAGCAGTACTATGAAAAGACAGAGACCAGGATGAAAGCCTAACCAGCCAGGACTTGGCCTCCTTTGTGGATACCCTATTATTTCCTCCAGGAGGTGCTGGACATCACACGGCTGCTACTGGCTGAACTGGAGAAAGAACCAGGTGGTGAGATCGAGGAGAAGACAGGGAAATTGGAGCAGTTAAAATCCGTGCTGGAGATGTGAGAAAGGGAATAGGAAAAAGGGGGCCAATAGCAGTAAGAATTGGGTGCTGGGGTAGAAAGCAAACTGTGGGTTTATCCTGCAGGTACGGTCACTTCTCAGGCATCAACCGGAAGGTGCAGCTGACTTACTACCCTCATGGAGTAAAAGCTTCTAATGAGGGGCAAGGTGAGACATAACACTTCTTTCCATTACCACTCATATCTTTTATTTTTGAATCCTCAGATGACCTCTCTCCCAAATTACCTTTCTGGGCTCCTCAGAAAACTTAACATTTAGATGTCCCCACTGTTTTCCTTGTGCTTCCCCATTTTCTCAACAGTAAAGAATCTGCCTGCAGTGCAGGTGATGCGGGTTCTGTCCCTGGGTCAAAAAGATCCCCTGGAGGAGGAAATGGCAACTCACTCCAGTATTTTTGCCTGGGAAATCCCATGGACAGAGGAGCCTAGTGGGCTACAGTCCCTGGGGTTGCAAGAGTCAGACACCAGTGAATGACTAAGCACATACAGTTTTCCTTAGGTCTAGACCTGTTCACTCCCTCTTATTCCTGCAGATACGCAGCGGGAGGCTCTGGCCCCATCCCTCTTGCTGGTACTGAAATGGGGTGGAGAACTGACCCCGGCTGGCCGTGTTCAGGCTGAGGAGCTGGGGCGAGCTTTCCGCTGCATGTACCCTGGAGGACAGGGTGAGTGTTTGTTGACCGGGGATGTGGGGGGTGTAGACACACAGCAGGGCCGAGATAAGATGATTAGAGAGTAAGTTGAGGAAACAAAGGAACAGAGGTGTTGGGGAGGTTAAAGGGGAAATGAGCATTCTTGGGTGTGTATAGCTGTCCATTCCTTGTCCTCCCCTTTGCCCGCAGGTGACTATGCTGGCTTTCCCGGCTGTGGGCTGCTTCGTCTCCATAGCACTTTCCGCCATGATCTCAAGATTTACGCCTCTGATGAGGGCCGTGTCCAGATGACTGCCGCAGCCTTTGCTAAGGTGCTCGCTCTAGTTCTCCCACAGTCCCAGCTTCCATTAGGTAGAGAAGCAGAGTTTGGAGAGCTAGTCAGGAAATTTCAGAGGGTTTTGTGTGCCAACTCAGAGAAGTTTCTGCTTCTCGTAGGAGTACATCCTATGCTGCTGAGAATAATTAATAGGGTGGGCTCCTTGATCTGCACCCCAGCTCCCCCAAGCCGGCTCTCATTTGATCTCTGGGACCATCGAAGCCTAGGGGAAGTAGAGCAGAAGGAAAACTGATACACTTTGTGCTTTCCCTCTAGGGCCTTCTGGCTCTAGAAGGGGAGTTGACACCCATTCTGGTACAAATGGTGAAGAGTGCCAACATGAACGGGCTCTTGGACAGCGATGGGGATTCCCTGAGCAGCTGCCAGCACCGTGTGAAGGCTCGGCTACATCACATTCTGCAGCAGGACGCGCCCTTTGGCCCTGAGGATTACGATCAGGTCAGGCTGTCCCTATCTTTGTGCCCAATACACCCCACTCCCAAATTCCTAGAATTTTAAATAATAGCAATCAATAATGGTACTTATGATATGCCAGGCACTGTTTTACATGCTTTCCATACACTCAGTCATTTAATTTAATCCTTACCCCCCCTTTGAGGTAACTGTGGGTCCACAATCTGTCATCTACAATTTTGAAAATCAGAAAGATTTTTATAACCTTGCCGCTAAGACTCCTTTGGCAGGTAAGCCTGGTGGTCCAGTGGTTAAGAATCCGCCTGCCAGTGCAGGGGACACAGATTAAGTCTCTGATCCAGGAAGATCCCACATGCCTTGGAGCCGTTAAATCCATGTGTCACTAATGCCGAGCCCGTGCTCTAGAGTCAGGGAACTGCAACTGCTGAACCTGAGCGCTGCAGCTATTAAAGCCCGCATGCCCTAGAGCCTGTGATCGGAAACAGGAGAAGCCACCACAATGAGAAGCCCCCGCTTGCCACAACTAGAGAAAGCCCAACAACAGAGACCCAGCGCAGCTGAAAATAAGTGAATTTAAAAAGAAGAGATTCCTTTGGCAGCAAACCCAACATGACAAGACTCTTTCTAATCTCTATGTATCCCATCTTGTGTAAAATAGTCATACACATAGATATGTATATACATATATGTATATATGTATCAGTTCAGTTCAGTTCAGTCGCTCAGTCATGTCTGACTCTTTGCAACCCCATGAATCGCAGCACGCCAGGCCTCCCTGTCCATCACCACTTCCTGGAGTCTACCCAAACCCATGCCCATCGAGTTGGTGATGCCATCCAGCCATCTCATCTTCTGTATATATATACATATGTATGTATACATGTACATATATATACATATATATATACATATATACATATGTATACATATATACATATACATAGAACAGTGTTTGGTTATGCCCTAGGCCCTGCTGCAGGTATTATCTAACATATGGCATATGCTCTGTATTAACTTCTTAAAGTCCAAAAAATTCTCAGTTCCATAACATAGCCTATCCCAAGGATTTTCAATAAAAGAGTTTTTCAATTTGTCTACTGCTGTATTAAAAACCACCCCAAACTCAGTAACTTAAGACAAAAACCATTTTTATCTTCTCACTCTCCATTCTAGGCTCAACTAGTCTTACTTAGGATCTTTCTTAAAGTTGCCTAGATGCTTAGGGTCTATTCTAGAGAATAGCATTTTCTGTGTTCTTCTCTGAGCAGGCCTTGATAAAGGGGCAGGACCTTGATACCTTATTTTCCAATTCATTGCTCAATGTCAAATCAAAAAAAGCTAAGGCATCTTTCCTTTTTCCCTTGCTACCCTTTACCAGCAAGAATGGAACTTGTGACAAGCGAGGTAGAATGTGCTTTCCACCTGCGGTGTCCTCTCCCCTTCCCCGTTTTTCATTGACTGGGACCATCCTACATACTTGAGTTGGACTTAGTTCTGAGGCAGCACCTCTGCTCTAGGTTCAAGCTAGTATCTTGTTTAGAGGAATAAGATAATGTCATTTCTATTATCCACTCATGAAAACATTCTGTGGGGATTTGGGTTGAATCTTTATTCCCCAGCATTTTCTCTGAGTATTTTAGAACCTCCAAGAAGACTTAGATCTGTTTTATTTCCTCTGGACTTCAAAACTTTTAAGATGACCCATTCTCAGGTAGCTGTGTGCTAAGCCAGTCCCTTCATTGGAACTGCTAGTGTTCCCAGAAGCCTGAGAATGCTTGTTGGAGCAAGCTGACAGACAGAGCCAGTTTGCTGGCAGTCTCTGTGATGAGCGCACAGGAGCCTGGGCAGTTGGCACTGAGTCTGTCTTGCTCTCCATCTCTCCATTCTCCACAGCTGGCTCCCACTGGAAGCACTTCCCTGCTCAGCTCCATGGCTGTTATCCAGAATCCTGTGAAGGTCTGTGATCAGGTATTTGACCTGATTGAAAACCTCACTCACCAGATCCGGGAACGGATGCAGGACCCCAAGTCTGTAGGTGGGTTCAAACACTACTGTCTTCCTTTTCAGGGTTTGGGTGTGGACGGGTTCCTCAGGCCACCCCGTGCCCTCCTGTATGTGTCCAAGGCAAGTCATCCTCATCTCTCTGGCTCTGCTTCAGATGTGCCAGGGTCTTCGGTTAGAGCTAAATAAAGCCTCTGGCTCTCTCTGACTGTCTGTCCGCCTTCCAGACCTGCAGCTCTACCACAGCGAGACATTAGAGCTGATGCTGCAGCGCTGGAGCAAGCTGGAGCGCGACTTCCGGCAGAAGAGTGGGCGCTATGACATCAGTAAGATCCCTGACATCTACGACTGTGTCAAGTATGATGTCCAGCACAATGGGAGTCTGGGACTTGAAGGCACGGCAGAACTGCTCCGTCTCTCTAAGGCACTGGCTGATGTAGTTATTCCCCAGGTGTGTCTCACGGAAGGGATCGAGTCTGGGGCCAGGAGCACTGGGGCAGGAAGGAGAGAAGAGGCAGAAAGGAAGCATGGTGTGGGAACCAGGGGGAGGAAGCTAGAGAAGGAATTAGTTGAGTTGCCATAATCGTGGCTCTGAGGAAGCCGAAGAGGCTAACTGGGGAGAAACCTAGGGAGGAGGAATGCAGTGAACTGGGAAGAAGCCCGAGACCTGAGGTAAAGACAAGCATGACCTTGGGCCTGGGAGTATGAGGCGAGAGGAAAAAGAGATTTGTTGAGGTGCTTATTCCTGGCTTGTGGCCCCTAGGAATACGGCATCAGTCGGGAGGAGAAACTGGAAATTGCCGTGGGCTTCTGTCTCCCACTGTTGCGGAAGATACTACTTGACCTACAGAGAACCCACGAGGATGAGTCTGTCAACAAGCTGCATCCCCTGTGAGGGAGGGCTGGGCGGAGTGCTGGATGGAGGGAGGGGGAGTGTCAGGGAGCTCTGGGGGAACCCAGGCCGGGACCCCTTGGGGAACCAAGAATGGAAGGGGGTTCTGGGATGGAAAGGAGGGAGGCTTTGAGGCGGGAGGAGGGAGTTTGTGGCGGGCCGGGAAGACAATGGGCTGACAGCGCGAGTGACCCGGCTGTTGTCTCAGGTACTCCCGAGGGGTGCTCTCTCCAGGCCGCCATGTTCGAACACGTCTATACTTCACCAGCGAAAGCCACGTGCACTCCCTACTCAGTGTCTTCCGCTATGGGGGACTTCTGGATGTAAGGATCTTCCTTCTTCCCTCAACCTATGAGCTTCCTGTCCCAGGGTTCTTTTACTCTCCTCCTCACTCTTTTTTTCACTGCAAGCTTCCTCCTGTCTCCCCGCCCATTCGCTGACGCCCTCGTCCTTGGGCCCTGGCCCGCCTCTTCTCGCGTTTGGCAGGAAACCAAGGATACACAGTGGCAGCGAGCTTTGGCTTATCTCAGTGCCATCCCAGAGCTCAACTACATGACGCAGATTGTCATCATGCTCTATGAGGACAACACCCGGGTGAGGAGCTAACCTGGCAGGATGAGGAGAGGGCCCCTTCTTTCTCCTCCATCTCCTTTTAGGGAAAAACTTTCTCATCCTTAGAATCTGTGGAATCCAGTATCTAAGTGCAGCACGCAGAGTGTGTCCAGGAGGTTCCCCCTGGAGTGAAAGACATGTTCTGGGTTGATGTTGAGTCAGAGAGATACCAGAGAACAGAGCTCTGACATTAGGGAGGGCATGGAATTTGAACAGTGTTATAGTGAGAAAAATAATGTTTCTCCTCTCAAACACTGTCACACATATACTTTCTTCATCTGGCTCCCCAAAGATACCTTTAAATGTGCTGCTGTGTGTCCTGTCGCAAAGCTGAATTCCTGCAGGAGATGGTTGGGGGAGATTCCCCATTCTACTTCCATTGTCAAACTGGAAGTTGGAAAGTCACGCGGAGGTGATGGCATGAGGATCCCATGAGACTAGACTGTGGGGAGCTGTTACTGTAGATGAGGGTGAGACACTGAAACCTCAGCCCTCCCTGCAAGGCTGTGACCTCTTGAGTTCCTCCGTTGTCCCTACCTGGGCTTCCACCACCACACTCAGCTTCGCCAACTTCCCCTTCCTCTGGTGATGCCCCGTAGGATCCCTTGTCGGAGGAGCGGTTCCACGTGGAGTTGCACTTCAGCCCTGGAGTGAAAGGCGTTGAGGAAGAAGGCAGTGCCCCCACTGGCTGTGGATTCCGTCCAGCCTCTTCTGAGGTGGGTCAGAGCACTGGGATTTGGGACAGGAGGATTTAGGAGCCAAGTGGAGGAAAACTCGGAAACAGTACAGGGAAATTGAAAGGATTGGAGAGACTGGAGTAGGAGGCTGGAGGCCATTAACACCTCTCCCTTCTGTGCCTGCTGTTGGGTAGAATGAGGAGAGGAAAGCAGACCAAGGCAGCGTGGAGGACCTGTGCCCCGCGAAGGCATCAGATGAGCCAGACCGAGCATTGCAGACCTCGCCCCTGCCCTCTGAGGGCCCTGGCCTCCCAAAGAAATCACCCCTCATTCGTAACCGCAAAGCCGGCTCCATGGAGGTAATGGGAGGGGCCTGGGAGAAGGAAGTGGTAGAAATGCTTGTAGGACAATATCTGTGAATCTCTGAATCCCTTCAGTGGAATTCTTGGGACCTTAAGCAGAGTCCTCCTGCCCCTGATGTATATGTAACCCATAATGTCACTTTCACAGCTGGTCTCCCCATAAAGCTCCTTTAAGCTGGAGGCTCCTTCTAAAGTTAAAGAGATGCTGGTGAGGGCCATCTGAGAGACAAGGACTTCAAGAGATGAGATTGAGGAGGAGGCCTCTGGATGCATTTGAAAAGGCAGTTCTTTAAAAGAAAATGAAGAGAATGTAATAGAAACAGCATGAACTCTGGGCTAAAATCTTGTTTGATAGATGCTGTGTGACCTTGGACAGGCAGCTTCTCCAAGCCTCAATTTTTTTCATCTGTAATATATAAATACAAGTAATACTCATCATATAGATGCTCAGTAAACAGTTGGCAATGAAGACAATACAGTTGATTAAAGGCCAAGCCCTCTCCATCTTCTTGTTGTCTTGGGTAAATATTATGGCTCTGATAGTAGTAAATATCACTTTACTAAAAATGGCCCTTTCATTTAACCCCTTTAGAGTTATCTATACTCTCATTCCAGAAAGGAAATCAGGTCTGGAGGTCTGTCTGTCTCCCCTTTGTTTGGATGAGGTTTATCAACCTGGGCCTGTGTTCTGCTGTGCTTGGAGTTTGTGTCTAGCCCTGGTTCTAGCCTAGAAGAAAGGATTTTTTTTTTTTCTTTTTTTTTTAATTTTTTTATTAGTTGGAGGCTAATTACTTCACAACATTTCAGTGGGTTTTGTCATACATTGATATGAATCAGCCATAGATTTTTGTTGTTGTTGTTTTTCTTTTTTTTTTTTTTTAATTTTTTTATTAGTAAGAAAGGATTTTTGTAAATCTTACATTTTATCCTGGGGTAAACACCAAAGTTCTGGTCTTTTCTTCCTGGAGAGATCCTTTCCTTCTTTGGCTCATTGACACTCTTTGACCCCATGATTCAGCCCTGTCTCAGGACCATGACTGGTGTGGATCCTGCTTTGACAGATGAATCTGTTCACTTGGTTTGGTACCAGTTCTCTGTCTTAGAGGAACGGGCCTTTCCAATTTGAAGTATGTCAGAAGAATCTATGATTAGCTTACGGAGGTTCAGCCAAAGGTTCATGGTTCAGATTTTGGAGCAGACAGTCTTCAGCCTCTGTTCTAGACTCGTCTTTTTCTTCCTGATTAAGGTGGACTTGACGTCATGAATACTCAGTTTCTTTAGCTGGGGTATGTGTCATTCACTCCTTGAGATATAAGTTAACTTCGTATCCACAGTACGTTAGAACCCTGCTGACTCATGTGGGTAGACCATATGGACAGAATGACATGTAGTTGTCCAGTAATAGACTTCTCCTCCATATCCAGTGTCTTCTCCATTCGTGTCAGCCTCTCTGGCACTGTTGTGCTGGACCCCCCTTTTCTTTTTTTTTTTTTGGACCCCCCTTTTCTTCCGATTTAAGCAGCCAAGAGACATAGGCAAAGCAGAGCTCCCAGTGTATTATCTTCCCAACTTGATGAAATTGATTTCTTTCTTTCAGGCTTACAGGAAGCTCCCTGTTGTCATCAGATTTCTATCTCTGAGTTACTGGTACTGCTTGTACCATGGCTCTGCAGGCTGATGGTTGCCCAAGATACTCTCCTCAGCTTTGCAAGAAAATCTTCTCTCTGCTGTTTGTTCATGCAGCCTTTTCATATTAATAGTTCCTCTCCTTGTTTTACAAGTATAGGCATCAGTAGTCTTACTCTTATCAACTACGACCCTTCTTACCATTCCTTCTTCTCTTATGTGTTTGGACTGGTTTAGAATTAAAAACCTGTGACCTTCATAGCAGCCGTGCCCTAGGTGATCATCCTCTCCGGCTCTACAACGGCCTCTGCCCAGTGGGCATTAGGGCTTTGGAGAGCCTGGGGTGTAAGGAGCCGTGACCGGTTTTCCACCCGGCCTGATTGCAGGTCATGAGCATTCAGTGCACAGCGAGCCTGGACCTGATCCCCTTGAGGGGAGGGCACCACCAGAGGTCAGGGGACCTCCCCTGGCCTTCCCCCACCATCAGCCTACAGTCCCGGGCTGTGTCCACCGTGCGCCTGGCCTCCTGCACACAGGTGTCCCTGTGTATCTCGTCTTCCTTGATTGCCTTTGTCTTTGCCTTCTGGGACTTAGGGACTCAGAACACTGCTGAGGAGGGTGTGTGTTGGGGGTTGTGTAACTGAGCCCTTGCAGGCTTTTTGGAAATTCATTTCATGTCTCTAGGAGTGGAGGGGAGGGCTTCTGATTCAGATAAGAAACTAAGTATGGGGACTTCTGAAGGTCCAGTGGCTAAGACTCCATGCTCCCAGTGCAGGGGGCTGGAGTTCAATCCCTGGTCACAGAAGTAGATCCCACATGCTACAATGAAGATTGAAGACCTAGCATGATGCAGCTAAGACCCAGTGAAGCCAAATAAGTAATTTTTTTTTTTTTTTAAAGAAAGAAACTAAATATGGTTGCTGTAACCACAACTGTCCCATGGAAAGAAGTGGGCATGGCTGGGCTTTACTACTTACTGTGGCTGAGCTATTGTGATTGGCTTTCTGAGTTCTGCGTAGGGATATAAAGATGAAGAACTGTGCTCTGCTGAGAACTGAGAATGGTTGACTAATGATTTCTCAGATTTGGGATTGGAGGGCTGCAGGGACAGGCATCTTGGAAACAGAAGTACTTTCTAGTATAGAAGGGTTCCCTGGGCAGTTTCCTCTGTAAAATGCATTCTTAGACTTTGTATTCTTCTTCTCCATAAAAGTACTCTGGCTCTTAAACTTTATGACATTGCTTGGTTTCATAGGGGCAGGAATTCAGGACCTGAGTTTTAGACTGCTCCACTGAAGTGTCTCAGTGGTCATACAGAGTCCTCTTTCCCCAGGTGCTTTCTGAGACTTCCTCCTCGAGGCCTGGTGGGTACCGACTCTTTTCATCTTCACGGCCACCGACAGAGATGAAGCAGAGCGGCCTAGGTATGGCTTTCCAGCATCTCTGACCTGTTATTGGGAAGGGGTGTCTGTCTGTTCTTTAGAGTTTTGTTGTGGGAAACCGTAGTCATGGGAGTTGGGGTCATCTAGTTGGTGGAGTTGTTGGATGGGGCTGGGGAGGATGTAGTGGGAGAAACCATATTCAGATATGAACTTTGACCCCAGATGATTGTCTCCATTCTAGGATGGTGTTTGTGTTTTGGTTTTTTACACCAACCCCCATTTCTTTGACTGAGGGCATTTTTCTGGCTTCACTTCTTATTCCTTATCTGTCCCTTCAGTCTAGCCCAGACATTAAGGGTCCATAGAGATGGTGGCTGTTCAGAGTCATCAGAGACAAAGCTGTAAACAGATGTACTTGTGAACCCCCTCCCCCATCCCCCACCTCAACAGGGGTCATGTTCCTCATTTGGAAAACTTGTGCCACGTCTTCCTTTGAGACCTGTGTTTATTACATCCCTGCTCTGGCCCCTCCTACCTCCACGCCCTCCCCTTCATCCTCTCCTAATCCTGTAATTTTTTTTCCTTCCTTCCTGAAAATTGAGGGACAAATCTGAGACTGATGTAGTGGCAGAGGCTTCTCTCAGGACTTTGAGGGAATGTCTCTTGATTTTTTTGATTCCTGGAGAGGGGTGGAGAACATCATTCAACCTTTCCTAAGAACACAGACTACAGGAAGGACCAAGCCTAAGAGGGTATTGTATTCTTTGGGAGTGGGGAGTGGTCCTTGGGAGGGGCTATCTTTGGACAGTGCCTGTGAGCCAGTACCCAGACCTGGCAGTTAGACACATGTTGTGGGGTCTAGACTCTGTTTTTTTCTCTCTTGTCCCATTATGCTCCTTTCATTATCTGTTACTTTTCTCCTTGGCACTCAATTTCCTGGCCCCCAAATGGCCAGCATTTGGACCAGCAAAGAGAAGAAAGGTTTGGGGGGAACTTTCCAGGCTAATTGTATGGGAGTAGGTTGTCTTCTGGAGCCCTAGAAAGAGGTAGATGATTTGGTGCATGAAAAATAAGTGACAAGTGTCTAGATCTATGCTATGGAATTCTTTCTCCCAGAAGTCCCATAAAAAACTGGGTTTCAGGTAGGCTGGGAAAGAGGATGGGTATGTCTGGCCCAGTTAAGGGGCAGTGCTGTCAAGAAGAAGGCAGAGATCTGAGTCTGGTGGACAGATGGTGGTGGTAAGGTAAAGACTACCCCCTGAGATGATCCAACGCTGAACAGTACGGCACTGGCAGGACTACACCAGAAAAATCCCCTAGTGGAGGAAGTGAATGTAGAACAAAGCCTGGGGGTGGTCTGGGACAGAGCCAGCCAGTTTCAGCTTCTCTGAAGAAAAGCAGACATATTTAGCAGTCCTTGTCTCTCTCTTGAGCTCTGTCCTAGAGGTGGTTTGCACATGAATTGTAGGAGAAAATGACATATAGAGAAATGGTGCTCGGTTCCAGGGTAGAAGTTATCAGCCATCAGAACTTGTTGATATCTGTGATGACCCTGAAGTGTTGAGGCCCCGAAAGCAAGTCCCTTCTCTGTGGGCTTAAAGGAAACTGACCTCCTCTCCCTCTGTCCATTTCCCGTATGAATGTCAAGTTCCCACACCAAACCCGGGGTCTTGGCTAAGATGGATCTAGACGTGGAGGAGAAGATCCCACAAACTGCAATGTTTATCTTGTTTCCTCCTGCCCATTGTCTCTATGTGGGCTGTAGTAGGTAGGAGAGGGGACCATGGAGGGGCCCAACCCTCCTCTTGATGAGATATTTGAGACATGACTCACTTGATGTACTTGCTTCAGGGATTTTTCAAGTTTTATTTACTCCTCTTATTGGCAAGAGCTCTATTTGCTTTCTTTGAACTTACATTGTGAGCATCTGGCATTGAGCATAGGACTTACAAGACAACAAACTTTCAAGAGCAGAAAAAAAACATGAGATTTGTGCTGTTTTTCTGCTCATCAGGTTTTCCTGAGTAGGGTGCTCAGCAGTTAGTAGGCGTGTTCTACATAAATCACCTGGGCCCTCACATGCCTTTCAATCCGTGTCTATTTTCACTTCAGAAACAATGCTCTGTTTCTTTCCAATGAAAAATCATGATTTCCTTTCTAACAGCACAGTTGATCGATCCTAAGAGCTAGGAGACCCAGATTCTAGTCCAGCTTAGCTCTGAACAAACTGTATGACCTTGAGCAAATGACATCCTTTTTGAACCTCAGTTTCCTCATCTCTAAAATCAAGAGGTTGAACTGGACAATCTTTAAATCCATGCCAGCTTTAAAAATTTAGTGAGTCTCATACTTTCTTGGGAAAGGTAAAAAGGCTAAAGGAGAACAGAAAGGAGGGGATGTTGGATGAAAAACTTAGGAGGAATTGGAACTTATGAGAACTTGGTATTTGAGTTGACTGCTCAAAACTTAGTCTCTAGTTCCAATCAAAGCTCTTTCCTTTCACACATGTAAGGGACTCAATCTCTGGGTTCTTCTAACCCTATTTCGAGCATAAGGAGCACTGAATTATGTCTAGGGAGAGCAAGAGGAATCCACCTGTTCTGTGAACATTCCTGGGAGCCACCTAGAGAGCACAGTTTATCCCTGAGTAGCTTTGTTCCCCTAATATGACTAACCCTGTATTCGTAGTGGCCTCTTGTATCCGCCAAGCAGACTTTCGGGAGACTCCTCACTCGGCTTGCCCAGCGTGGCTGTGGACAGTAGTGATAGCTGTCTGTGGTTATGCGAGGTGGCCGCTGGGCGGTGGCTCTGAATGATTATGTGTGTGTGTGACCTGATGTTGTCACGTGAAGTTGTGTGTACTTCTGTGTGGTAATTGCAGCTTTGCGTGGCTACTAATGCACTCCCGGCCTTGCAGGCTCACAGTGCACGGGGCTGTTCAGCACCACAGTGCTGGGGGGCTCCTCCAGTGCCCCGAATCTCCAGGACTACGCCCGCAGCCAAGGCAAAAAGCTACCACCCGCCAGTCTGAAGCACCGAGATGGTATGTGGGTGGGTTTTGGGGGGGCAACACGTTTCTTCACGCGTCCGCCAGCAAAGACACAGCTCAAGGACAATTCATGCTTAAATAGTACTGACGCTGGCCTTATGACAAGTTTCCTGCCTCAGTTATTGAGGGGAGAAAGAACCAGG
Organism: Cervus canadensis; assembly: GCF_019320065.1. NCBI lineage: Eukaryota > Metazoa > Chordata > Mammalia > Artiodactyla > Cervidae > Cervus > Cervus canadensis. The sequence goes on along the minus strand of NC_057402.1, from coordinate 14,270,535 downwards.
ACCCCCACCACCCCTCCATTTGCATTCCCTCTCGCCATACGAATACTACTTATTTATGCTTATCCCTTCATAATCTCCCACATACAGCCCTGCCGCATCAGTTTACTCCACCTTTGTATTCTTTCCTGGATTCTGGCCTGTAGGGGTAAGGACCAAAAAGGGCGACCCATGGTCAGGAAGAATGCAGTGGTACCTTGAAAATCTAGGAGGTCAGGGATGGGGAAGTTGTTCAGCCAAGGCAGGAAAAACAATCTGGGAAGAGATTGGGGGAAGGGATGAGAGTTTCTACAAAGGTTTTTATTTCTGAATGACCAAAAAGAGGATGTGGTGGTGAGTTTAGGGCTGTTTGTGGGGCCTTATTGTGGTAGAGATGACACACGGGTTCCTGAGAGGAGATTATCCAAAGGAAAAGATTGAAATACAGTAGACAGGGACCTACAGGGTGGGGGTGGGAGCAGATTGTTACTAACAGTAAAGAACAGAGTATGTTGTGAACAAATTCCAGAGCAGAGGGCGGGGACCGCGGTGGGTATAATCCCCGTGATGTCTTTTCTCCCCAGAGCTCTTGTTTGTCCCGGCCGTAAAACGATTTTCTGTGTCGTTTGCAAAGCATCCGACTAACGGTACGTTTGCTTCTGACTCAACGTCATTCCTCCTCACCATGTCACTGCCAGACACTTAACCTCTGAGTTCTGACACTGACTTTCCTCTCCCTCCACTGTGTTGACACCCTGCTGTCTGTGAATGAACCACTCACTAATTGTCCCTTCTGGGGTACATCCCTTGTTGTGACAGACCTTAGTCTCAGCCACAGCCTGGCTGCCCGATCCCTGGGGCAACTCAAGGTCTTACTTCTGTGGTCACCTTTATCACCATTGTGTCACTTTTTTCAGCATTGTCACCAAAACATGAGTTACACCTCTTCCTTTCCCATCACATGACTGCCAGGCTTCCTACAAACATGATAATGGTTTCCCTTCTTAGGAAGAGAGTAGTATTTCCTGTATCATCCCCATTTCTTTTCTCTTTTTTTCCCCAACTCCTCAGCTTATATAATTTTGACTTTCCTATTTTTTTCACCAGTTCTTTTGTTGGAGTGGACGACTAATTTGCTTGTGGAACAGTGCTGCGGTTCCCAGTTCCCAAGCCTACCCATAAAGGGCATTAGTCTTGAGCATATCGTGTTCCATCTCTATATTCCTGTCTCCCACCATTGTATGTATTTTTTGTGGCTCTTGTGCTCCTGACATCTGCTTTATGTTACTACTAACCTAGGGCTTGGGCCTACAAAACAGGAGCCCAGATTGATTTGGGATAAAAGAGAGAGAGAGGAGTAGGAGGTAGTAGGTTCAGGAAAAAGAATTGTGCCGTGAGAGTTTACATGTGGTTTCCATGTAGCCCCAGCCTCTCTGTAGCACTGTGGCCTCAGAGAAGGGGAGGTAAAGAGTAGAGATGTCTACTGGGGGCTCTGGGGGAGCTTAGGAATAAATCATATTTCAAGAATACCGAAGAACAGTGTCTGCCCACTCTAAGGTGGGAGAGTTTAGAGATCTGTGTGAACCCCAGACTGAAGGGCTGTGGTCTGGTTTGTAGGGTATGGTGAGGAGCCCAGGACTTCCCCTTTGTTTTATCCTTTGTATCCTTAGTTTCTCTCTGCATTGTATCTTGTCTTCAGGTAAATCCAATTTTGTTTGATATGATTTTCTTCTGTTCAAGAGCTAAGACTCTCTGAGGGAGGTGAAATTAGCCTGGCCTCCTGGCTGGAAGAAACTCCAGGTACTGATCACCTGCTCCTTAGCCAGTGGCAGCTGCTGGATTTCAGCCAGTTCAAGCCATACCTCTCCACTCAGCACTGCTGGGGTCTCCCTAATCTGACTAGTCTATACATCTTCAGTTTACACCCCACCCCCATCCCCTGCTCCCATTCATGCCTATGACAGGATCTTCCCATTCCGAGTGGCCTGACTCTGTGGTTAGCCTCAAGCTCTTCTGGCCTTCATGCCACAGTCATCTCCAGAGTATAACCTCATGCACCAACCCCCAAACTATAGCCTTGGATTTGGACTTGGAGGCTTGTTACTTAGAGGGGGTACAGAAGATAGTACTAGGAACTTGGGCCCCTGACCTCAGAGCTAAATCACAACTCTCCTAAGTAATTTGTGAGAAAAGATCCAAATTCCCCAAATAGATCCTTAAGCCTCTGTATATATCTCTGGTTTCCTGAAGCCTTGGTTAGCAGCTTTACCAATTGAAGAAAAGAAGAATTAATTCTACCAAAAGGAGGAGAGGAAGAAAGACCTGGACAATTACCGTGCAGGAGAGTAATTTCAAGATCCCCTCCAATACCCTGCATGCATCCTCAGGGCTGTGCTGGCCTTTGTTCTTGAACTTGAGCTTGAAGGCTAAAGTGTCTGAGAAACCAGAATCTGGGATCTAGGAGAAATAGACTTGAAGTTCTTATGTCTCTTGCTGGAGATTATCCAGATTTAATTTGGCCCTCAAGACAATATGAGGGCTCTACCCCATGGCCAAATGTCACTGGACCGACCCAGCAATTACAGAGCAGATGCTCTGTCCGCAATTGCTTGCAGCAGCTTAGTTCACAACAGTGTGCCAACCTACTGTCCATCATCACCATCTCTTTGCCATGACGCGTGGCTTTGAAATAGCAGCTGGAGAAACTGGACCTGGCTTTGAGAAGGAGGCCAGGCAATGCTACTTCCTTGCTTTGTTGGGAGAACATCCCTCCGCCCATTCCTGCCTGTATTCCTGGTAAGCTGCCATCACATCCTCTGCCTGCCTCAAGTATGGAAATATGGCCCCTTACTAAACTGCACGCTGAACTTACCAAGGTGAACTAATATAGTGGGAAAGAGACGGTGGCTCTCCCTCATCCAGAGCGTCAGTGTGCCCACCACATCTGCTCAGCTCATTCTCTTCTAGGGACCCACACAGTTGTGTGACTGTGGATATACAGAAATCTCTTGACATCCGAACTAGAGTCTTTGGGAACCATAGTCACATAGGTCACCCTGTGGAACCCACCCCTGGTCTGGGAGTTTTGAGCAGTTGTCCTCAGCTCCCTTGATCCTGCTTTCTCTAGATCCTATCATCAGTTTATAAGACCCTGTACCTTTTTAAAGGCTGTGTATTTGAACAAGAGTGAAGGATGATTAATCAGTATCGGCATTTTTACATATTGATTCCATTTTTTACATGCTTTTTGAAGGTCACCTGGTTTCCTGCTCATCTATGTCAGCTGCCTAACACCAGCCTTGTCTGTGGCTGGCTTAGAGTCTGGTCCAGACGACCCGGTCTGAGTCTTTAGGAGGCTTTTAGCTTCAGGCTTTATCTCGATCACCTATACCATTCTTGACCCTCTTTTCCGAGTGACTTTGAATCTTTTCATCTCTATCTCAACCTTGTAAATACATTCATCTGAGAAGCAAGCCCTAACTAGGGTTTGTCCAAGAACGATCAGGTACACTGGAGTTCCCAGCTACAGAATGGCCAGCTCACCCGGTCCAGAAAGATGTGACTGCAGTCTGTAAGCACTGACTGAATTCTGCACAACGAGAAGCGGGGGCGGGGCTGCTGCCCAATGGGGTCTCACTTGCCCGTTCTTTTAGACTCACCTCTTTCAGACTTAGCATGATGCCAGTACTCTTCCCCGCTGCGAGGGCTGCCCCGTGGCTCTGACCATGGCTCTGATGTCTCTGCTTCCCTCTTAGCTCACCTTGGAGCTGAATGGCCCCGCCTCCCAGGAATGCTTCTGTCATCCAGCGCCCCCCCTCACTGTCTCTCCCTCTTCTCTCTCTTTATCTCCGTGCTTCCTGCCGTGGTCCCCCAACCCCTCCAGAGCTGCTGGATGACCAGCACCCTGTGGTCCGGTTGCTGCGCAGTTTTTCCTCTGACTGCACAGGGGGCCGGCCAGTGTCCTTGGATGCCACGCTGGCGCATCACCTGCACCAGTGCTCCTACCACCTGCGCCTCTTCCGGAACTGGCTGCGCTCAGGCCAGGATGACCCCGAGTGCCTCTACGGTACCCCTGCCACCAAGCGGGCTGCTGCCACTGCGCTGGCTGGGACTGACCGCTTTGCTTCTTGCACTTCTGGCAGGAGCGCCCACCTGCTCCTTTCTCCTCTCTGCCCTGAGGTTATGTGACTTGCATTTAGTTGCTTGGATGGGACTGGGGCCAGGCTGCCTGGTGGCTGTAGTGCTGGCTGCTCATCCTCTTCCCACTCTCCTTCCTCACTGCCTCCTAATGTTACCTATTCCCGGTGCTATTCGGTACAGCAGCAGTCTCTTGCCCTGGAATCTATTCTTATCTCTGTGACCACCATCTTCAAATCCAGATGTTTCTCTAGCCGCCCTGAGCAGCTGGGGACTGTACCTCTCCTGCCCTCCTGCCATTAACGGAGGCACAGAGGTCTCAGTTGCATCCTTGAAGCGACCAAGGGCCAAAGGTTAGAAGATGGTCAGGTATAATCCTTTTGAGTTATGTAGGTTTTAATCATTGTCAGACTCTAGGCTATGTCTTGCATAAATGTTGCTGTCCTGCCTACCCTTAGTCCCTCTAAAGAGCTATAAAGGAAGCATAGGAAAGATGAGGGACTGAAAAAGTGGTTGAGATGTATGCTTCTTGATTCTCTAACGGGACCTGTTTTCCCATCAACAGGCCCTGAGATTAGAGTCGGTTTATCCTTAACCCTACAATGTAGATCTACATTGGAATTGTGGGGTTCAGAGCAGAGAATCAGTATTTATTCTTTTTTCTCGGGGGTTTGCCTCATTTTCCTGAAGGAATAGAGAAATCCTAGCAAGTCTGGGGTCTGCAGTGAGAGCAGAGGAAAGAAGCTTTGATGTGATGGAAATAACCAAGAAAGAACTTCCATCCCCCAACCTGTTCATGCATGTGTTTTCCTGAGCTGAGCTTCACATGTATTGCATGCCCTCCAGCTTCCAAATATCCTAGCCTTTCTACCCACATCCTAAATGTGCATGAACCCCTTCTCAGATCCCGAACCCTCCTCCTTAATCTGGTTCTCTAGTATGTGATCCCTGGAATCTGCTGTTTCTTCCCAGCTCCATGACTCCCTACCTCTCATTTAGACCTACAGTTGCACCCCTTCCCTCTGGACCTTTGTTCTATTCCCCATCCACATCCCCCCTCTGCCCCTGAAAGTATAAGAAGAGTATGGGTGCTTACCTTATTGGGATTGTGTTGATTTTTCCATGGGACATTGCAGGCTTTCCATAGGTAGGGTGAGAGGTGATTTCACTCACCCAGAGTTGGGAAATTTTTAGGAAATCTGGAGGTGACAGAGATAGACTCCTGTAGGGGATCTGGAGTTCCCTCTCCCGAGAATCTTGGATAGCCCACACTCCAAAAGCCACAGACACTCCTGATGGTTCTCAGAGACTCTCCCTGCTTCCTTGGCCAGTTGGAGTATATCCAGCAGGAATAACACTGACTTTGCCCATCTCTTTTCTAACAGGATTTGAAGGGTGCTCCATGGTGCCTACTATTTACCCCCTGGAAACACTGCATAATGCCCTTTCCTTGCGTCAAGTGAGTGAATTCTTGAGTAGAGTCTGCCAGCGCCACACTGAGGCCCAAGCACAGGCGTCTGCAGGTACAGCGAATCCTCTTATCTTGAACCACTATCTCTGCCCCCACTCCCATGCTCCCCAGAGCTTGAGTGGTAAGTTAAAAAGATAGGCACTCCGAAAAAGTAGACTTGAAAAAATGTTTAACTGCATAGGTCAACTCAAAAGCATAGAACTGTCACTCCTTCCAAAGTTAATTTATAAATTTAATGTGATCTCAGTAAAAATACTACTGTTTTTCTAAAGTCAGACAAACTGACTTTGAGGTGCTCATAAAACAAACAAATAAGAATAGCCCAGGAAATCTTGAAAAGAAGAGCAATGAAGGCATGTTGGCCCTACCAGATTTTAAAACATTTTATAAAACATCTATAGTGAAAACAGTGTAGTATTGGTACATGAATGGATAGAGACCAAGCGAACAAAATAGTAAATACAGAGATAGTTGAAGTTAGCATTTCAAAATACTAGGGGAAAGATAGAATTTAAGGAATGGAGTTGGGACAATTGAATAGTCATTTGACAAAATTTAAAACTGAATCCATACTTCATGTTATATACCAGGATAAACTCCATAGGGATCAGACTGCAAGTAAAAATTAAACCATGCAAACTTCTCTGGTGGTTCAGTGGTTAAGAATCCTCCTGCCAATGCAGGGGACACAGGTTCAATCCTTGGTCTGGGAAAATCCCACATGTCATGGGGCAGCTAAATCCATGGGCCACAACTACTGAGCCCACACACTCTAGAGCCCGTGCTCTACAGCAAGAGAAGCCACTGCAATGGGAAGCCCGTGCACTGCAACTAGAGTATAACCCCTGCTCACAGCAACTAGAGAAAGCTTGCATGTAGCAATGAAGACCCACCACAGCCAAAAATAATAAGTAAATAAAAATGGAGGAAAAAAAAAAGGAAGTGAAAAGACAGCCTATAGAAAAGGGGAAAATATTTGCAAATCATATATCTGATAAAGATCCAGAATATAACACTTCAACAACAAAAAGACAAGCAGAGACTTCCCTGGTGGCACAGTAGATAAAAATCTGCCTGCCAAAGTAGGGACACAGGTTCAATCCTTGGTCTGGGAAGATTCCATGTGCCGTGGAGCAATAAAGCCTATGCACCATAGCTGCTGAACCCATGCTCTAGAGCCCATGCTCCACAACCAGAGAAGTCACCACAATGAGAAGCCTGCATACCTCGATGGAGGGTAGCCCCCAATCACTGCAACTAGAGGAAAGCCTGTGCAGCAACAAAGACCCAACCCAGCCAAAAATTAGTTAATTAAAAAGACAAACAACCCAACTTAAAAGTGAGCAAAGGAGTTGAGTAGACACTTCTTCAGAGAAAATATATAGATAGCCAAGAAACACATGAAATACTGCTCACCCTCAGTAATCATTAGGGATATACAGATCAAAGTCACACCCACTAGGATCGCTATAATTGTAAAAAGGAGAGAAATAGAGTAAAAGCAAGCAGAAAATAAGTGTTGGTAATGGCATGAACAAATTAGAATTTTTGTACACTGCTGGTGGAAATGTAAAAGGGTGCAGCCTCTGTGGAAAACAGTTTCACAGTTCCTCAAAAACCTAAATATAGTATTACTGTTTGACTCAGAAGTTCCCCTCCCACATTCAAAAGAACTGAAAACAGGTACTGTGACAAACATTTACACACAAAAGTTTATGGTGACACTATTCATAATAGTCAAAAGGTGGAAACGACTGAAGTGTACGTGAATGGATAAACAAAACGTGGTATACGCATATAATCTCATAGTACCATAAGAACTATGAGAAGGAGTGAAGTACTGATACATGTTGCCATATGGATGAACCTCAAAAACATGACAAGTGAAAGAAACCAGAAAAAGTCACATATTGTATGATTCCATTTATATGAAAGATCCAGAACAGAGACAGAGAGCAAATTGGTGGTTTCCAGGGATTGAAGGTAGGGTAGAATGGAGAGTGACTTCTTAATAGATATGGGTTTTCTTCTTTGGGGGTAGGGGGCTGTGATGAAAATGTTTGGAACCAGATATAGGTAGCAATTGCACATTGTGGATGTGCTAAAGGCCACAGAATTATATACTTTAAGATGTTACCTTTGTGTTATGTGGCCTTCACTTCAATAATAATAATAAAAATAAAGTACTAAAAGTAAGCAAGGGTCATGGTGGTAGATTCCTTTATCACTGGAAAATGAGGAAAGCCTAATTGTGACTCAAACTCAAATTTTGGAAACAATAGGAAAAGATTGATAAGTCATATAAACTTATGATGTTTAAGTCATATAAACATTTTTTAAAAATATTGCAAACCAGTAGCAGCATCATAAGCAAAGAAGATTTTTTTCCTGCATTTTTTATATCACATTTAGGCTTAATCATCCTAAAATACAGAGAACTCTTACATGTCAGAAGGAAAAGACCAAGAGTGTGATTTTTTAAAAGAATAGTTTACAAAGAATGAAATGCAGTGGCCATTACATTTATGAAATGATGCTTAACCTTGATCATAAGAAATGTGCAAATTAAAACTACACTGAGATATCATATCTCACCTATTAATTTGGAAAAAAAAAATCCAAAAGTTTGATAACACATTCTCTTGACAAGTCTGTTGCAAGAGAGGCAGTTCCATACATTGTTGGTGGAACGTATGGTGCAAACGCTATGAAGGTAGATGGTGGTGCAAAATGGTGCAACCCCTATGAAGGTAGATTTTGTAATGTCTCAGAGAATTACAGATACAGTTACTTCCTTTTCTAATAATACAATTTTAGTAATTTATTCTGAAGGTATTGTTCTCAAAGTTGAAATAACATTTGTACAGAGTTATTGATTTTGTACAGAGTATTGGTTTTGTAAACAGTTATTGTATGCTGTTTATTATTATTTTTGGAAACAACCCAAAGGTTCTTCAGTACAAGAGTGGTTGAATCAACAGTGGCATGTCCACTCAAATGAGTGCTGTGCCTCTGTTAAAACTAGTGAGGAAGGTCTGTTGTTTGTGAAGGGGGGTGGTATATGTGTCTTGATATGAAGTAATCTCCAGGATATATTGTTAACTTAAACAAAAAAGGTGTAGGAGAGTGTTGATAGTACATTACCTATTTTATAAGGAGGGGAAATACAGGGAAAATATACATATTTGCAAAAAGAAATTCTAAAAGTAAATACCAGAAACTAACAAAAATGTTTACCGCTGGAGAGCAACAGAAGTGGAGCTGACGGCATGAAGAAAAAGCAACTTCCTCTGAGTATGCCTGTTTATAAATCTTTGACTTGTGAACCTGTAAATGTTTTTCAGAACGTAAGACTAAATCAAAAGAAGCAAATCCTAAAATCGAAAAAGAAAAAAAGGAAAGAAATTACCCTAACTGTATATCAAAATAGTAATATAATCACATAGGGAAAATAATTTTTCAAATAAGTTTGAAGTACTGTGCTTTGACTATAAATCCTTTAGTGGAAAAAAATGAGGATTATAAAATAATTATAATCCTCATTCAATGGTTTGTTAATAGTGAGGTTGATACTATTTTGTAACGTACATGTCATATGCACACACACACATATAAGAATTTTCAAAAATAAGATACAAGTAAAAATTCAAAAATATTTTTAAATATTTTAAATACTTACTTTTTAAAGTATTGTAATAATAAATTTGAATCAATAATATCAATATAAATTCTATTTTTTAATGCATTTTGTAACTTAATGCATTACAAACAGTATAAGTGAGCTCCCTTAGCACCTAGATTTTGGTTTCCACATATCGTCAAGCAACCAGGATTCCATGGTTGTATTCTTGGTCTAGGTCCATGTTTTTTAACCTTTTCTTTTTTTTTTTTTTATCACATCCTATCCTATAGAGTATTTTTAGACTGTTTCCCTCCAATCACTCTCTACCACATGAAATTTTAATACTACAGTAGTTTATATCTGTTAATGTGATGTCACCATTTGAGGGACCACAAACCAGTGAAAGATCTTAAGTTTTTTCACTTTCACCAAGAACCAGTTTTATTGAGGATGCATTATCTAGGGCACGGAAAGCTCAGGGTGATCCTGAGGCGCGCTGTAACAAAAACAAGGAAGCACTCAAGCCTGAAGAGGCTCGCACTGACCAGAACTGGATTATTTTAGCATTAAAAAGAATAATTTACCATAATCGATTAAAGTGCACTAAACATATGAACATCCACAAGCTCATAATGAATCTTACAAGAAAGAGAACAAAAATAATAATCATCTGCCACTATTGGTGATACTTTTTACCAACTCTTTCTTCTGAAAACTAATTAAAGGGAAATAAACCCTTATCCTACCTGTTCAGTAAGAACTGCAGTTTTAATGTAATCAAATGGCCCCAGTTGAAGAGAGAAAGTTCTTCTTTACAGAAAATATGCCAGCTAATAAATATAGAAGACTTAATAGAATTAGAAAACCACTGCTTGACACTCCTAATAAAATAATTAAGGATCATCAGTGGATACTAACACAAAGAAATGTTGATCAGGTTCCACAGTGCCAAAGGATCATCTATAATCAGAAGGGGAAACCTTTTAAATGGTGAGATCTTGTGAGCCCTACTTGAACCTCATTAGTAAACTTAGCCTCGCCTACCGATTTTAGGAGATACAGGAGACGCTGTTTTGACCCCTGGGTCGGGGAGATCCCCTGGAGTAGGAAATGGCAACCCACTCCAGTATTCTTGCCTGGAAAATTCCATGGACAGAGGAGCCTGACAGGCTACAGTCCATGGGCTTGCAAACAGTTGGACACGACTGAACATGCGCGCACGTCAACTTAGTCGTTAACTTAGTGGGATAATGAGACTTTATGTGCCTCCAATATGATGGACATATTCAAGAATATTCTTTAAGTATTCTTGCCAAGGGGCTTCCCTGGTGGCTCAGAAGGTAAAGAATCTGCCTGCAATGTCAGAGTGCCAATCTTCAAAGTCTACAAATAATAAATGCTGGGGAGAGTGTGGAGAAAAGGGAGCCCTCCTTGACTGTTGGTAGGAATGCAAATTGGTGCAGCCACTGTGGAACACAGTATGGAGGCTCCTTCAGAAGCTAGGAATAAAATTACCATATGATCCAGAAATCCCACTTTGGGGCATATATCCAGAGAAAACCATAATTCGAAAAGATACATGCACCCCAGGATTCATAGCAGCACTATTTGCAGTAGCCAAGATATGGAAGCAACTAATTGTTCATCAGATAAATGGATGAAGAATATATGAATATTACTCAGCCATAAAAAAGGATAAATAATGCCATTTACAGCAACATGGATGGATCTAGAGATTATCATACTAAGTGAAATAAGTCAAAGATAAATATCATATGATATCACTTATATGTGGAATCTAAAGTATTATACAGATGAACTTACTTATAAACAGGAATAGACTCATAGATGTAGAAAATAAATTTATGGTTACCAGAGGGGAAAGGGGGAAGAGGGATAAATTAGAAATTTGGTATTAACATATACACACTACAATATATGAAGTAGATAACCAACAGGGACCTACTGTATAGCACAGGGAATTATATTCAATATCTTATACTATTGAATTACAGTACATCCACAGTGGAAGTACAAATATCCACTTCCAAAGTGGAAATGAATCTGAAAAAGAATATATATTTATATTTTGATAACTGAATCACTTTGCTGTATACCTTTGTTGTTTACAACATTAGAAGTGAACTATGCTTCAATTTTTTAAAAAATTATCAAAACCTAAAAAAACATTTAAGTGTAAGCATTCATTTTTATACTACAGAAAAGAAAAACACTTGAATCATTGAATCAAGCCTTTTATACCTGACTTCCAGTTTATAGGGATAGTGAAACAAGTTAAATGATTCTATGAGGAGGCAATCAGACAAATCCGGAGAGTGGAATATGGCATTCTATGAGATAGCTGGCCTGTTCTTTTCAAAAAGTCACTATGAAAAAAAAAAAAGTCACTATGAAAAAAATAAATAGGGGGAAGCTGTATTCTAGATTAAAAGAGACTTTGAAGACATAATAAAATGGAATGCATGATCCATGTTTGGATCTTACTATGAAAGACATTTTGGGAATAATTGGGGGAAATTTGAATATGGATTGGGTATTTAGATGATATTAGGGTATTTTTAAGTTTATCTGATGTATGGCTATATAGAAAAAATGTCTTGTACTTTAGAAATGAATACTGAAGTATTAGAGGTGAAATGTTTCAAAACGTTTGTCATTTATTTTAAAAAACTTTAGCATGAAGAAATAGATGAAACAAATATGGCGAAATGTTAACATGTTAAATAAAGAAGATGAATATATAGGTATTGACTGTACTAGTCTTTCAAGTATTTTTAAAAAATATGTTTGAAAATATTCATAACGTAGTTTAAAATATTAAAAATGGTTTGTGTGAAGGGTCCCTAGGACATGCTACTTTTCAGCCTGAGGGAGTGTAAGTCAGACTTGACTTATATTTAGAACCTGTGGCTGTTGAATTCTTCTTCATGGGCTTTTCTTTTCCCTTCCCTCTCTCTCCCTCACCTGCCCAGCCCTCTTTGACTCTATGCACAGCAACCAAGCCTCTGACAGCCCGTTTTCTCCACCTCGCACTCTTCATTCACCTACCCTACAACTCCAGCAGCGCTCTGAAAAGCCCCCTTGGTGTAAGTAATTCTCTTGGAACTGCGTAGGCAAGGCCGAGAGGGAATGGGGGGAGTGGAGGGATTGGTGAATGAGAGACTCATCCCAGGAGGGAAACAGAGATGAGGGCTGAAAGACCAGGAGTAACCAGGCAGGAAGGCAGTCACACTCGCTGCTTCCAAGATGAAGGGCACATCTGTTTCCTCTCTCTCGTCCATCGCCTCTGTCCTCCACATCTCCTCTGTCTTACTGGGAAGAAAGTGAAAGTGCTAGTTGCTCAGTTGTGTCTGACTCTTTGCAACCTACGGACTGTAGCCTGCCAGACTCCTCTGTCTGTGGAATTCACCAGGCAAGAACACTGGGGTGGGCAGTCATTTCCCTTCTCCAGGAGATCTTCCCAACCCAGGAGTTGAACCCAGGTCTCCTGCATTGCAGGTGGATTCTTTATCTCATTGGATGGGCTCCTAAATGATAGTGGCCGAGGGGGTCCTTTGGGGAAGAAAAGATGAAGGCTGTGTTCCCCTTAGATCCCCATTTGGTTGTCCACAGCCTTCTCAAGTAAAAGTGACTTGGGAGGGACCCTGGATATTTAGAAAAGCTGGGAGAAAGGAACTAGAATCAGCTACTACTTTCTACATGTCCCTCCTTTCCAGTTGTCTCTTATTTCAAGTTCAGGTGTTGCTTTTTCCCATCTCTTCTTTATAATCTCAGCCTATCACTATTTATCCCTGGTAACAGGGTGAACAGTGGAACCACAAGGAATTCTTAGGGGAATTGTAGGTAGGGAGAGAGACCAGTGGTGATCTCTGGGGGATTAGGGGCAGAGACACTGGCAGTGGAAGAGACCTCCAGGGACTATCTAAAATCAAACATGGCTTTTATTATTTTACTTGGATAGAACTGGAGCAAAGATTCATATTTTAGCATTGGAGTAGACTTGTAGAATTTTATGCTTCTGACACCCTTTATGCAGAAGAAACTTTGCTTCCTGACAGCAAGAATTCTTCCCCTGAATTTCAAATTATTCTACACTCACCTTGCCATTAAGCCTTTTTCTCTGTCCAGTAGTGTTTATAGGTTCTGTGCCCTAGAAATCTTACCTTTTTTCAACTTCTGTTTTCTGTCTGAATTCTGTGATTTGTCTGAATCAAACTACTAGCTGAATATTAAGGCTACTACTTCATCATCCTTGGGTGAACTCAGCTTACATCTTTTTTCTTCTTTTTTAAAAAAATCTCAGCATCAGATGTGTAGTTCACTTATAAACATTTTCTTTGGGGTCTATCTGCCCTAAATAGGCCTTGTTGACCCCAAGCCACATTCCTCTTTTTTTTCTGCTTGAAGCATGCCTCCTATGATCCTTTACAGAAAAGAGATAGCTGGCATTCCTTAAACTCAATGACTAATGAATCATTGAGTTTTCAGGCTCAGGCTTACCAACTCTCCCAGTTCTCCTGATGGCAATATATTCAGGCGTCCTTTATTTCCAAAATCTATCATTGTTGATATTAGAGTGGTTTAAATATAAAGCTGCAGTACTGTCAATAAATAAAATATTTACAAAGGGAAAGGTAAATTAGTTCCCTGTAAGGATCAATGAAGAAGTAGAGGTTGGGGTAGTAGTTGTCCCACAGTGTAATTAAAGACTTAAGTCTTTCATTTGACTACTGTCGGAATCTAGGAAATTCATGTTTATATTTTATATGTATATAATATCCATAAACCTGGAACACTGTGTGTCCCAAAACTTGGAGGGTCCTAACCCTGGATCTATGGATGGATTTCAGGGTAAAGTCTAGGAACTCTAGGAATGATATGTAAACATTAGCGAGGATATCCACATGCACATTTTTCTGGGAACATAGTCTGTGACTTTCATTAGAATTTCAAAGGTATCAGTGACCTCCAGAAAGGTTAATTAAGAACTGCTGTTCTGTGGCAGTCTTCCATCTTTGAGTAAATCACTTTGCTTCCTAATGCTCTGATTCACAAAGTTTTTCTACATTTTCCTGCTTACTTGTTCCTTGGGTAGTAAACAATGATTACAGCTGCCCCAAAAATAAGCTTTAAAGAAATAATTCTTAACCAAAAATGTTTGTCAGATTTAACTGAGAGTGTTTTAACATCCCCCACCTTTACTCTAAAGCTACAGAATTAAAAAAAAAAAAAACTACAGAATTACGATTTCTGAAGATAGAACCTGGAAATATGTATTTTTTAAAAATTTCCCATAATTTTGGTATGTAACCCTAATTATGAACCACTGATATGAAGTGTTCATATGCTTCCGAAGTGGGAATGAGGGATCATGGGAATTTGGAGTTGGAATGGGCATACATTTATGAAAGAACTGGATGAAGTGGGCCTCAGTACTCACTCTGAAATCTTAGTGTTACGCCAGTAGTACACATTAGGCCAGAGCAACAGTTCCAGGGTTAGGCTAACTTAGGAGTCTCTGCATAACTTAGGAAGAATTCAGACCCTCATTCCCCAAGACATGAGTAATAAAGACCATCTGTTCTGGCACTTGAGCTACAGACGCGGTAGAGCCTGTGCCTCCAGCTTGCCTGACTTGGTCTCTGGCTTTGCTTTGCAGACAGCAGTGGCCCTTCCAGCACTGTTTCCAGTGCTGGTCCTTCTTCCCCTACTGCAGTGGATGGTAACTGCCCTTTCGGCTTCAGTGATCAGCCCTCCTTAAGCTCACACATGACTGAAGGATATCAAGACCTCAGGCTGCTCCAGGAGGCCCCTGGGAGTGGCGCACAAGAGCCGCCTTTAGAAGGGCAGCAAGAGCCTTTTGAACAAAACCAGTCCCCACAGGAACCACCTGTAGAAACCAACCAGCCATGCCAGGAGGTAGCTGAGGAAATCAGCCAGCCATGTCAGGAGGCCCCTGACAGCAGCCAACCATGCCAGGACATCCCTGAAGAGGTCAGCCAGCCGTGCCAGCAGCTCTCTGACATCCGCCAACTATGCGAGGAGAACCGCGACGATGTTAACCAGACATGCCAGGAGGTCCCTCAGATCAGCCAACCATGCCAGGATGCCAGCCAGCTATACCAGAAAGTCTCCAAAGAAGCTTGCGAACTTTGCCAGGAGAACTCTGAGGAGGTCAACCAGCCATGCCAGAGGGTCCCTGTAGAGACTGGCAGGCTGGTCCATGGGTTCCCTATAGGGGTTGATGGCCCAGCCCAGGAAGTCCTTGGGGAGGCTGGCAAGCCCACCCAAGAGATCCCTGAGGAGCTCAGCCAATCATGCCAGGAATTCTCTGTGGACATTGGCAGGCTGACCCAAGGGGCTTCTGCAATCAATTTGTTGTCTCAGGACACACCTGAGGTTGATAACCCGCCTCTAGAGTTCCCTGGGGAGGTTGCCCTGCAGGCCCAGGAGGTCTCAGAGTGGGTGAATCAGCAGCAGTCCTATGTGGTCCCTGAGCTGATTGACCAGCTATCTGGAGAGGATGTTCCCCAAGTCCAGTGTCCACCTAGCAATGCAAACCCTCAGAGCCAGTCTCTAGCCCCTGACCAGAACGCCCCCCTTCCACCAGCAACGTGTGAGTCATCATTTTCTCATTAGTGGTGTCACACCATACCAGCCATTTGAGCTAGCAACTTGTCCTGTTGCCTAACTCACCTGCCAGCATTAAGGCCTTGAATCTCACCAGAGGTGTCTGAGGAAGCAGTCCTTTTGGCATTGAAGCACATCTGTGCCAGGGTTGGGCATGGGGAGGAGCCAATTTCATGTTCAAAGCAGCCATTGACTTCTCACCCAGCCATCAGACTTGAATACGATTTCCTTCAAGGGTTAGACGGGTCTATCATTACCTAACATTCTCTGATCATCCCAGGAAATCCAAGACTGGTAAAGGAAATACCACTTAACTGCTGAAGACACCATCTATGGGTGCAAAAGGGACTCCAAGGTCTCCACTTTTCTGGGAAGTATTCACAACTTTTCAAGGTACCCTTAGACCATATGTGCACTTGGGGGACACTTGTCTTTGTTAGCATCCTCAGGTGGGCCCAGGATGGCTGTCTGAAATGTCTGGGAAAAGAGAGCTCCTTTCCCCAACAAACATCCATCATGACCACTAATTTTTAGATTGGGCTTATGGGTGTTTCCTTATCATCCCCAACCGCCCTCTCGGCCCTAGTCCTGTTCCTCTGGGCAGTAGCTCTCGGGAAAAACAGGTATTAGATTGCTGTGAAAATTTCAGAGTAAACTACTTAAAATGCTGTGGGGTTCTTGGCTAATCTGTAAAGCTGGGCCTCCTTTTGTTGAGAAGCTGTATGGCTTAGGAGATGTTGTAGTAGAGAAAAATCAGGTTCTATTTTAAGCAATCAGCAGAGATCAATATTGTACAGACACGAGCAAAGATTATATATATATATATATTCCTGTAGTCACGCCAGGGACAGACTGGCCAAAGACCAAATACTCCAGGGTCCCCAAGAGATTTGTCCTTATATTATTATGTCTTTAGGGCCAGATGTGATTATGAAGCTTTTCCCAAAGACCTGGGGTTGGGAATGGAGATGAGTAGGAGAGGTTGGAGGGGAGGGCTGGAACATTATGAGTGCTCAATAAATAAGAAATAATAAGAATCATAGTGGTGGTGATGATGTCCTTGTGAATTCAAGAATGATTATGAATGTAGATCAAGCATGTCTGTTGACTGAATTAATCTGAACCAGTCAGAAGCCATTGTAGTTGAGCAGAAATGGGCTATAAAAATATGGAGATCAGGCATCCCAGGAAGTCCTTATGGCCACCAGCCCACCATCCTAAAATTTCTTAAATAAGTCATGTTACCAGGAAGAGAGGTTCTATCTCTGTGAAGCACCAAAGGCACAATGCCTTCTCACCAGATTGTTGGAATCACTCTCATTTTAACTCTGATGCTTGGGAGTGTCAGGAGGAGTTGATATATAGGGGTTCTGCTCTTTCTTATTCCTTTCATGTCTTTACACTGGGAGAGCCAGAAACACTAGGAAGGCTGGAATCTCCCCCTCCCCATGTGTCCATGTATTCACACTTATAATGTGGCCTCTCCTGACATACCCAGGACTATAAAGGGTTTCACTGCAGGGGAAAATCCAACAGTTTACTTGCTGGAAATCCTGACTGCACAGGTAAAACCTGTTTACAATCTCAACAGGCTCTGAATCTCATAGAGCCCCCTCAACTCCTTTCCTCTTTGGTGTTCTCCTGTGCAAGGCTCTCGGGCTTCCCTGGTGGCTCAGAGGGTAAAGCGTCTGCCTGCAAGGTGGGAGACCGGGTTTGATCCCTGGGTTGGGAAGATCCCCTGGAGAAGGAAATGGCAACCCACTCCAGTATTCTTGCCTGGAGAATCCCATGGATAGAGGAGTCTGGTAGGCTACAGTCCATGAAGTTGCAGAGTCAGACATGACTGAGCGACTTCACTTCACTTCACTTTGTGCAAGGTATCTGACGCTAGTTATTCAGCCCTAAGCTCTTGACCCCTTGGTACGCAGTTCCCCTTCTTCAGAGACACTGCCCTCACCCCCACCCCCTCTAGCTTCTCTCCCCTCCCCCAAACCAAACATGGGTCCCTACGCTCAGTTCCTATTCCCCATCCTTGGGCACTCTCACCTGTTTTTAGAAGTTATCCTGGCTTCCCGTAACTTTTTCGCCCTTCACCCACCCTGTATTCTTAGGCCTGCCTGGGTCTTGGAACTGCCTCCAGTCATCAAAGGCACTGAGATAAATGACAACGCTGGTAGAAGCAGAGAGGCAGAAGCCAGGGCCCAGCAACTGAGCAATGTGTAGAGTCAGAAAAAGCCTAAGCCTCACTGGAGCATCTGTAATGAACTGGATTTATTGTTAGAGTTGGAGGCGGCTCCGTTACAGCAGCTGGGAACTAGAGCAGGGAAGAGTGGGGAGGAGCAGAACACAGCAGCATGGGAGAGTGGGAGCTGGAAGAACACAGGCGGCTGGATTTGGTTTCCACACAGTCATTTGGCAGAGAAGCCGAGTCCTGACATGAGCGTCTGGATTTCTCAGTCCCGCAGCAGTCTGGCAGAGCTCTTACTGGCTTGCTTGGGGTGAGGTCCTCTCCCGGGGTGGTATTTTCGGCCTGTTTTCATCTCCCTCAGTCAGAGTTCAGCCTTAGCTCAGCTTCCTCTCCCTCTTTCCTTCCTCCCTCTCCTTATCCCCAAGTCCTCTGGCATGGCCTCCGCCTCCCAGATCCTCTGTCCAAGAGTGTGGAGCTGGAAAGGCAGCCAGCGTTCCCACTTCAGCTGCAGGATGGCAGAATGGAATGTTGGGGGAGTCACACGTTGCCGGGGTGTCAAGTGTTTGGACGTCAGGCAGTGGCTTTTAACCCATTACACACCAGGCCACAGCAGGTGACCACATGCAGATAAGCCAAGCAGGTATGAGAAGGGCTCAGGAGAGTTGGAATGGGCGGGTGAAACCCTCCTAAGATCAGGGAGCTTGGAAAGATTCCGCGAGTGGGGCTGGGCTCTCCTTGCTCCTTTGTGTTGCCCAGCAGACCTGGTCTGGGCATGGCTCCGGGGTGTGAATGGTATGAAGCAGGGGCTGGGAGGATACGCTCCTTTCTTCTCCTCACCAATCTGTTGGTCAAAAAAGAGCTTCAAGTTTTGGATTGAGACATTCAGACATGGAGGGAAGCAGTGGGACAGTGTAGCAGTGGCCTCCCCCAGATCCCTGCTGGAACCCAGACTCTGACGGGGAAGGGAATGGGAGATGGACCGAAGGGTGCAGCTCTGAACACCTCACTGACAGCATCCTGCCCCCAGGTCACATAAATTACTACTGGAAGTTCTTCCGTGGGATGCTAAATTACATAGATTGAGAGATCCCTGGGGCTGGGGATATGACCTCCCTCCGTGAGGGAGGAGGCTGCTCGCTGAGGCCCATCCTCACTCTCCACTCCATCACCAGCATTGGGCAGTGCTAAGAGAGGGTGTCACTCGAGGGTCCTCAGGCATCAGATGACCTCATGCCCTAATTTTGCATCCTCTCCCTATCCTAATCCTGGTTACCTTTGGTTTGGAGACTCCTTTCAGATGTGGATGAGGGGGAAGGATGACCCCTCCCATTAAGCCCAGCCTAAGTTCCCACAAGACATCCTGTCCACCCCACCCCCTCCCCCAACTCCCATGTCCCTCGACCCCAAAGGACTCAGCAGTTGCCATCATCTAGGGGAGCTGGGGGAGCGGATCCTCGGGGAAGGGAGAGTCGCTCTTTCAGAACTCAATCTTGCAGGCAGGGAAGGACTCGTCCTGCATGACCACGGTGCTGCTGCTGGCCAGGACTAGAACGTTCAGCTGCTGCTGCTGCTCATGGGTCTGCTGGTACCACTCACGCGTCACCTCCGTGTCATGAGTAGGGATCAGAGTCACCTGGGCAGGAGACAAGACAGCCTGAGGTGAGAATGCGGAGGGACGGGAAGTCGGGGGATGGGCGCCTGATAGTTCAGGAAGGACCAGAGCAAAGGCTCCGTCCTCCTTTCGGGAACAGAGACTGTGTTCTCACTGTTGCTCTGAGCAAACTCGGACCAGACCGCCTCCCTGGTGTTCCCTGCCACTCACCTGAAGATTCTCCCCCCACTGGGCCTTGCCCTCCAGCAGGGCATCCAGCACAGCCCTGCTCGGCTCGCCGTTGGCAGGGTCGTTCCCACTGACCACATAGTAGGATGCACGCACTCGTCGGAAGAAGTCAAGGTCGGCAGTCTTGCCGCTGCAGTGATTGGGGATGTAGGCAAGATCCACGTAGACAGGGGCACCAGAGCCGCTCTTGGAACCCAAGGCCGCTGTAGAGACAACACAGGACTCATTGTAGAGGGAGAGAATTCTTTTGGCCACTGTCTTCCTTCCTCCCACTGGAGCCCCTGACCAGCCACACCCAGACCCAAACCAGTCTCCCACTCTCCACGTTATACTTACTTGGTCCTGCCTTGAGTCCGTTGACTAAGCCTTTGGACATGGGGCTGTGTCCATCCTTTTCCTCTGCTGGGGTGACCTGGCTTGGAGTGCTACGTGGCCGGGGTGGGACCCGGGAGGCTCGATCTGTAGTCCCTTTACCAGGGGTGGGTGAGCGTTTTCCCCGAAGATCCAGACGGCGAGCAGGAGACGCTGGCTTGGCCCTGCCTGGGGCCCTGCGACCAACTCTCCCCTGTGCCTTCTCCTTCTCCCGTAGCCTCTCTACCCTTCCAGACTCTGAGCTGAGCCCCTCGGGGTCAGCCATGCACACGTCAGGTCGGGGAGGGGCTGGCCGAGGGTCTGGCTGGGGGAGCGGGGGCGGATCATGGCCGGGCCTGGGATGGTGAGTCCCACTGACCCCACCAGCTTTGTCCACAGGCAGGAAGTCCCCATCTTCATCTGAGTCGAGGGCTGCCTCAGCCGTGATGGATGGACACTCCTCAGTTTCTGGCGGAACGTCAGAATCTGACTGTGAGGAGCCTGAGTCACTGGCTGACGTTGGGGGTGTCTCATCTGCCATGGGGCACGGGCCCCCTGTGGCCCCTGGGGCTCCTGCCCGGCGCCGCCCCCCTCTCCCTACCAGCCGCGCCTCCTCAGTTGAGGGGTCGCTGTCATCCGTGGACCGAGGCAGAGGAGGGTTCAGGAAGGAGGGGGAGAGCTCCCCGCGGTGGGCCCAGGGTTCAGCAGCACAGCCCTGGGGCCCAGCCTCCGTCTCCGGGGAGCTGCTTCTAGGCTGGTCTCCAGGGGCTGCTCCAGGACACGGCGGCTGCTCAGGGGACAGCAGCGTGTCAGGCCGGGGGCTCCTCTCGGCTCCCTCAGGCCAGGCGCCACGCTCCCAGGCAGGGCAGGCCTCAGCCTCGGCCGGGGCAGGGCCCGGGGGCTTGGGGCTGGTTTCAGTTGGACCATTGGTGGCACCATCCCCGGAGGGACCCTGGGAGGGGCTTGGCTTCTTGGCGGCCGCCCCCGAGCACTCCAGGCGACAGGGCAGGGTGCCGTCATCCATATCCCTGGGCAGGCTCGCTGGGAGCCTGGGAGCTGGGGCCAAGTCCAGGGACGCTGGAGGTGCTGGGCTCAGAGGAGCGAGGTCCCAGAGGCCATGGGCAGCAGCTTCCATTCCTGGGACCAGCTCTCCGGACGCTGGTTCTGCAGCTCCCAGACCGGGAGGGAAGCGCTCAGCCACGCTTGAAATCACAGGTGTGGTGGCCTCCGAGGAGGAGCCTTCAGACAGGGCGGGAGAGGCGGGCCTCGGCAGACTGGAGAGGAGAGGGGCGCCGGGAGATCCGGGAGATGGAAGCTGGGGCAGTGAAGAGTCCAGGCTGGGGGCCTTGGTCACTTCGAGGTACTCATCATGCCGGGCTCTGGCGGGGGGTCCTGGAGCCAGAGCCAAAGCCCGGTCCCCAGAGAAGGCAAGCGACCCACAGGGTGCCGAGCGGGGTTCCGCTGGGGAGGGCAGCTGTGGAGGCGCCGGCTGCAGTGAGGAGAAGCCAAAGGCTGACGCAGGGAAGTCCAAGCTGGGTCGCGCAGGACCCAGGTGTGAGTCTGAGGAAGGGCTGGTACGTGCCTCGCTTTCGGGCCACAAGGCGGAGGGGCCAGCAGGCGTGGGGTACGGGGGACTCGGGGACTGGGCCTCTTTTTCGGGTTGCTCCCGAGCCCCCTTCTCCAGCTCCGAATCACTCGGGCTGTCATCCCAGGGACCACGGCCTGGTTCCTTGGGGGAGGGGGTTCTCCGATCTGGGCTGCAGCTCAGGATGTGACCATTCAGCGGCGGGCTTGGGCCTTGGCTCTGGGGGATAGGAGCACGGGGGGGTACCGCAGGTGGGGTGAGGCTGGGGTCCATGCCTGGCTCCGGCTCAGGCTCCTGCCTGGGGGGCACAGCGGGTCCCGCCAGAGCTGCATAGCTGAAGGCTGGAGTGTCGAATTGGAGGCGATGGGGTGAGACAGGAGATGAAAGCTCCTTCTCTGCAGGCGTGTCTCGGCCAGCAGCTTCCTCCTTGGTTGAGATGTGGGGGGGCCAGTCCCCAGCGGCTCCAAGCGGAGGCTCTCTAGTGGGGCAGGCGGGGCCCAGCCCCGTGAGCATCATCTGCTCGTAGATGTCTGCGTACTGGAAGCTCCGCTCATCCGGATAGGGAGTGGGCTCTCTCTGCTCTGGCTCGGTCTGCTCGGGCTCCTCAGAGGCATGGCTCTCACTGGCCTTGGGAACCTGTGAGCTCCGGGGGCTGTGGTCAGGAACCCCCGCTTCTTCTTCCCTTTCCCCTTCGGCCTTGCGGTAGTCCTTCCCTAGCGGGGAGTACGGCCCGCCTTCCAGCTCAGCTGCCCCCTCCTGCACTGCAGCCACCACGCCCTCCTCCTCGGCTGTGCCCCAGGAGAAGGGCGCAGGGGTGTGTGGCTCTGGGGCAGGCGTCGGGGGAGCGGGAGCAGGGGAGAGGGGTGCAGGGGGCAGGGGTCTGTCCTTGGGCACCCATGGTGGGATGTCAGCCAGCCAGGAGCGAGTGGTGGGTTCGTCCCTCACGGGTGGCAGGAGGTTAGGATCTGGGATGGGGCTCTCTTGCCCCGGGGCTGGCAGAACCCTCTGTCCAGCCATCTCTGGCGGGGAGGCCGGAGGAGAGATGATCTCAAAGGGGGAGCGGGTCAGCTTGTCCTCTTCCTCCGGTGGCAGCCCGACTGGTGACTCTGCAAGCCAGCGCTCCACCTCCAGTCCCTTCTGTGGTGCAGGCTCCTGAAAGCCCTTGAAGTCCGAGGCCCAGGGACTCTGGGGTGTGTGCTCCAAGGGGGGCACTTCCTGCTCATCGTCCGGCCCCTCATCGAGGAAGGTGCTCTCCCGCTCTTCTGTGTACCGTGGCCGGGCCCCCGGGCCCCCCAGCTCATGAGGGAACCAGACCTTCCGCTCACAGCTCAGCTCCTGCCAGTACGTGTCCTGCCCCAGGACCACATCCTCCCTGCCCCTCCAGTACGTGTCCTCCTGCTCAGGAGATGTGTCCTCCCATGTCCGCGCAGGCTCCTTCTGTTCTCCAGCCGGCTCGCTGCTGCTTGGAGATGTTTCTCGCCACTCCTGGACCACATCCTGCTCCTTCTGGTACTTCTCCTCCTGCTCCCGGGCCTTGTCCTCCTGCACTGGGCTCTCTTCCAGCCCCAGAGCTTTGCTCTTCTCCAGCACAGCTTCTTCTTTCTGTTCCACAGCCTTGACTTGTTCTGGAGATTTTTCCTCTAGGATCTTCTCCTTCGGTGCCATCGTTTTATCCTCCCGCACAGGGCTCTCCTGCTCCTGAGTTTTGTCCTTCTCTTCCAGAAACTTATCTTTTTGTTCAGCGGCCTTAATGGTTTGTTCCAGAGCTTCAGCCTTCTGTTCGAGGGCCCAGTATTTTTGTGCTAAGTCCTGGTCCTTCTGTTCTGGGGCCTGGTCCTTCTGGGCCTTGTCCTTCTCTTCTGGGGCCTTGTCCTGTTCAGAGGCTTCATCTTTCTGTTCTAAGGCCTTGCCCTTCAGTGCAGGGACTGTTTCTTCTGGAACTGTGTCTTTATGGTCCAAGTCTCTGATTTTTTGTTCTAAGATTTTATCTTTCTCTTCTGGGACCTTGTCCTCCTGTTCTAGGGCCTTGTCTTTTGCTTCTAAGTCTCTGTCTTTAGGTTCTAAGTCTTTGTCTTTTCCTTCCGGGGCCTGGTCCTTCTGTTCCGGGGCTGTGTCCCTGTGTTCTAAGCCTCTGTCTTCAGGCTCTAAATCTTTGTCTTTTCCTTCCAGGGCCTGGTCCTTCTGTTCCGGGGCTGTTTCCCTGTGTTCTGAGTCTCTGTCTTTAGGCTCTAAATCTTTGTCTTTTCCTTCCAGGGCCTGGTCCTTCTGTTCTGGGGCTATGTCCCTGTGTTCTAAGCCTCTGTCTTTAGGTTCTAAGTCTTTGTCTTTTCCTTCTGGGGCTTGGTCCTTCTGTTCCGGGGCTGTTTCCCTGTATTCTGAGTCTCTGCCTTTTTGTTCCACAGCCTGATCCTGTGGTTCCCCAGCCTTGTCCTTCTCTTCCAGAATCTCATCTTTCCGACAGATGGCTGTGTCCCTCTGCTCCATTACAGTGTCCCTCTGCTCCAGGGTTTTGTCCTGCTGCTGAAGGACTTCATCTGTGGGCTCAGGTCCCTTTTCCTTCTGCTCTGAGGGTCTGTCTTTCAACTTTGGAACTTTGCCTTCCCACTCCATGACGATATCCTCCATGGCAGGGCTTGGCAAGGACTCAGGGCTCTTGGTGAGGGAGCTATCAGGTGTGAGAATGTGTTCACCCAGGCTTGTGACCACTCCGGGTGAGCGCCTCCCATCTCCTAGCAGCGCAGTGGGAGAGAAGGAACTGGCGGGTAATTTTCCATCAGGGCTCTCATCTGTGATGTCTGCCCGTGCGGAGTATCCACTGGTCCCATCTGTGGGAGGTGACACTGTGGCTGCCCGGGCTTCTGGAATAGACACAGGGGCTAGGTGGCAAGTGGTGTCCTCAGCCTGCATCAGAGGCCCTTTTTCTTCCTTTCCAAGGCTTAGTTCCCCAAACTGGAGGGTGCCAAGGCTTTCTGGAGACAGCTGCTTGGAAGAGATGTCCAGTGAGGTCTCCTTGCTGGGACTCTCCTCTGAGAGAGACAGTGACCGGGTGTCTTCTGGAGATCCCTGCGGCCATAGGTCTGTGTGGAGGTGCTGCTCCATCAGGCCACAGGGAGACCTCGGGGTGGTGTCTTGCTTTTTGGCAGTGTCTGGGGAGACCACGCTGAGGACAGAGAGGGACTCTGCCTCTTCAGGGGAGAGGCCTCGGTCAGGAATTTGGAGCACCTCCTCTTTCTGAGGTTCTCCAAGTTCTTGGAGTGAGGTTCTGAAGTCTCCGGGTAGGGCTTCTGTTTCTGGAACTGGGCCTGCGGGCTCTCCTGCCTCCACAGTCTCAAGGACGATGGCTTTGTCCTGTTCTGGCAGCAGCTGGATGGTGCGGCCGGACTGTCCCCCTGCTAGGCTGATGGGTGCCTCCTGGGCCTGGGGGCTCGTGGGAGGAGGCGCCTTCCCTTCCTCCTCCAGTGCACCCTCGTCAGGCCCTGGCTTGGCGGCCTCCTCTGCAGCAACTTCCTTGCCCACACCTGGGATACTCTTAGTGTCTCCCCAGGAGTCTGCTTCCTGAAAGTCTTGGGGCTCAGACTTTTCCTCCACTGGGGACTGATGAAAGGGTGTGTGGGTGGCACTGGGTGGGCCAGACGGTGGCGGAGAGGCCATCTTCACTGTGCTGTCATCCGGGCTGAGGCAGCGCTCCTCCGCCTCTCCAAGGGCTGGTTCCCCTGGGTGGAGGGCATGCCCAGGGGCGGCAAACATCGGGGGTCCATACTGACCATGCAGTTTCTCTGACATCTGTATGTTGGCGGTCTCCTCCTCCTCTTCCTCCTCCACGGCCCTCTCTCCAGACAAGCCTCTCCCTACCATCTCTCCTCTCTTCTCTGACTCCCCGGTCACAGAGAAGTCGTCATAGGGTGGTGACTTGAAGCCTTTGTCTTCTTCCAGCGAGGAGGTGGGTGAGATGGTGCCGGCCGACGGCACGTAGTCCAGGCCCTGAGTGGCTTCAGTGCGGGATGAGGGGATGCTCGTGACTGTGTCAAGCAGCAGGGAGCTCTTGCCTGTCTCCTCTGTCTGTGGGGCCGTGAGTGAAGCCACGGACTGGTCCTCGGCCACGGACGTAGCAAAGGAAGAGAGCTTGTCACACTCGGTGATCGAGGTGGCCGAGGACACGTGCTCCTCTTCCGCCAGAGGGGCGGCCACCATGTTGGGGGGGTAGGTGAGTTCCGTCTCGGGTGCTCCGTAGGCCTTGCTGACGGTGGCGGGAACAGCGCTGTCAGCAGGCTGGCTGGCCTCAAAGGGGCCGGGACCTTCAGGTCCAGGGAGGTCATAGGTTCCTGTCGGAAACCTAGGTGGGGCTGCGCGCTCCTCGGGCTCATCGTGGATCTCTTCATCCGAGATGGTCTGCTCGGTCTCGGAGTAGCCAGGGATCGTCTCGTCCTGGATGTAAGACACGTGCTCGGTGGCTCCTGCCGGGGTGGCCAGGCTGCTCAGGAATGATGAGGTCTCCTTCTCTGGGGCCTTGCCTTGGAGTCCCGGTTCCCGGCCACTGAGAGCCTCCTTGGCCCTTGGCGTCACCTTCAAGGCTTCTTGTATGTGCTTTTGGTAAAAACCCTCCGCCTTTGTCTCCTCCTCTTCCTCCTCATCGGAAGGGGGCAGCTCCTCCATCTCCTCTAACTCGGCCTTCTCTATCACATCTTCCTTTACCTCAGGTTCACTTTCCTCTCGGGCTTCTGTTCCGTCAGGGACCCCCTCGGCTTCCTTTGGCTTCTTTTCCTCCCAGGTATCTTTCTCTTCCTCTGTTTCTGCCCCAGAGTCCGGGCCTCTGTCCTTGCCGCCTCGTTCCTCAGGGACGTCTGGGACAACCTCTTTCTCCTTCACCACAGGCGCTTCTGCTTCCGGCCCAGGGACAGAGGGTGGTGCCACCAGGGCCACTGTGCTCGGGAGTCCCTCCTCGGCAGTGTCCGGGGGGAGCGGTTTCTCGCCTAGTCTTGTGTCCCTTTGTTCGGTCAGCAACTCCCTCTCCTCACGTTTCAACTCCTCAAAGTCCTGTGTGAGGTCCTCTGGTGAAGACAAGGCCAGCTCCCTTGTTGGGAGGGGTGCGGCCCCCTTCTGGGCCGGGGGTGTCCGGGGCTCAGAGGACAGCTCCTTGTCCCCACGGGTAGCCCGGCTCTTGTCTGTCTTGACTCTGCCGGGGGCCTTGGCTTTGTAGAGGGTCTTCCGCACCTCAGGGGTAAAGGGCTTCAGGTCTGGCTTGGAAATCTTTTTGACCTCAGGTTTGGTGTCTTTCTTCTTCTCCTCCTTCTTGGCATCCTTCTTTTCCTCCTTTCTTCCTTCATCCTTCTTGAGCTCCTTCCTCTCCTTTTTGATCTCTTTTTTCTCTTTGTCTTTTTTCTCTTCCAGCTTTGATATCTTTTCTTTCGGGTGCTTCTTCCCCACTTTGTCTTTGATCAGCTTTCGCTTCTCTGCCTTCAGTGCCTCGCTTGACTCTGTCTTCACCCTCTCAGGCTTGGCGGGCTTCTCTGGGGGCTTCTCAGACGACTCTTTTGCCTTCTTTTCTGTCTTGGCTAACTCTTTGGCCAGTTCTGAGCGAGCCTCCTTGGCTCCCTCTTCGGCCACCTCCTCCCGTTTGGCCAGTTTTCCCACAGGTGTCTTGGTCGTGGCCTTGAGGCTCTCTTTGCTGTCAGCCCGCTGTTTGATTTTGCTGGGTTTGAGGTTGGCAGGCACAGCCCCAGTGGCCAGGTCCTTCTGTGTGGCCACGGGGTAGCGCAGGAAGTCCAGGTGTCGAAGCTTTTCCAGGCCCTCCAAGATCTTGTTCTGGGGGGCATTCCCTGGGAAAAGGACGCGCACGATCTTCTCAGTGGGGTTGGCTGGCAACCAGACCACCAGAGCGGTGATAGAGGTCAGGTAGGGCACCGAGATCTCAGCCTCCTTCCCATTAGCCAGCACGATGCCCGTCTTGGCTTTACTGTTGCCCGCCCACTTTTGCATGAGGAACTGCATCTCCTTGCTGTCCTTGACAGGGTTGAGGACGTACATGTCCAGGCGGCCCACACCCATCTTGTGGAAGAGGGTGAGAGGCTCTATGGTGTTGCTGACCACGCGGTACAGTGGCTCAGCCTGGATGCCCAGGCGGTTTAAGTGCTGCAGAGTGAGGCAGGCCTCCTCAATGCTGCGCTTGGCCTTCCTCGAGGCATCCGGCAGCCGCAGCTTATCGGGCACGTTGAAGAAGACAACCCCCAGCTCGGGGGAGATGAGGTTCTTCACCCAGTCGCTGTAGCTGCTGGAGCCCTGGGACTGCTCCTCCTCCAGTTCTGCCACTTTGCGCTGCAGAAGCCCGTTGATGCCTGGCAGGTTGTCGGCCCCGATGTGGGTGAGCAGCACCGAGTCGATGCGGTCCAGGTGCCGCACCAGCTTCCAGAAGCAAGACTTGCGGTCAGAGCCACCGTCCACCAGGATGTTGAAGCCATTCACGGCAAAGAGGGCCGAGTCCCCTCGGCCGCCGGGGAAGATGTAGCAGCAAGGCTTGGAGAGCTTGAGGAAGCCCCCTGAGGTGGGGGGCTCCAGTAGGTCGAAGGGGGATGGCACGTCCACGGTCTCAGAGACGTACTCGGAGAATTCAGCCACGCCGTCCATGGTGGGCAGTGTGGGCTCAGGGTTTAGCCGGAGGTGCAGGGTCTCCTGGGAACCAGCTAGCCCCAGGTGGCTCCAGTCGCCCTCCCCCAAGCAGGACACGGTGAGGAAAGCCTGGATCCCAGGGTCTCTGTTGCTGAGCAGTTGGGCAATCTGGAGGAATGGGAGACAAAAGGCCTGATCAGGTCACTGGGGTTGTCTCAACCTGGCTCAGATTCAACCTGCTAGTCTCCTTCTCTCTCCGAGGTGATCTCCTACCATTCTGCCAGCATCCCCGGTGGTCAAGGGCCATAGGATTTTCCCTTCCTTGGATCCCTCCCCACAGATCTAGTCCCACCCTGTGTTCTGCTCCTCCTGGACACTGGGACATAGGACTCACCTCTGGGTTGTGAAGGACCTGGGCAAAGTTTTGATAGGAGTAAGTGCCACTCTGTAGGATGAGGTCTCCCCCAGGCTCTAAACTCTGCCCACTCAAGATCAGCAGTTTGTGAGCTGATGGGCTGCTGAGGAGGTGGTGAACCTACAGCAGAAGGAGAGGGCTGGTCACAGATGGAGGAAGCCTAGGAAAGGGCACTGCAGGTTCCAGGGCCCCCTCAGTAAGGCAAGGACATGCCACCCACTGGGAGCCCCTCAGCACCTCCAGGTGGGGCTGGGATTGTGAGGCCGCTTAGATGGCAG
Organism: Cervus canadensis; assembly: GCF_019320065.1. Lineage (NCBI taxonomy): Eukaryota > Metazoa > Chordata > Mammalia > Artiodactyla > Cervidae > Cervus > Cervus canadensis. The sequence goes on along the minus strand of NC_057402.1, from coordinate 14,241,418 downwards.
AGAGAGCGTGGTTCAAAGCCAAGCCTGGGAGTTCTTGGCACTGGCTGGGGTGGGTTATGGCGCTTTCAGCAGGCCCAGTGTGGCTCAGGCCCTGGCCTTACCTCAGAGCTGATGCTGTCGGCACTGGGGTTTACGAGGATGACGGTCTCTAGGATCTCACTCTGGTGGCAGAGGGTCCTCTGGCCTGAGGGAGAGATGCAGGAATTTGTATTGAGGGAAGTGGGTAGAGACTAAAGCCGAGAGGCCATGCGTAGGGCAGGAGAGGAAAAACTGCGCTATCAGAAAATGGGGCTGGGGGAAGGAGTAGCCTGGCTCTCCTTGATCCAGCCACTTTGGAACCTGCTGAGTAAGGTCTTGGGACTGGCTCCGGCTGCAGCCCTTCCCTTCCAGGGTTTCCTCCTCCCGCACTGGCTGTCTGCTCCCTCCCCTCATCTACACCCCCTCCGCCTGGAACTCCCGCCTCAGGCTGCCCTGCTGACAAGAAGCTTTTGTCCCTCTCTGGAGCACTAAGCTCCTGGTGCTGCCTGGGGATGGGGGGCTCAGCTGGAGGAGGGGCTTCTGCGACGTTGATCCTCACTCAGCTCTCTGCTCACTAGCTTGCCTCTGCCCAGGGCTTTCTTGCCAGAGTGCCTGGAAATAAGGAGACGGCAGTGGGTACGAACTCATCCTCCTTTCAAACTCCCACCTGAGGCCGAAGTCCCATTCCAAAGGACTCAGAGCAGTCTGAGCTATCTAAACCCTAGGGAGTTACAATGCAGAGGAGAAACAGGACCACTTAATCTGTTTTCTGGTTCCTCGGAGGCCGAGCCTATGCTTACAAACACACACAGTCATCCTGTTCCCACCACTAAAGGTTTCACGCCCTGTCTCCCACCTCAGCTCCACGTCCCCAGGCTCCTGGTTCACTCTCCACAACCCGACCTCTCCGAGAGGACAACAGTTTCTCCTCTCATTCTTGCGCCTCTCCCATGGACCTTCTGTCATAGGGAGGGGAGTCTGGGGTGCACAGAGAAACAGTTAAGATAGGAGAGGTTCAGAGTGTTCCCCAGGCTACGAGGGTGGGGTGGGGGGGACAGAATACACCCTCAAATCCCCTCTCTATGTCCCTTATCCAGACTCACATGAAACACCAAGCAATGCAGCAAAGAAAGTGCCAGGTTAGAGAGGAGATCCCGAAGAAGGGTGCTGCCAGCCCTGGCTCCTCCTGCCCTCACCAATTGAATAGGTGGTCGGTGTGGACGTGGGCTGTCTGGAGGATTCTGGTGGGAGGACTCATAACCTGTCCCCCAGACCCTCTTCTGTGACCCAGCACTCTCTCCTCTTTCTGGGGCTCAGACAAGAGGACCCCGGGGCCAGGGCCTTTGTTAAACGGAAGAGCGATTGTGCCAGGATCGGGCAGATCTGGCAGCTGCAGGGAAATGAACTACCGATGGTGTCGGAAGACCAAGGCCCACGCAGGGTGGGCGGGGCCCATGCAGAGTTCAAGGGTTCTCTTCTATTAACTTGGGAATTGAGGGACACTTCGAGGTCAGTTCAGAGGAAGAGAACCACCTCGGAGTCACGCAGGGGCAAGGCTTGGACAGGTGAGGGATGACGGACTTAAAGGTTCAGGGAGCAGCCAGCCCTAGGCAGCTCTAAAGTAGTTTAGATTTTGAAGGGCAGTTCAACCACCTCCCTCGCCCCCAGCACAAACGCCCAAGGTCAACACATCTAAGTTAGGAGGATCAGAAAAGGAAAAATCTTGGGATACAGTCCAATTTGCTTTCTCTCCACTACCTCTGTTCCCCCAGTCTGCCATCGCCCCCCACCCCGGCCCCCTAGACTGGTTTATAATCACCAATTCTGGTCTTGGCGTAAGACCCTATGGCTCACCCCTGGGCGCTCCGACTGTGACTGGCCACTACTATGTGGTTTCTATCCCGCGCTCCTCCACGAAAAGAAGGAAGGGAGGAAGCCCTCTGCCTCTCCTCTGCTCCCCTCTGCTCCCCTCGCAATCCCACTGAAGCCCACGGACTTGTTTTTCCGCTTTCTTCGGAGAGGACTTCTTTGAGGCAGGGGCACATCCCCAGGCCAGGGATAGGGCTAGTGGGGGGCGGGGGGTGGCTGCGGGTGCGGAGCCGAGCCGGCGAGGCCGGGAGGGCAGGTGTCTCCGCAGTGAGGTGGCGGGAGGGGGCCGGGCAGCTGCAGTGTGCCGCAGTGTGCGAGTGTGCGCGCTGAGCTCCGGCTCCGGCTCCGCCCCCGCCCCCACCCCAGCATGACAAGTCATTTTCTTGGCTGCCTCTGCATGGGGGGTGGGGAGGGAAAGGGGGGGACGCAGAGAGGGAGAAGAAACGGGCTCCTCTGTTCGGAGCCCCCATCTTGGGAAGAGAAGCGGAGATGGGGGTTGGGGGTGGGGCCGTGACTGGGAGCCGGCGGGGTTGACAGCACTGGGAATGCGGGGCAGCTGCTGGGGAGCGAGCGTTCCCCATCTCCTGGGCGGCCTCTCCATCCCCGGAGGCAGCCAGAAAGAGGGGGCTTCGAGTCCAAGTTTCAAGCTCGCTGGTTGCCGGGAATGGGTGTGGGGAGCCCACCGCACACCCGCTGGTCTGTGAGGAGGCGCGTGCCACGTCTTAACGACCCTTTCCTCTCTTCTTTTCCAAACTGTCCCCCACCTTCCCTTACTTGGCAAAAACTCGCGGTCCCGTTCACCCCCCTGCATCGGAGCAGCTGAGCAATCCAGCAGCTGACACCCAGAGACCCTCCCATTCGATGCATTCCCACAACATCCGCCTTTCTCTCTAATACTTCTGTCCCTACCAGAGACACAGCCCCGAACTCCGTCCGAGCCCCAGGCCGCCCCAGGCCGCCGGGCAGAGCCGGTGACACCGCCCTCTGCGGCTGCCCCTGGGCGGCTGCTCCCAGCTCAGCCCAGTCCGCGCGGTGGCTTGTCACAGTGCCGGCCCCACTGGCCTCCGCTTGGTTCTGGGTCCAGGCTGGCCCCACAGTCAGTTCATCTTCTCCGCAGCCCACCCTGCCCACCCCCGCCAGGCTAGGTCCAGACACAGCAGATTAGGTTATCAACTCCCTTCCCGTTACCCGCATCCCACCTCCCCATCACAGCATCCCCCACGATCCTTGCCAAGTCCTTTGGCCCGGTTGGGTTCTTACCCGGGGATGTGGGAGGGAGACCCTCATGGAGGCTGCTGCTCCGGCCTCAGCCGGCAGCTTCAGAGAAGAGTCTGCGGCACTGGGGTGGGAGTGGGGTGGGGAGGCGGGGGGTGCCGCTTGATGGTGAGGGCGGCGCCAGGGCGGGGAAGAGGGGCTGGTCCATGACGAGGCTCTAGAGACTTAACTGTTTCTTTGCCTTCACAGTGTCAGCGCTCTAGTGCTTCTGCTTGGCTGGGGGCTGAGGAGTCGTCTAGCAGCTCAAAGTGTGAGGGTGGTCTCCAGTGGCCTACGGGGTCCTTCTCCCCCAACCCTGCTTAGTTAAGATACATTCTTTTAGCATCAGCCAAAGACCCAAACTCTGCACTACACATTGCACGGGATATAGGAGGTTGGGCCCTCCCCTTTCTCTGAGGAACCATCTGCTGCCTCTCCCCTCAGACTGGGGGAATGACCTTCAATTCCTGGAGGAGCAGGAGACAAAGAGGCTGGGGGCCTAAAAGCTTAGGGTAGGAGTGAAGGGACTACTTGAGAAGGCTAGGGATGACAGAAAGGAGGCAGTTGCGCTGAGCTCTGCTGTCTTCTGAGCCACAGCTGTAGACATGGGGGGAGGGAATGTGGCAGAAAGAAGTCATTTGAAGTTGGGGGGTAGTTTGAAATTCTGGAGTGGACACACAGTCCCTAGTCCATCTCTAGCCCGTCTGGGGTGGGGCACAGGGGCCCTAAGACTGCCTACAATTCTGTGCCAGTGCAGCACAGCACTGCAACCACACAGGCACTGATATTTGGAATTCTTGTTCTCTGGGTATGAAGAGGCATTTTCTGAAGTTTCAGGGCACATTCTACCTTTCAGTGAAATAGTTAAAGGGATGAAGGAAGATCAGCAGGGCCCCAGGCCTATAAGAGTTTCTTTCTATAGACCAATTATTAAATGTCACATAAAGTACTCTTTGGACTAAAAAGATCTTATAATGACTTTGTAGGGTGTTGGGTCCCTGTTCTTGTCTCTGTACTTTGCTGTCTCTCTGATGTCTTCATTTTATAGGGTCTTAATCCTTTTAACATTGGTCCTGTTGCCCTTAGTCTCTTCTTCTGTCTCAGATTTGGTGACACGTGCTCTAGGACCAAAAGAGAGGACCTAGGGAGCTCTAGCACTGAGTTTCAACCACTGATGCTCAAGTTCCCGCAGGGTCCTTCCCTGCCCTCTTCCCTCCCATCAACCCTCCCCAGTCCTGGGCAATTCCTACTGCTTCCTCCCAATGACATCCACCCACTCTTACCCCAGCACCGGCTCCACCCTTGCCCCTGGCTGCCAAGAGCTGCTTTTGAAGGTCAGAGAAGCCAAAATAGTCTCTGCTCTCAGTATCCCCATCCCCCGTAAACTGCGAGGAGAGGAGGAGCTGAGTCACCAGTGTGGGGGGGGGGGACTAAAAAGGGGGAGGAATCTTTGCTCAGATCCGGGGATGCAAAGCAGTAACATGGCAACAGCCCCATTTGGATAGAGGAGGCCATCTGCAGAGACGTACAACACAAACCAGGCTGAGTTCCGAGCATCACAAAGGGAAGACACTTCCTTTCTGCAACTTCATAGTTATTTTCTCCCACCTCGAACCTTCTCTCTCCTCCCTGCTTTCTAGAGCTCTCTGGAGTGTGCTAAGAGGGAAACTTGAGTAGACATGTGGTTTGAGAACAAAATAACATTTCCCAGACCACTGCAGAGCCCACCCTTATTCTCAGCTGTCACCCGCCAAGGGCCACACCCTGGGCAAGGTTCCAACTCACAATGGAGTTTTCCTTCAGCCCTCACCCTCTGAACAGCCTACCCACCACAACCACACCTCCATCCGCTGTGTTCCTTGGCTCTGCTGCAATGAAATGGTGAGAAGCCAAGGAAGAGAGGCCTGAGCTCAGACACAAAGAGATCAGAAGTCCTGGATCTGATATCTGACTCTGCCATTTTACTAATCATGTTTTTAAACAAGCCACGTAAGGTTTCTGAAAGATTACTCCCTGAATTACAAAATGAGTATAATATTAGTACCATCCTCTAACAATGCCACAAGGAGTAAATGACATTGAAAGATGAAAAAGTGCTTCATTCCTAGAACCATAAACCCATAATGCACAAATGCCACTAGAAGTCTGTCTCCCTCTTGTGGAAGATTTATGAGAGGTCACCTAGGTAATGAGGAACTCCTAAACCAGACTATCTCAACTCTAGAGTAACTTAGCTCCCAGGTAAAGCCATGACTCAAAGTGCCTGTCAGAAGGGACTTCACATACTGTTCAGGTCCCTCCTTTCCCATTTCTGACAGCAGTGCAAACCCCAGTTCTAGGGGCCAATGAGCTGCTGTATTAATTCAGAATAGTCATGTTTGCAGAAGTAACAGAACTAGCACTTTCTGAGCACATCAGTGGTGATGCAGCATCAGACAGAAGGCTTCCAAACTGGTCCTTCAGCCTGTGTCTTTTTTAGTCCCAGAATATCAATCATGAATTATAAATTATGAAACCCTCTTCCTTTCCTATGTGTGCTCAATAGTAGAAGTAGTGTCACAGTGTTATTTAAGCTCAGTTTCCCACTGTTTTAATTGTTTTTGGGTTTGCTTTAAAATGCTTGGAAACTCGAGAGTTGTTTTTTTTTTTTCTTTTGCAGGAGTTAGAAAGGAAGCCTCCAAGTCACCATTGGAGACCAAAGTGGTGCAAAATTCACCTTGGAAAGCCTTTACCACATTTGACCACTAGACGGAGCTGGGCCACTGACTCTCCATCAAAGGGTCGTGTGTGTGTATGTGTGTGTTGTGTGTGTGTGTGTGTGTGTGTGTGTAGTGTGTGTGTGTGTGTGTGTGTGTGTGTAAGGGGTGGTGGCAGGAATGACTGTACTCTCCCTAGGGCTTGAGGAGAGGTGAGAGAGATGGTGGCCCAGCCTGTGGGGTGGGCAGAAAAGATAAAATCCGAGGGTACTAGCATATGCCATGGAGTTCATCCCAGCAGCCTGGTTCCCTTGGCTTCCCTACTAATGGAAGCTGAAGGGAGGGGCAGTGTCTGCAGCTGCTCTGGGCTGACTGTTGTTTGTGGGGACAGCTGAAAGAGGAGCCAGTAGGGGTGGGGCTGTGGCTGTCTTGAGCCATGTGGGTTTTTCCAGGAAATTATCCACTATTCTCCAGGGACATAGACAGGCCACCGTGAAAAATGTCCAAGCCTACAAAAATTCAGAAGTAAGCCCTGATATTGGGTATAATTGCCGTAAGCCCCTTGAGGACACCATGGTAAAAGTCTTTGATTGAAAAGACCTGGTAGGTGTTTGTGTATCAGTCTGAGAGGTCCCTGAGAGGAACTGTGCATCTCCCTGTAAGTATTTTCCCAAGCATCCCCAAATCTTCATCTGAAGAATGGCTAAGTTTTTTGGTTCAAGTTCTGTTCATTCTTACATCATTCCAGAAAGCATCCTTCTCTTACACCCATGTCCAAGACAAGGTTCAAGAATTCATCGTGAATTAATAACATCAGCAGATACTTCCCAAAATTCAATTGAGTCATTAATTTCATCTGCTGTCATCCCTTTCTCCAGCCTTGCACCAAAGCTCCTAGGATTAATAAAGTGGTAAAACTGTCAATTTTCAAATCGTTAGAGCTAATGGAGAAAGCCGTGACATAAGTATACTAAACAGAAGGAAGTCTCAAAACAGTGACTGGTTAGCTTCATAGGAAGCCAGTCACATCAAGAAGATGCCAGCCTCACATTTTTGAAATGTTGGACATAGTTTTAAGATAATATAGCATTAGTCACATTAAACTCGTCTTCTCTCTCCAGGAGCAGCTCTAGAAGAATAGGTGATCAGGGCAATGACCAATGATGTGGCAGTTAGCAGGAGGAGCAGAAAAAGAAGGGGAAGTGACTGCCTAATATAATGGATAATTGAGAATCATCTGCATAAGATACGAATTCAGTCATTTGATGGTAAGGACTGTTGAATTGGGTGGATTTATATTCCATAGAGACACTGGTGTATGAATTGGTTTGCCGACATTTACCAATAACATGACCAGATGCCCAGGCATTTTTATAAAGGGATGTAGAGCTTTCTGCAAGTCTTCCCATGGATACTGTCATGGAATAATAGCTTCTAAAATGTTACTTTTCTCAAATTCCTGACCATTTCTCCCACACAGCAGAATGGGAAACTGCATCCTGCAAACTTTGATCTCAGAGCGAAATCTCAAACTATGGCTAGCTCTTTCAGCAGTGAGTCCAGGAAACCCTGCTTCCACTTTGCATTTAATGGTGCTCATCAGCCTTTGGGTCAAGGTTTCTGCTCTGTTCTGAACATCTGCTGACTGAGCCAAAGGAGGAATCAGAAACCCTAAAGGCTGGAGGATAGGCTATGCAGCCTGAGGGAGAGTGCTAAGCAAGGATCTGGAAAGGTAAGTGGGGGAATTCAAGGGTCTCTGTAAAGGGAAGCAAGGAGCCCAGAGTATACAGAAAGGGGAACACAAAAATGAGAGTGAACTTTTACATAGGAGATGATTAATCACTCAAGAGGTACCTCATTCCCTTAGTGCACGTTGGCTGTCCATAAACCACCCCCTTCTCAGGTAGAAATTACATTCTCCAGGCTTTCTCCACCATCATACCGTTTGTCTGTGAAGTGACCTGGGTATGTGGAGATCTCTATGGAGCCCTACAGCATTCCCCTCAGGAGCCCCTCCCTTCTCCCCAACCCAAACTTCCCACAAGATCAGTTCTGCCAGAGAGACTGGACCTCTGCTCTTCTGTGACCATCCCTCACCCACAACACTGAGACAAATGACACTAGTCCTAACCTTTGACCTCTGAAGAGAAGTGAGCTAGGTGCCGGGTAATGAAGAGTCTCAATTGTTGGTTCAAGTCAATGGATGATAAATCAATGTTCCAGGAGAGAATGCCTGTGAGAGAAAAAGAAACAAAGAGGGACCTAGATAAGGTCAGAGGGACTGGCCTTCGGGGAGCATTTCCAAGCTCACAGAAGGGGTAAGGAGAGGGAGGGGATAAGGATAGTTGCCATGATCAGCCTCACTAATGTGTTTATGAAAGGTGGCCAGTCCTATGTCTAGCTCCCATCCTGTACCTTTCTTGGACTTTGCTTGAGCTAGGGAAAGGAGGGCAGAGTTTAGGCTAAATTTGGTCATTAGTGGATTTGTATGTAGGAATTTTCTTGCAGAGTTGCCCAATTGTGATAGAAGTGACCCAAGGGCTCATTCCCAGATACTAGGGGCTGCCTTCCCAATACAGGTAAGCAGGATCCTGGACTTTCCTCCTGTGGCCCCCTCCTCGCTGCCACTCCTCCGTGGCTTGCTTCCACCCGCAGGTGGCTCCGCAGCACTGCGCCACAGGCAGTGCAGGGCTGAAGAGCTTGTGGCCAAGAAGGTCACTCTTTCAGATTGGCCGCTAGTACTGGGATATTTGAGATCTGTCTGCAGCGTTCAGAAAGCATACTGTGCCTGTTCAGGAACCCTAAAGAAGAAACTAAGGTAGGGACATGGACTCTTCGGGGGATGGTGAGGACTTTCAGGACCTCTGGCCCAAGACACTGCGGGGGAGAGGGGTATAACCAGAGGGCATCCCCACCCAGGCAGTGCCAGCTCCCCCACCCTTACCCCCACCCCTGCCTCAGGGAGATTGCGGAACGCCGTGGGGTGTGAGGCAAGGATGGGGTTGTGAGATGTTGGCAGTTTGGGAGGATACGAACGCGTGACATAGAAGATGCAGGTGACAGGGGCTGATGATTCAGATTAACAGGGCGCGCAGATTTCAGGAATTGCACACTAGGGATAGGGGATGCAGACGGCAGAGAAGCACGGGATGGAGGATGTCCGGAGCGCAGCCAGGACAGCAGCAGCTCACCTTGTTCAAGGTGGGCCCGAACGGCCCTCAGCTGACTCTCTGTAGCGATATCGCCGATCACGATGAGCAAAGAGTGCTTCCTCAGGTCCCAGCGTGCCGCCGCCACCACGGCTCCGGGCTCGCGCAGCGGCTCCGCGGGGTTCTGAGCCGGCGGAGAGCCGGGGCTGCGGAGCCCTAGCCCGGGACTTGTCTCCATGGCAACGCCGCGAGGCTGCCCGGGCCCAGCCTCGGTCTCCATGGAAACTCCGTTGGCGCGCTAGGCCGGCCGCGTCCGCTGCGGGGAGAGTGCGCGCCGTTCTTAAAGGCCGGCAGCAGAAGCCACTCATTGGCTGCTGCCTGTCAGGGGGCGGAGCACTGGCGCCGCAGGGGCGGGGCTGCGGCCGAGACGCTCCGGCTCTGCGGAGTCGCTGGGCGTGGGGGGCGGGTACCGAGCTGGTGGGGGTTGGCTTTCCCACCCCGTCATCACTCGATTTCCAGAGGGAGCTGATACTCGGACTAGAGTAGGGGTGGGGGCTCTGCGGGCCGGGTGGAGGGGCGAGTTTGTTGCTTCCGCGCCAGAAGAAGCTTCTAGGTAGTCTGTTTCCCGGATAAGTGCTGTCTGGCAATTCCGCAGCCTCGCCCGTACTGAGGGGAGCCATCTTGTCCCTCTGCTTCCGAGTTTGGTGTATCCTTCAGTCGGTGTGTCTGTATTATCATTGTTTGGAGGTTGTTTTTTTTTCCCCTCCTGTCACTGCCTGCCAGGGTCCTAGATTCCGTCCTCGGTTTTTCTGTCCTCATTGCCCCAGGCCCTGGCTGTGAGCTCTGGAAGGCTGTGCAGTATCAGGACGGACAGAATGACCTTCCGGCCCTGAGTCCCTGGTGAGTTGTTATTCCGAAGATAGAGGTTGGCTTGTCTCCATCTCTACTGAGTGCAGTGAGCTCAGACTGCAGCAAGGGGGGTTTGAGTAAAACCCAGGAAAGTCCTTCCCAACTACTTGTGACACAGTGAATTGGGTAACCTTGGGAGACAATGGTATTACCTCCCCCAGGGAATTCTCAAAACAGAAGGGACAATCTTTGAACAAGGGAAGAGGTTGGTCCTTCAAAAAAAAAAAGAAGAACCAAAACCAAAGGATGTGAAAGAGGACTAAGGAGGGTGGCACTGTTTTATGATTGCCTGGAACATCCTGTGAAAATGGTGTGGTGCTGAAAGCCTAATCCACCCCCCACCCCCTCCTTTCCTCAGCCTGTCTCCACCACCTACTCTGCACTCCTGTATCTTCTTTTACCCAGGATACTGAGTCATTCTGTATGTGTATCACACAGAGCAGAGCTTGCCTTCCGCCCTAGGACTCCAGCAGTACTTTTGTGGGTTCCCTGTGCCGTACACTTTCCGGATGGTGCAGGGAAGAAAGAAGCACAATACCTGATTCAGCACGGCTCTCTGTGAGCCACCTTCTGATTCACCTCCTCTCAGGAGGCCGTGAGGAGGGTTGGACAGTGTCTGCATTTTAAGTACCTCACAGTAGCCCTGGTTCTTAGCCATGGAGCATTTGTTTATCAAAGCATCCATCCTGCAATTTGGATATGGCCCTATCTGAAACTAACATAATGTTATATGTCAGTTACACCTCAAATTAAAAAAAAAAACAAACCGTGGACAGGGCCCTGAAAATCCTTTGTGTAACAGAAATAATACCGGTGGAATATAAAATGGTGGGGATGCCTCACCCTATATGACACATGAGACAGTGCTCTGCTCTACCCACCCCACCCCCCCATTTGCAGACCTCAATCTGGCAAAGAGCACAAATGGATGTGCAAGCCTCCCCTTTTCTGCAATCAGAAAAGAGTGCCACATGGAGGCAGAGCCAGAATAGGTTGTAGGGAGAGGAAGGGGACAGTTACCATAGCAACTGTAGAGATGAGGCCTTTAACTAGCACAGGGCCTCAGTATAATGGTCATCTGCAGTTAACCACAGGCTCTGCTTCCATCAATTTTGACAAAGATTAGACAATAGATCTGAATTCTGTAAGGAAGGACTGCACACTGATCAGATGATAGGGGCAGCAGTTTAGGCCTGTGATGTCAGACCCTGCTAGAATTGGCTTTTTTATTAATTAGAACTGTAAATACAGACTGGTAAAGGAAAGTGAAACTGTTAGTCGCTCAGTTGTGTCCTGACCCCATAGACTATAGCCTGCCAGGCTCCTCTGTCCATGGGATTCTCCAGGCAAAAATACTGGAGTGGGTTGCCATGCCCTTCAGGGGATCTTCCCGACCCAGGGATCGAACTCGGGTATCCTTCATTGCAGGTGGATTCTTTACTGTCTGAACCACCAGGGAAGTCCCTAAATACAGACTGATGGGACTAAAAAAAACCTGGAATGTTAGTATCTATGCACCAGAATTTTGCAACTGCAGACAGAAAACTCTGATTGCATATATGTAGAAGGCCATAGAAAGCTGGATAAAAATTTTAAAGAAATACATTTATACATGAATTTCAAAGTATTTAAAACCCTATTTTGTGTTTAGGAATAGTTTGCTGTGGCAGGAGCATTCAAAGATCCATCCAACTGAGAACCTATGATATACGTGATTGTGAAGCATGTTCAGTAGTGTGTGATGGTTATAGAGCCCACTGTAGTGTTTTATTTAACTGTTTACCCGTCAAACTGACCAGGTATGATCTTTTGGAAATTCTGCTATTCTATAGTTTCTTCCACATTCTTGTCATATAGCATTGGCAAATATAGTGGTTACAATCTGTGCTTTCCAAACTATTTGTGATGAAGGACTCTTGAATTGTGGAAGGGGTCTCTAAGGATCTATCACTGAAAAAGGAATTTAGGGTAGATATCAAAGGAAGACACATTACAGGCTCTTTGCTTGGGTATGCACTGGAGTGGGCACAAGGCAAAAGGTATTACAGATTGTAAATGGTTTGAAAGGTAACTGTAGCCTAGGCTAAGTTGAAACCACTTAAGGGATCCTCAGCGCCCAGACCTTTGTCAGTTCATATGGTGATAAATAAGCAACAGGTAAATTATACACATACTTAGCAAAGTAGGAGGGGCATTTCTATGTTTTTTGTGGAAATAATTTCATTTTTGGTATTTAGATTATTGAAATTATCCTTATGAGAAAATGAGAAATTTACTGGAATGAACTACTCTCATCTAGAATTGTGTATGTGTGAGAGAGGAAGACACCATCATCCTTTGAATAATTAGGGTCTCCATAGGACTTAGGCTAGCTCTGGTAATTGGTAAAGAAAATGTACTGGCTCCTCCCCGCTAGTCCAATGAATGTCAGTTTTCTGGGGATCTCAGCTCATTTGGCAGAATTCCAGCTGGCTGTGCTGGATTGCATGGTCTTATCAACCAAGATATACAAAAGGAGCTGTATGCGGCTCACATTCCTACCCTGTGCTCAGCTGTGCCTATTAAAGCATTCTTTACAAAGAGAGAGGTGTGTTGAATTACAGGATTGCTGTGTCAGAAGCTTATCCTTGGCTTTTGGGGAGAATACTAGGGTCATAATACATACCAGCAACCATAGGGTCACCTTTTGCATGGTTTATCTGCAAAGGCACTGAGTGAAATAATCTCTAATGAGGCAGAGTAAAAATAATCTCTAAAAAGTTTGAGATGGGGAAGAAGTCTGCATTTATTACTACTCTATCTTGCACACAGAAGCAGCCCACAATAAACATGTGTTGCATAATTTTCCTAATTATTTGTTCACTAAGTAATGGGAAGATCAGGGCACTGGGTTTCCCCTCTCTGTACAGAGCATTCAAAAGGACCATGAAGAAACTTTTTCTTCCCTTGCTCTCCACACTCTTCTCTTAAAGAAAGTCATTTCCAAAAGTAAAAAAGAAACATTTATGGATATTATTTTCTCTTTTCTGTTTGATTAATGTCTAAAATGAAAGTTAGTGTTTGGCTGTGGTCTCTGATAACCACCTTTTCCTTCAGTCTGAACGAAGTTGCTCTTACTATAGGAATCTCTAAGGATTTTCATGTGATGATGAAGAGGATGGTGGGAAAGAGGCGCAAAATGTATTAGTTTTGAGGCCATGCCTATGTGTGAATTAAATTTTGCATCATTTTTTCAAGATTTCAAATAATAAAGTCACCTTCCTTCAAGGAGTACTTAACTTGGGTTGCAGAAATATTGTTACCTTTACAACATTCAGTTCAGTACAGTTCAGTTGCTCAGTTGTGTCTGACTCTGCGACCCCATGGACTGCAGCACACCAGGCTTCCCTGTCCATCACCAACTCCCGGAGTTTACTCAAAACTCATGTCCATTGAATCGGTGATGCCATCCAACCATCTCATCCTCTGTCGTCCCCTTCTCCTCCCACCTTCAGTCTTTCCCAGCATCAGGATCTTTTCAAATGAGTCAGTTCTTCTCATCAGATGGCCAAAGTATTGGAGTTTCAGCTTCACATCAGTCCTGCCAGTGAATATTCAGGACTGATTTCCTTTAGGATGGACTGGTTGGATCTGCTTGCTGTCCAAGGGACTCTCAAGAGTCTTCTCCAACACCACAGTTCAAAAGCATCAATTCTTCTGTGCTCAGCTTTCATTATAGTTCAACTCTCACATCCATACATGACTACTAGAAAAACCATAGCTTTGACTAGATGGACCTTTGTTGCCAAAGTAATGTCTCTGCTTTTTAATATGCTGCCTAGATTGGTCATAACTTTTCTTTCAAGGAGCAAGTGTCTTTTAATTTCATGGCTGCAGTCACCATCTGCAGTGATTTTGGAGCCCCGCAAAATAGTCTCTCTCTGTTTCCACTGTTTTCCCATCTATTTGCCATGAAGTGATGGGACCGGATGCCATGATCTTAGTTTTCTGAATGTTGAGTTTTAAGCCAACTTTTTCACTCTCCTCTTCCACTTTCATCAAGACGCTCTGTAGTTCTTCTCTTTCTGCCATAAGGGTGGTGTCATATGCATATCTGAGGTTATTGATATTTCTCCTGGCAATCTTGATTCCATCTTGTGCTTCACCCAGCCCAGCATTTCTCCTGATGTACTCGGCATATACGTTAACTCAGAAATAGTTTGTCTTCTCATAAGTTCTTTTTCCTTTTTTTTTTTTGGTTGTACTGGGTCTTGTTGCTGCACTTGGGCTTTCTCTAGTTGGTGTGAACAGGGGCTACTCTTCATTGCAGTGGGTGGGTTTCTCACGGCCTCTAGGCCTCTGAGCTCAGTAGTTGTGCAACACAGGCTTAGTTGCTCTGTGGCATGTGGTATCTTCCCAGACCAGGGATTTAACCCATGTCCTTTGCACTGGCAGGCAGATTCTTAACCAATACGCCACCAGGGAATTCCTTATCAGTTCTTGATCCTTCATCACATGTCTTAACTTCCCTTTCTAACAATACTTCCTCCAAATACCTTGCATTAACCCCTTCATTTAGTCAGTCTGAGCCACTTGCCTTTCCCTCAGTCATTCTTATACTTTCTGTTCAGGTTGTCTCTTTTCCCCTCAGAATGCCCAGAATTCATTTTTAAGTCATTCATTCAGTGATGTGTATTGAGCACTTACTGTGTGCCAGCAAATGAAACACAGAGGTCCCTGCTCTTGTGGAGCTTATGTTCTGGGGGAGGGGGGCAGATAATAAATAATAAATAGGTATATAGTATGTCAGAAAGTGATTAGTGCTGTGGCAGGAAAGAAAACATCATGATAAGTAAGGGTGACTGAGATGCTGGAGCAGGGTGTGGTGATGGGGAAGAATGGTGAAGTGGCAGGAAAGGTTGCAATTTGAAAGGGTCTGGTCAGGGTGGGCCTTATTAAGATGAGACTAAAGCAGACTTAAAGGAAGTAAGGGGGTTTGGTCATTGGGATATGTGGTAGAGAGTCTTGTAGGCTGAGAAGATAGCCAATTCAAAGTCCGTAAGTAGCAGTATGCCTGTTACATTCAAGGCATAACTGGAGCCCACTGTGCCCAGAGCAGAGGAGTGGAAGAGAAATAGGAGATGAGATTGGTAATAATAGAGGCCAGATCACATAGGGCCTTGTTGGCATTGTTAGGAAATAGTAGCCCTTTTTTTTGTAACTGTGCTGAGTCTTCGTTGCTGTGCGCCGGCTTTCTCTAGTTGCCACAAGCAACGACTTGTGGGGACTACCCTCTAGTTGTGGTGCTTCTCTTGTTGCAGAGCATGGACTTGGGGCAGAGTAGTTGTGGCACACGGGCTTAACCGCCCGGCTGCATGTGGAATCTTCCCAGACCAGGGATTGAACCAGTGTTCCCTGCATTGGCAGGTGGATTCTTAACCACTGGACCAGGGAAGTCCCATATGCAGGCTTTTAAACAGAGGAGTGAAAAATAATAATAATAAAAAAAAATAAACAGAGGAGTGATATAATTTGACAGATCTTTACAGTATCACTTTGGCTGCTGCACTGAGAATAGACTGTAAAGGTTGTAAGGTTTAAAGTGGGAAGCCACTCTCTTCATGACCAGTTCTGGACTCTGATCACCCCAGGACCTTTGACCCTTGGGCGTCTGAGGGGCCCTGGTTAAAAATAATAAAGTGGTAAACAAGTCCCTTGACTTGTTTACCTGGGTGAGCAACAGTGTAGCTCAGATCAGAGCAAGGTCAGTGAAGATGGTGAGATGTTAGAAACACAGTATTTTAAAGCTAGAGCCAGTCTGATTTCCTGCCTTATCGAATGGGGAGTGAGAGAGAAAGAAGGTAAATAATGACTCCAAAGATATACCAAAAACTTTAGAAAAGTTACCTCTAGGAGGAAAGAGAAACAGATTATAAGGCAGCCAAGGATGGGATGGAAGGTAGATTTTAAAATTTTATCTTATTTTGTAAATTTGACATTCAGTTCAGTTCAACATAGTTGCTCAGTTGTGTCCGACTCTTTGCGACCCCAGGAACCGCAGCATGCCAGGCATCCCTGTCTATCACCAACTCCTGGAGTTTACCCAGACTCATGTCCATTGAGTCCGTGATGCGATCCAACCATCTCATCCACTGTTATCCCCTTCTCCTCCTGCCTTCAATCTTTCGAACATCAGGGTCTTTTCACATGAGTCAGCTCTTCGCATCAGGTGGCCAAAGTATTGGATTTCAGCTTCAACATCAGTCCTTCCAATGAACACCCAGGACTGATTTCCTTTAGGATGGACTGGTTGGATCTCCTTGCAGTCCAAGGGACTCTCAAGAGTCTTCTCCAACACCACAGTTCAAAAGCGTCAATTCTTCGGAGCTCAGCTTTCTTTATAGTCCAAATCTCACATCCATATGTGACTACTGGAAAAACCATAGCCTTGACTAGACGGACCTTTGTTGACAAAGTAATGTCTCTGACATTAGAATCATATAAATGTTTTACAGATGTGTGAAACAAATCAAAATGACCAATCTGACAAATAACCTATTCCAGAATATATCAAAAAAAAAAATCTCCTACAAATGACCAGTAAGTATACAAAAAACTATTTAATATCATTAGTCCCAGGGAAATGCAAATTAAAACTACAGTGAGAAGTCTCCTTGTGGCCTGGAGGTTAGGTTTCAGGCTTTCACTGGATTCAATACCTGGTTGGGGAACTGAGATCCCACAAGCCCCATGGCATCACACACACACACACACACACACACACACACACACACACACACACACACACACACACACACACACACACACACACACACACACACACACACCACACACACACACACACACACACACACACACACACACACACACACACACCACACACACTATATCTATATCTATTATCAACCTACAGTGTAACATTACTTATTCACAAAATGGCAATAATTAAAAAACCAGTGATACCAAATGTTAGAAGGGATGTAGAACTCTCATATATGGCTAATAGTAGTATAAAATGTTATAATTTCTTTATAAAAGGTACTTGGAGCTTTTTATAAATCTAAACCTTTATCCTATAACACAGAAATTTCATTCTTAGGCATTAACCCCAGAAAAATTAACACATATATGTTCATAAAAAGATTCGTGACAGTTTTTCATAGCAACTTTATTCATAATAGCCAAAACCTGGAAACAACACAACCATCAATTAAAAAATGGATTAAAAAATTGTGTTACCTTCATGCAATAGAATACTACTCAGTTATAAAAAGAAACTACAAGTATACACATCATAGATGAAAAATTAAAAAAAAACATGTCAAAACAAAAGAAAACATAAGACTGTTGTATTGGTCTCCTGAGAAGTAGATACCAAGATGTGGTTAGATGTGCAAGAGATTGGTTAGGGGAGTATATGGGTTATTTTGGCTTCCCTAGTGGCTCAGTGGTAAAGAATCCACCTGTCATACAGGAGACACAGGTTCAATTCTCCAGGGGTTGGGAAGATCCCCTGGAGAAGGAAATGGCAACCTACTGCAGTATTCTTGCCTGGGAAATACCATGGTCAGATGAGCCTGGTGGGCTACAGCCCATGGCATGGCAAAAGAGTCAGACAGGATTGAGTGACTAAACAAGGACAATACTGGTTATCTATTGTTTTGAAATAAATTACTCTAAAATTCAGCAGCCTAAAATAACAAATATGTATTATCTAACATAGTTTATTTTTTTTTAAAGATTATTTATTTTTGGCTGCGCTGGGTCTTTGTTGCTCCCTGCGTGTTTTCTCTCTAATTGCGGTGAGCAGGGGAGAGGTGGGAGCAGTCTACTCTTTATCGCTGTGCCCGGATTTCTGATTGCAGTGGCTTCTCTTGTTGCAGAGCACAGGCTCAATAATTGCAGCACACGGGCTTAGTTGCTCCACAGCATGTGGGATCTTCTGGGACCAGGGATCGAACTTGTGTCCCTTGCATTGGCAGGTGGATTCTTAACCACTAGACCACCAAGGTAACACTCACACAGTCTCTAAGGATCTGAAATCGAAGAGCAAATTAGGTGAGTGGTTTTTGCTTAGGATTGTAGTCCTACAACCATGAGGTTGTAGTCAAGATGTCAATTGGGATTACAGTAATCTGAAGGCTTGACTGAGACTGGACGATCTGCTTCCAAGATAGCTCATTCAAACGGCTATTTGCAGGAAAGCTCAGCTCCTCACCATGTAGAACTCTCCACTGGTCTACTTGAGTGTCCTCATGACACGGCAGCTGGCTTCTCCCAGAGCCAGAAAGTAAGGAGGGAGCTACAATGCCTTTTTATTACAAAGTGTTTGAAGTGAGGTGCAGCATAGGTTCAAGAAAGGTTTGGTCAGGCTGATGAAGAGTCTTCAAGTCAAAGGACCTGTTGGAAGAATTTTTTTAATCACAGGATTAGGCCTGCCTTTGTAGCCCTGCTCTTGTCTGGCACTGGCTGGGATCAGCCTAAAGAAGTGTGGCTTTGGTGCAAATGTGGGAGTAGATCCAGAGTGGCAGCAGGTGGGTTCATCAACCAAATATACTCTCTGAAAGAAGATTTCAGTAGTGTATATATATTCATGGTCACTATGAGTACCTACTGCATGAATAAGTTTTTGTGGAGTTCTAGAATGGGCAAAGTTTATCTACAGTGACAGAAGGCAAATAAGTGTTTCCTGATGCTGGCGAGGGGATGGGAACTGATTGCAAAGGGGACACAAGGAAACTTTTGGGGTGATGAAAATGTTCTGTACTTGATTATGGTAGTGGTTATACACATATATACATTTGTTGAGCTTATTAAACTCTACACTTAAAATAGGTACACTCTGCTGAACATAAATGATATATAAAATTTACTGAAAAACACAATGAGATACCACTTCACATTACCGATACCAAACATTAGTGAGAATGTGCAGCACCTGAAGCTCTGATATGTTGTTAATGAGAGTATAAAATTATACGACCATTTTGGAAAGCTGTTTGTCATTTCTCTCTCAAAAATTAAAGAAATGCAGTTTGTTTAACTGCAGCAGTTCCACTCCTGGATATCAGCCCAAGAGAAATGAAAATGTTCCCAAAAAGACTTATTTATGAATGTTCATAGGAGCTTTATTTATAATGGTCCACATGACCCAAAGATCCATCAACAGGCAAATTGATAAATTGTGGAACATGTATACAATAGAATACTGCAGAGCAGATATGTCAACAACACATATGAATCTCAAACATGTTGTATTGAGCAAAGAAGATGCATGCAAAAGACCACATACTGTCTGATTGTTTGATTAGTCTCTCAGCTGTGTCCGACTCTTTGCAACCCCATGGACTGTATAGTCTGCTAGGTATCTCCTCTGTCCATGGGCATTCTTCAAGCAAGAATACTGGAGTGGGTTGCCATGCCCTCCTCCAGGGGATCTTCCCAACCCAGGGATCGAACCCAGGTCTCCCAGATTGGAGGTGGATTCTTTACAGTCTGAGCCACCAGGAAGCCCTTCCCTGTATGATTACCTTTATGTAAAATTATTGAGGCAAAACTAATACATAGTAAAATTGTTGAGGCAAAACTAATACATAGTGATAAAAATTAGAATATATTTGCGATGAAAAACTCTCTGGAGTGAGGAAGATATTTTTATATCTTGATTGGTATGTAAGTTGAATAGATATATATGTTTATCAAAACTCATCAAATAAACAACTAAGAGCTTTGCATTTCACTGTATTTAAATTTTACCTCAATAAAAAAATAAGAAATCAGTAAAAATAAAAATCAAAGTGAAATAAATTAACCTCTGTAGTAAATTGGTGGAATTCTTTCAGATGACTTTAGAATATGGTAGTTTAACTGCATGTTGTTTCACAAAATTTTATTGTGGTAAAATACATGTAGAATCTACTATTCTAATCATTTTGATCGCACAGTTCAGTGACATTGAATATGTTCATGCTGTGGGACTATCACCACCATTCACCTCCAGAGCCCCACCATTTGTTTTAAACCTACAGTAGTCAATAGTCCCAGGTGGTCTCCCATCCCTATGTTAATCAGATCCAACCCTGCTTAGCCTCTGAGATCACATGAGATCAGGCACACTCAGGACGGTATGGCCATAGCCTCCACACTTCTTTTTATCTTGTGAAACTGAAACTCAATACATGCATTAAATAATAACTCCCAATTCTCCTCCATACCCACTAGTCCCTGGTAACCACCATTTGACTTTCTGTGTCTCTGATTTTGACTATTCTAAATGCCTTGTATAAGTGGAATCACACAGTATTTTGTTTTGTATTTTTTTGTGACTGTCTTATGTCACTTAGCATAATGTCCTCAGGATTCATCCATGTTGTAGCATATATCTTTTTTATTTTATTTTATTTTTTTAGCATATATCTTAAGTATACATTTTTATGGGATATACCCTAAGGAAAGAAATAAACTGCAAAAAGTGTTAAACTGTTTTCATTAGTCTTCTTATTAGTAATAATATTGGAAGTTTTTTGAAAGCAGTTTTATAGATGTAATGGAATAAAATAAATTGTGCTAACATTATTAGGGATCAAGTTGTTGATTATGCTAAAAAGAGATACAGATATAGATCAAAAAAGTTGGATAAAAACCCCTGAAACCCTAAGATTTAGTTAGAAAAAACCAAACAGTGATCAACTCAGTAGCAGTAAGTAGTCCAACTGTCCAGATTGTAGTCTTTAAATACCATTTACTACTAAATGAACCAAGGCTTCTTAGAGAAACATCCGATTCTAGATCTGTGGCAGGAAATAAACAAGATGAACCTGGAACATCTTGTTATACCAGAAAGCAAGAAAGCCATTCAAGAGTACTGAAATCATGTCAGAAGAACTTTGGAGCTAATCTGAGAGGACTTCCACGGTCCAAAGATGGGACAGTAATGCATTTCAAAATGAACAATAATTGCAGTGGTTTGAAGCACACCAAATGTGTTAAAAACTACAGTTAATAGTGATACTAAAAACAAAACTCTCAAGTAATCTTTGGGGTATGCTGGAAACCTCATTATTTAGAGAACTATATTACATGGAGAACTTCAACTTATTATTTTTGAAAACTAGTAAATCAAAGGAAAGAAACATTTGTCCTGCCTTTCCCTGAAGTGAAGTGAAAGCTGCTCAGTCATGTCCGACTCTTTGTGTCCCCATGGACTATACAGTCCATGGAATTCTCCAGGCCAAAATACTGGAGTAGGTAGCCTTTCCCTTCTCCAGGGGATCTTCCCAACCCAGAGATCGAACCCAGGTCTCCCGCATTGCGGGCAGATTCTTTACCAGCTGAGCTATAAGGGAGGCAGCTGAGCCACAAGGGAAGCCCAAGAATACTGGAGCAGGTAGCCTATCCCTTTTCCAGGGGATCTTCCAGATCAAGGAATTGAACCGGGGTCTCCTACATTGCAGGTGGATTCTTTATCAACTAAGCTATGAGGGAAGCCCTGCCTTTCCCTCACTAAATACTTGACTATTCTAAATGTTGAAATACTTGACTATTCTATAAGTTCTTATTTATAGAAGAATTCCAGCTAATAAATGAAGGTAGTATGTTAATTTTAGGATATCACTTTTTTACAGCCCCTAGTGAAATAATGCACCTTGGTTATGGTTATCAATGACTGCTAAACTATCAAGTAAAACGGTGGTAATATTTGAACCTGATGGTCAATTGTAACAGAACAAAAATACATTAAACCAAATGTTATTAATATATACTTCTTGATGAGATGCAATAGGAAGTTTATGATACCAGTTATTCTTGCCAAAAATAGGAACATAAATATGAACAAGCATACCTCTCTGCCCATTTATAAAAAATAAAAAGGAAAATACCGTAAATGACATCACAGGGACGCAATAAGAAAAATCCACAGAGTTGGAAATTTTACAGAACAAATGATGTGGTTTCATCAACAAATAAATTGCAGGAAATAAGAAAGAGGAAAAACTTACAGATTAAAAGAGGCCTAAGATAGTGTCACCCAAATGCAATGTACAAATCTTGTTTGGAATTGTAAAAGAAAATTATGAGACAGTTGGAGAAACTTAAACACTATACATTTGATAATATTAAAAAATTACTGTTAATTTTCTTTGGGTGTGTTAATTATGTTGTTATGTTTAAAAGATTCTCTGTAACACACATATAAATATTTATGGATGAAGTTTTATGATATCTGGGATTTTCTTATAAATGATCATTTGGGCATAAGTGGGTGGGGATATAGTTGAAAAGATTGAGCATTTATTGCTGGAGAGGGCGTGGAGAAAAGGGAACCCTCCTACACTGTTGGTGGAAATGTAAAGTGTGGAAGCCACTATGCAAAACAGTATGGCGTTTCCTCAAAAAACTAAAACTAGAGTTGTCGTAGGATCCTGCAATCTCAGTCCTGGGCATATATCTGCACAAAACTATAATTCAAAAAGACACATGCACCTCAGTGTTCACTGCTGCCCTGTTTACAATAGTAAAGACATGGAAGCAACCCAAATGTCATCAACAGATGAATGGGTTAAGATGTGGTACATATATGGAACACTACTCAGTAATAAAAAAGAATGAAGTAATGCTACTTGCAGCAACATGGATGGACCTAGAGATTATTTAGTGAAGTAAGTCAGAAAGACAAATGCTATATGATATCACTTATATGTGGAATCTAAAATGTGATACAAAGAACTTACCTACAAAATAGAAACAGACTCACAGGCATAAAGAATGTGGTAGCCAAGGAGAAGGAGAGATGGGGGAGGGATAAATTGGGAATATAGGATTAGTAGCGGAGAAGGCAATGGCAACCCACTCCAGTACTCTTGCTTGGCAAATCCCATGGATGGAGGAGCCTTAGGCTGCAGTCTATGGGGTCGCTAGGAGTCGGACATGACTGAGTGACTTCACTTTCACTTTTTTTTTCTTCACTTTTCACTTTCATGCACTGGAGAAGGAAATGGCAACCCACTCCAGTGTTCTTGCCTGGAGAATCCCAGGGATGGGGGAGCCTGATGGGCTGCCGTCTATGGGGTCGCACAGAGTCGGACACGACTGAAGAGACTTAGCAGCAGCAGGTGCAAACTATTATATATAGAATGGATAAACAAGGTCTTATACTGTATAGCAGAGGGAAATGCATATTTGATATCCTATGATTACATGGAAAAGAATATGAAAAAATGTATACATATGTATAACGGAATCACTTTGCTGTACAGTAGGAATTAACATGTAAATCAACTGTACTTCAATAAAATATTGTTTTACAATTAGGCACTTGTTGATAATTGTTGAAATTGGATGATAAGTACATAAGTTATTTTTTAACTTCCTGTTAAAAAAGAGTATCTCCAAGTTTTTTGTTATAAACAGCAGGAAGGTTGAAGTTGCCATCAACTGAGATGGGAAAGGCTGCAAGTGGAGCAGATTTGATAGAATGAATTCAGTTTTAAGCATGTCGAGTTTGAGATGTCAGTTGGAATCTAAATGGAGATATTGACTAGGCTGTTAGGTGTAGGTAGGTTCAGGATTTGGGAAAGAGGTCTGGGCTGGAGCTATAAAGTTGGGAGTCACTGATATATAAATGGTAGTTACAGTATGAGACTGGATGAGATAAAGCAAAGAGTGAGAGTTAACAGCTTATGTGTGTGTGCTAAGTCGCTTCAGTCGTGTCTGACTCTTTGCAACCCCATAGCCTGCCAGGCTCCTAGAATACAGTAAATGCTCACTAAATATTCATTATAACCACATGACTAAAATTCTTTCTTTTGATTTCTCCCTCCTATGAATTCCTGTAGCACTTTTATGGTGTCTTATAGTTATTGAGCTCTTTAGGATAAGATAACATTTAGCATTCTTCCATCTTGGGGCTTCAGTTTTTGCTACAGTGACTTAATTTTGAAAATAGTTAATTTCTTTGGGCTTCCCTGGTGGCTCAGATGGTAAAGAATCTGCCTGCAATGTGGGAGACCTGGGTTCAATCTCTGGGTTGGAAAGATCCCCTGGAGGAGGGCATGGCAACCCACTCCAGTATTCTTGCGTGGGAAATCCCATTAACAGAGACTGTTTCCTGGGCTCCTCTGTCCATGGTGATTCTCCAGGCAAGAATACTGAAGTGGGTTGCCATGGCCTCCTCCAGGGGATCTTCCCAACCCAGGGATCGAACCCAGGTCTCCCGCATTGCAGGCAGATTCTTCAGAGTCTGAGCCACCAGGGAAGTCTAGTTTCCATCTATCATTATAGAGTTGACCCTCTTAGCCACTTTGTCTTCACCCAACCCCTTCCCCTGTGGTGACCACTATTCTGTTCTCTGTATTTACGTGTTTGTTTTGTTTGATTTGTTCATTTGTTCACTTATTTTTTATTTGTCCCACATATGGCTAAAATCATATGGTATTTGTCTTTCTCCATCTGACTTACTTCACTTATCATAATACCCTCAAGGTCTATCCATGTTGTCATAAATGGCAAGATTGCATTTTTTTAAATGGCTGCGTAGTATTCCATTCTATCTCTCTGTTTGCCTCACATTTTTTTCCTTATTATCCATTCATCCATTGTTAGTTGGCATTTAGGTTGTTTACAGGATGAGAATTTTAAAGAGGAGGGACTCAGCAACACCATCAAACATGATAGAGACCAAAGCTAATGAGGTGACTTGACAAGAAAATTTCAGAATCAGTTGTTCACAGTTTTAGAGTAACTGCTTTGTTCCAGGCACTAGATTTGTGGGGATTAAACCCAGATTGTAAAGGATTATGGAGTTATAAGTATGGAGAAAGTGGAATTTGGAGGGCAAGGAGAGAAGAAAGGTCTGGCGCTTGATAGAAGAGTAGAGGGGAGATGCTGCCAGGATGTGGTGATTTGAATACTTCTATAAGGAGAGGGAACAAGCCAGAGAAGGGACCATGGCAAGCCCTGTCAGTGTTCAGTAGGTGAGGATTCCATTTCATTCCCCCCTCATCCCACAGCTTCCTGTTTCTACCTCTCTGTTTCCAGATAAGCAGCTTCTGGTGGAATTAAGCAGTTTGGGTTCAACAGGTGGAAGGGAGGAAATTGCAGCTAATTCTGAAGTCACAATTGTGCTTCATATTGTGTGTTTGAGAGACTCAGGCCAATAAGAGGGCCTACAGCTAACTGGTCAGCGGGAAAATTAAGCAACCTGGAAGAGGTGGCTGCCTTGGTGGGAGTCTGCTAATATGCCTTCAGGGCATCATCTGTACTTGGGTGTGGCAAAGTTGGAGTTCTGGAAATGTTTGAAAAGTGGGTTAAAATGAAAAAGGATGATAAAATGTGATACATACCTACAATGGAGTAAGTGTCTTTTAATTTCATGGCTGCAACCACCATCTGCAGTGATTTTGGAGTCCAAAAAAATAAAGTCAGCCACTGGCTCCCCATCTATTTGCCATGAAGTGATGGGACCGGATGCCATGATCTTAGTTTTCTGAATGTTGAGCTTTAAGCCAACTTTTTCACTCTCCTCTTTCACTTTCATCAAGAAGCTCTTTAGTTCTTCACTTTCTGCCATAAAGGTGGTGTTATTTGCATATCTGACGTTATTGATATTTCTCCTGGCAATCTTGATTCCAGCTTGTGCTTCCTTCAGCCCAGCGTTTCTTATGATGTACTCTGCATATAAGTTAAATAAATAGGGTGACAATATACAGCCTTGATGTACTCCTTTTCCTATTTGAAACCAGTCTGTTGTTCCATGTCCAGTCCATGAAATTAAAAGACGCTTACTCCTTGGAAGGAAAGTTATGACCAACCTAGACAGCATATTAAAAAGCAGAGACATTACTTTGCCAACAAAGGTCTGTCTAGTCAAGGCTATGGTTTTTCCAGTAGTCACGTATGGATGTGAGAGGTGGACTATAAAGAAAGCTGAGCGCCGAAGAATTGATCTTTTTTGAACTGTGGTATTGGAGAAGACTCTTGAGAGTCCCTTGGACTGAAAGGAGATCCAACCAGTCCATCCTAAAGGATATCAGTCCTGGTTGTTCATTGGAAGGACTGATGTTGAAGTTGAAACTCCAATACTTTGGCCACCTGATGCGAAGAGCTGACTCATTTGAAAAGACCCTGATGCTGGGAAAGATTGAAGGCAGGAGGAGAAGGGGATAACAGAGGATGAGATGGTTGGATGGCATCACTGACTCAATGGACATGGGTTTGGGTGGATTCCGGGAGTTGGTGATGGACAGGGAGGCCTGGTGTGCTGCGGTTCATGGGGTCGCAAAGAGTTGGACATGGCTGAGTGACTGAACTGAACTGAACCGAACCTACAGTGGAATATTATTCAGGCCTAAAAAGGAAGGAAATTCTAACACCTGCTATTAAAATTACAACGTGGATGTACATTGAGGACATTTTGCTAAGTGAAATAAGCCAGACACAAAAAGACAAATATTGTATGATTCCATTTGTATGAAGTACCTAGAATAGTCAGATTCATAGAGACAGAAAGTAGCATGGTGGTCGCCAAGGGCTGGAGGGAGAGGGGAATGGGGAAGTAAGTGTTGAATGGATAAGAGTTTCAGTTTGGGAGGTTAAAGAAGTTCTGGAGATGGATGGTGGTGATGGTTGTACATCAGTGTACTTAATGTCACTAAACTGTACCTTTAAAAGTGGTTAAAGTGGTAAATTTCATGCTATACATATTTTACCACAATTAAAAAAAAATATGAGCTATGTGGCAAAGTATTAACAAAATGTGAATCTAGGTGAAAGGGTTTATGAGAGATCATTATACTGTTATTTTTTAATTACACTCTTGTTGTAACTTTTCTGCATGAGTTTGAGTAAACTCCGGGAGTTGGTGATGGACAGGGAGGCCTGGCGTGCTGTGATTCATGTGGTCGCAAAGAGTCGGACACGACTGAGCAACTGAACTGAACTGAAACTTAAAAAAAAAAAAAAAACTTCCTTAAAATTAACAGGAGGACTTTCTGTAGTGATGATACAGACCAGTTAAGATTGCTTCCGCTGCAGGGGTTGCATGGCCCATTAATCATATCAGCCTGGTGTTAAGAAGTTAATATATCAGAAGCAATTATTGACTACCTTAGGAAATTTGCTTTCACATTTTGATCATCGCCTCTTTGTTGACTTAATTTCTTCATAAGGGCGGGAAGTTGACAACTTTTCATTTTTCTCCATATCATTTTTCTCTTCATATTATTTTAATTATTATGAATTTCTAGGACACTAGGGATACCCATATTTAGTACTCAAAGATACATTCTAAAATGAAAAAGTTTTGTATTAACTCTTTTGCCATTTCTCTGTTAACTGTTCCTCCTCAATCATGTATATATAAATCAGACATATATATAAAATATATATATGCAGATCAAATATATAAAATGTCTGAGGTTAGATTGGGTTCTCACAGATTGTGAGACATCGTGCAAATTATGTTATCTCTCTAATATTGAGTGTCCTCATCTGTAACCCTCAGAGTTATGAAGCTTTTAGGTGAGATAGTGAATGTAAAACAGAGCACATACTGGACACACAGTAAAAATGTAATACAGTTATTAATTATATCAATATTATTGGTATATGCCTGGATATGACTGTATAGGTCCAAGTGCAACAGAAGACAGCCTAGAGGTCAATCAATTATATGTTAAATGTAAGTTAGTTTGTAATAATTTAATATTGCAGTTTAAAAGGGATATGTTTTAGTTTATCATTAAATTTACTTATCTTCAGTAAAGTTCTCTGCTGCTGAGCTTCAGGGAAAACCATGAAGCAAATATAAAGGCTGGTGAATAGTGTCTGTGAGGTAGGATTAAACCATTTAGGGTTCTTTTGCTTAGAGAAGTCTGTGAGGAGTCCTCAGGAAAAGACTATCGAGCTCATTATATAGCATTTATGTTCATTGTTTGATTGGTAGAATTATTGGGCCAGCTGAGATGATCCTAGTCTTAGAAGAATTTGTCCAGGTTTTAAAATTACCAATTAAGGACAATCTGAGTGAAAATGGCTCTAAATTCTAGAATAAAAAATTTAGATGATTAAAAGAAAAATTTCTGACAATGAGTTTTGTTAAACTTCAAAGTGACTTAACATGGGGTCTGATGGAATTTTCTTGTTTGGGAGAACTTTAGAGGTAGATTAGATTTCTTGGGGGTTGCTTAGGTAAAGATGCACCTGTAGACAGGCAGATATGCTAATGGTCGTTTGCAGTCTAAGAGTCAATAAAGGCCTTTCGCTCACCTAAGTCTGATCAGTCACAGCCTCAGTGGGTAATCATCCTGCCTGCATTTTCTGATCTCTTTGGGCAATTTAATGATTAATTTAATTATCCTGCTTAACAAGGAATTCACAGTTCTTTTTAAAAAAGCTCTTGTTTTATTTGGTAATGGGAATGGCTCAGGCGCATTTATCTATTTTTAGCCACATTTGTGCTCAGTTGTGTTAGACTCTTTGCAACCACATGGGGTGTAGCCCAGCAGGCTCCTTGTTCATGGAATTTTCTAGGCAAGAATACTGGAGTGGGGTCCCATTTCCTTCTCCAGGGATCGAACCCATATCTCTTGCATCTCCTTCATTGGCAGGCAAATTCTTTACCATGGGGTCACCTGGGAAGCCATGCTTATTGAACTTTATTTACCCTTTTTAGTACAGTTTTATAAGTTTTCACAAACACATACAGTTGTTTGTCAAATAATCAAGAAAATCTACGTATTTATGTCTCGCTGGGAGATGGAAGATGCAACAGCAGGACAAAAAAGACCCAAAATATAGTGACTATGGAGAATTTTTATGGGAATCAAGGTCAAAATTTGCATACAACAGGACATGATTGTTTGTGCCCTCTTAAATCAAGCAGATGAATTCACTTTGTCTATCTATGTAGTCAATGTTGACCTTACCTGGTTCTTGTAGGACTGCATTTATTTGGTCACTGGTCTTCTGCTACACTAGGAGTAGGAGGGAAGACAGGAGTCAGTTATAAAGGATTTGAGGATTAAGAAGTGGGATATGTCTCTGTATGCTTCTTTCCATTTTTGCTCCACTAATAAAACATTCTGGGGACCCTAATTATATTCTAGTTATAGCAACAATAGATTCTAGATTTTTCAGGACAGTTTTATTTCAAAGAGTCTGTCCTTTTGTTCCCACGAGTAACGTATACGCAGATGACATGCTTTGATTTTTGTTTTGGAAAATATGATCAATGTAATTTATAACACCAGGGAGAAGATTGGTTGATATGAAGCTCCACTTCAGCTTAGCCTTTATCAAGTGTTGGGTATTTTCCAGAATTGGAGAATCATGGTTGGACTGTGCTTAACTCATTCTGAGTCTGGGGTGAAAGTGAAGTCGCTCAGTCGTGTCTGACTCTTAGCGACCCCTGGACTGTAGCCCACCAGGCTCCTCCGTCCATGGGATTCTCCAGGCAAGAATACTGGAGTGGGTTGCCATTTCTTTCTCCAGGGGATCTTCCCAACCCAGGGATCAGAACCTAGGTCTCCCGCATTGCGGGCAGACGCTTTAACCTCTGAGCCACCGGAGTCTGGGGGTAGAGACAGAGAAAACGACTTCCTATTGAAAACCTACTATGTATATGCTTGGCAGGGTGCTAGGTGTTTTCCCTATTGACAGCTGCTCTGGCTAGAATTCCACCTCAGATCCAACCACCTCTTAAATTAAAAACAAAAATACCCTCCCCAAACAATGTATTCCTCATGGGACCTCCTTCAGTAATACAAGTCACAGCTGCCACACCCTCTATAAGACCCTGGCACCATAATTAGGATAATAGACTCTCAGGGCTTGGAGGGATCTTTGAGGTCATTTAGTTAAAGGGCAGCAGCTGTTCTCTTCACCACCGACAGTTACTGTGCTCAATTATCTCAGACGGAGGTGCAAAAAATGTCTGGGGCCATGGTCTCTGTAGGCTGCAATTCCACAAAAGATAGGTCACCGATAAGCAAATGTGAAGCTTGAACTACGTTCCAGACTGAAAAGGGCAATGGGGGAAAATATGGCTTACCAGGGCCCTCAGACAAGGTAAATAGAAAAAAAAAAAAAAAAAAAAATTAAAAAAGAACTGGCGGAGACGTATTTAATGTGTGCCCTTGAATTCAAGTAGAGGCCCAAGAAGGGGATCCTGGTTGACCGGGCAAACCCCAAAGAGTTCTCTCTCTCCTCAGTTTCACCAGCTCTGAAATTCTAGCCATCCTGGATCTTCTTTGCCCTTTTATTAGAAAGCCAGGAAACCTCCTTTTCCACGGAAGAGGGTGAGAGTAGGGCTTTATGGTGCATGAACAATTAAAAAAAAAATGCCTTTTCTCTTATGTCTGAGCAGTGGTACAGACAACCGTCCTGGAGCGGCAGGGGACTATATTTCATGCCCTCTCAAGGTCCCTTCGGTTCAAGGATACTGTCATTCTCCAGCTATACTAGAGGGAGGGCCTGCAAAGTCCAGGCTGCCATGGAAACACGCCGCCGTGTTCCTTTTTCTTACGTGGGGCGGGGCACTCCGACTCATTCGCCAGTTACCCACAGCCTTTCTTGAGTGGCGGGCAGCAGCAGCGAATGAGCGAGCCGATACTGCGTGACGCGACGAGAAAGGGGGAGTTCGCGGCCGGTGGCGGCGGTGGCTACAGCGGCGACCTGGGGATAGAGCTGGAGGGACCTGGGGAGCGTGCGGAGACCTCTAGCACGAGCGCGAGGGATCTCCCGCCGGGATGCCTGGTACCGTGTGGGGAAAAGTGGGGGAGTAGTCTGCTCTGAAGGCTTGGGCTTCGCGTCTGAAGGGGTGGCAAACCGGAGGGGGCGGGGTGGCAAGCATGGCGGCGGTGACGGGGGAAGGGTTGGAGGGCCCCAAGAAGGGGGTGGGGTAGCACTCGCTAGGAAGACCCGGGTGCTCGTGAGGAAGCGTGAACGGCTGTGGGGGTTCAGACGAGCAGAGGTTTTCCAAAGATG
The DNA here is from genome assembly GCF_019320065.1 of Cervus canadensis. Taxonomy (NCBI): domain Eukaryota; kingdom Metazoa; phylum Chordata; class Mammalia; order Artiodactyla; family Cervidae; genus Cervus; species Cervus canadensis. The sequence goes on along the minus strand of NC_057402.1, from coordinate 14,210,541 downwards.
CTTTTTTGGGGAGCGGTAGAGGCGCCTGAAGGACGTAGGGAGAGTTGTGGGGGATGGAAAAAAGGGGCGGGGAGAGTAGAGGTTAGGAAGGAGGGGAAAGGGTGTCTACGCGAAGGTGATGGAAGGGGAGAGAAGGGTAGGCAGGCTGATTGTAAGCAGGAGGAAATCGGGCCGTGGCAGGTATGACAGAAAAGTGCTTGTGTACAATGTTATAATAGGAAGAGTCCTACACTCGTCCCCCTTTCCAGGTCTCGTACTTAACTGCCTCATTATTTTAAGCTCAGACTGCGTGAGGAAGGCTAGTAGGTTACAGGAACTGATCTTTTGTTATTCCATTCCAGGGGAGCAGATGGACCCTACTGGAAGTCAGTTGGATTCAGATTTCTCTCAGCAAGACACTCCTTGCCTGATAATTGAAGATTCTCAACCTGAAAGCCAGGTTCTAGAAGATGATTCTGGTTCTCACTTCAGTGTGCTAACTCGACACCTTCCTAATCTTCAGACGCACAACGAGAACCCTGTGTTGGTGAGTGATAGGTTGCTTGGAAATGATTGAGTAGATTCCCACCCCACCCCACCCCTAATCTAGACCAGTCTGCAAATGTAGGTACTTAGGAGATCACTATCTTTTTGGGTAAAGTTGGTTGGAAAATGAAATCTATATTTTCACAAAAATATATATCTCATTTTGGATTATCTTATTGTGTGTATATTTTTTAGAATGTTGAGTCCAATACTGAACAAACAGCTGAAGAAGAACAAGGAGACAGTAAAAGTGGCTTCAATGAGCATCTGAAAGAAAACAAAGCTGCAGGTGAGATTGCTTTGCAAGGGTGCTCCTATTGGAGTTGGGTAGATTTCAGTATTATGTGATTGTGGTGAAGTATGTAAGGAAGTCTAGCACAATATCTGGTGTGTAGTAGGTACTCAAAAGGTTGGTTTTCTAATACAGCTGATTAGATTGGTATTGTACACATTCCTGAATTTGTGTTAAAGTTTGGTGGTAAATGCCTTTTGTGCTAATATCCAGTTATTTTTTTCAGACTCTATGGATTCTTCTCATTTGGAGACACATGGTTCCATCAGTCAGGTCATTGAACAGTTACCTCAGCCAAATAGGAAAAGCAGGTATATTAGTGTTCGGAGAAATTTATTTAAATGTATTAATGGATCAGTTCTTTTATCCGTGCCTGTTGTCTTGCCCTAAGGATAAAAGGATTTATTTTTGTGGAGCAGGAAATTAGACTTGAGGATTGTTTTAACTAGCATTTTATTGGTATTTAAGCTGGAATCTCTTTTTGTGAAGGTAGCAACTTTTTTATACCCATGTTGTTCAAATTGTGATCTGTCTTGTGCATGTGAAACAAAATAAGAATTCCTCATTCTTAGCTTGGATACGACTTATTTAATAGGAAAAATAATAAAAAAATATTAGGATATATTATCAAAAGTTAGGCATGGTTTCTACCTACCAACCAAAGAATCTTCACCAGTTTTAGACCCAGAATGTTTAATTCATACCCTTAACAGTATTCACTTTTTACTTTGTCTCTTGTAAATGTTTAACATTGCCCATTTGTGAATTTATTCTCGTTAGACACTGGATCGGATGTTTGATATACTGCCATTTAATTTCATCCTTAAAGCAGCTGTATAATGAACGCATTACATTACTTCTGTTACTTACTGCTTTTGTTCTTAAACCCAAGCACTTTAGTCATTATGTTACTTAGTTGGGGAGGTGGGTAGTGATGAGCAAGAAGTTAAAAACCTTACCCTAGAATATATTGCTAGTAAGTGGCAGACCTGGGTTTTGAGTCCTTGTAATTCAAGTGCCTCTCTTTTTTTACGATTATTCAGCGCTCAAGTTCTTCAAAGATCAAAGAAGAATGCTCGAGTTTTAGAGTGAGTGGTGGAATAGAAAAGGGAGGTTGTTAGGAGAATGTTAGTTTGGGGTGAAAGACCATGATTTTTATCTCAAAAATAAATACTTTTGTGTGTGTGTGTTCTATTTAATACTCTGTGTTTGCACTTAAAATTTTTCTCTCGAATCATTAATTGGATACTTTAGAACAATCCGCAAATTGGTGGAGTTACTTTGGCCTGCAGGTGGGTTCTAGTTGGCCCATACATGGTGGTTAAAATATATTTGAATTAATTAATAGAATTTAAAAATAGGGAAATTTCACATGGAACTTCAATTTCCAGTTTCTGGGATTACTAGTTCAGAAGTAATGCAACTGCTGTATTATTGGCAACAGTTGGCTGGAGCTGTGAGTAGCAGCCAATCTCTGCTTAGATGGGACATGAGTGCTGTGGGCTGTCATAGTGCCTGTAAGTCACTGTTGTGCCTGGACACTGAGGCCAGTTGTTCTTTTTTTCGTTTTCCTAGGACTTGTGCTTTTGTTCTTAAACCCAACCACTTAAATCATCTGTGTTACCTTTCTTTACTTTTTGTAGGCGTTTAAGTTTTTCTGATACCTCTTTAGGATCCACGTGCCAGACTTACCTATGTTTTTGGGCTCAGGACCCGGGTTTGAACCACTGAGGACAGAATGCGTGCGTACCCATTGTTATAAATGGATAGTACTGTTTTGAGAATTCTCATGCTACTACTTTTCCCTTTTTGCATGAACATGATGCTTTTTCTTTAAAAAAAAAAAAACTTGCATTCAGTAAACGCGCAGGCACTGTGGCGGGTGTTTTAAATCATCTCTGCCATCATGGAGCTTACACTTTAATAGGAGAGATATGTTGAATAATTACATAAATAGTTAATCAGTGAAAATTGTGATCATTGTAAAGAGGGAAAAAATAGGATATATGACCTAATCTGGGGGATAAGGGAAATCTTTTTGAGAAGAAGACTTAAATTATAAATACAGATTTGTTAGGCATAGTTGAAGGGCTGGGGAGAAGTGTGGCATGTGGGAGGAGGAACTTTCCAGACAGAATAGCATGTGAAAAGGCCACGAAACTGCAAAGAATGTGGGGTTGATTCCAAAAGAATGAAAGCTCTAGAAAACACATGTGTACTGATCTTTTTATGTTGTCTTTATTCGTTGTAGCAGACATTTTGAAAAGTTGCTTGTGAGTTTTATACAACATAAAATTCCAAAAGATCTTCCTCTCTTTATCTGTTGTCTTGCTGATGTAAGCCTTTGGTTCTAAACATGAAGCATTGTAAAATATGATGCCAAAGATATTTTTATTTCTGTTAAACGCTTAAAAAATTGAGATGATGAATATTTATTTTTATTATTTGGACACACTGGGTCTTGGTTGCGTCAGGGCTGCAGCACGCAGGATCTTCTATCTTTGTGGTAGTGTGCGGGATCTTTAGTTGTGATGTGCAAACTCTGAGTTGCAGCTTGTGGGATCCAGTTCCCTGACCAAGGATTGGACCTGGGTCTGCTGCATTGGGAGTGTGAAGTCATAGCCGTTGGACCACCAGAGAAGTCCCGGGATGATTAAAGGTTCACATGCTTTTTTAAGAAGTAGCACATAGATTTTTTTGTATACTTTTCCCAGTTTTCCCCAATGGTAACATTTTGCAGAACTGTAGTATAATTTCACAATCAGAATATCAGCATTGCTAAAATTCAATGAAATTATTCAGAGTTCTCTAGTTCTACTTGTACTCAGGTGTGTATAATTTTTATACTGCTCAATTGTCTGTGTAGGTTTATCCACCACTGTGACCAAGATGCTAACAGTTCCAACACCACAGGGAGCTCTAGTGTTGCCCTTTTACAACCACATCCATCCCCTTCACCTGCACTTGAACCCCTGGTAACCGTTAATTAGGACCATCCTCGGGACTTCCCTGGTGGTCCAGTGGTTAAAACTCTGCTTTCAATCCTCGGTCTACAAGTTTGATCCCTGGTCGGGAAACTGAGATCCTACATACTGCAAGGAGCAGCCAAAAAAAATAAAAGACCATCCTCCATTGGTAAAGTTTTGTCACTTAAAATCTTATGTAAATAAGATCATATAGTATATAATCTTCAAAGGTTGGATTTTTTCAAACTGTGTATACTAGAGATCTATCTGAGTTGTTGTGTGTATCAGCGGTTTGTTTTATTGCTGAGGAGTGTTCCATGGTATGGATGTACCACAGTTTGTTTAACCATTTACCTGTTGAAGGAAATCTGGGTTGATTCTGGTTTTTGGCTAGCATAAATAAAGCTGCTATGAACGTTTGCCTACAGGTTTTTATAAGTCTTCATATCTCTAGGATAAATGGCCAGGGGGACAGTTGCTAGGTCACATGGTAGTTGCATGTTTAGTTGGGTTTTTTTTTTTTCTTCAAGAAAATGCTGATCTGTTTTCTAGAGTGGTTGTATCATTTTACAGTCCCACTGGCAGTGTATGAGACATCCAATTTCTGTCCATTCTCACCAGCATTTGGTGGTGTTACTCTTAGCCATTCTGATAAGTGTTGTTGCTCTTTTATTTTAGCCATTCTGATAGTGTGTGGTGATATCTCATTGTGTGTGTGTTTTTTTTTTTAAATAACTTTATTTATTTACTTATTTTGGCTGTGCTGGGTCTTTGTGGCTGTGCAGGCTTTTCTCTGATTGCGGTGAGTGGGCTTCTCATTGCAGAGTGGCTTCTCTTGTTGCAGAGCCCGGACTCTAGGCGCGCAGGCTTCAGTAGTTGTGGTTCCAGAGCTCTAGAGCACAGGCTCCGTAGTTGTGGCGCAGGGCCTTCATTGCTCCGAGGCTGTGGGATCTTCCTGGATAAGGGATTGGACCTGTGTGTCCTGCATTGGCAGGTAGATTCTTTACCACTGAGCCACCAGGGAAGCCCTCATTGTGGTTTTAATTTGCATTTCCTTAGTGGCTAATGATGTTGAACATCTTTTCACATGCTTCTTTGCATCTGTACATTCTCTTCAAGGAAGTGTCTGTTCATATCTTTTGCCTATTTTGTAATTGGGTTTTATTTTATTGTGTTTTGAGAATTCTTATATTCTGTTTACTAGTTCTTTGTAGGATATGTGGTTTGCAAATATTTTCTCTTTGGCTTGTCTTTTCATTCTCTTAAGACGTTTTTTTTTCATGGAGCATGTTTTTAATTTTGGTAAAGTCTATTAAATGCTTTTAACAGAGAAATATAAATGCATAGATTATTTTAAAAATAACTTATAATGAAAATTAAAGAGTCCATTCCCACTGTTGGCTCCCTTTCACAGAGGTAATCCTTTTTACCAAAGAGGTAATCCTTTTTACCAAAGAGATAACCCTTTTTAAGTGTCTGTGTTTTTACTTCTCTGGAGGTTATCTTTTTAGCTTTTAATATTGTTGTAAAACTAAGTAACACTACAATATTGCCATTTCTTGTTTAATCAAATTAAGACATTTGAGTTCTATAATGAAAGATGAGGTTTAACTCACAACAACACTTTTCTAATTTAAAAATAGATATGTTTATTTATTTATGGCTGCGTAGGGCCTTCCTTCTGGCGTGGGCTCTGTAGTTGTGGCATATGGAATCTTAGTTCCTTGATGAGGATTGAACCTGTACCCTATGCATTGGGAGGCAGATTCCTAACCATTGGACCACCAGGGAAATCCCAGCACACTCCTAACTTTTGATAATAATTATGTTAGTTTTTTTATTGGCTAGATTTATATTTCTAAATGGTATATTTAAACATTTGTTTTCTTTTTCTGCCAGTTTTGGATAGTGGACAAAATCTGATTTATTTCAGATCTGCTCTGATTCACCTAATCATTCTATAAATATTCACTGCGTATTTCCTATATGCCAAGCACTTTGGAGTTTTGGAGATACAGAGTGATCAGAAGAGATAAGAAACTTTAGACCTTAATGTAGCTTATATTGTTTTATGGGATATAGCAGTTATCTGATAGATATGTAAAAATCTATAGTGTCTCACACTCTGATAGGGCCGCAGAGAAAAATAAAAGTGGAGAATTGGATGGGAAACATCAATAGAGTTGCAAGTTTAGACAAGGTGACTTAAGGGATGCTTCCCTGATGTGACATTTGACTAAAAATCTAGAGTAAGTGATCTCTGCTGTTATTTGGTTAAATGTAATCTGCATATAGAGAACAGCAAATGCAAAGGCCCTGAGGGAAGAGTGTGCTGGAATATTTGAGAAATGACAAGGAGGTTAGTGTGGCTGCCTTGGCGTGCTGGAGAGGAGTGGGAAAAGAGGTCAGAGAAGTAAAGGGGGAACCAGAATATATAAGGCCTTATGGATCATTGTGAGGCATTTAGCTGTTACTTTTAGTGAGATAGGAAGGTGTTTAATAGTTTTGAGCAGAGGAATGACATGCTTTTACTTAGATTTGAACAGCATCACTCTGGCCACTGGATCAAGAATAGACTAATACCTGGATAAAGCTGGGAAAAATAAAAGTTAAAGAAACTATTCAAGTTAAATTTAAAAATAAAATCTGAAGGGAGAGCAAGGGCAGAGGGAGAAAGACCAACTAGGAGACTCTTGAAATATTTAGGTGAAATGTGACAGTGGCTGGATCAGTGTAGAAGTAGATGAGAAGTGTGAGCTTCTGGGTTTTTGAAATTAGGATTCAAAGTCAGATTGGATATTAAGTATGAGGGAAATGAAGGAGGTAATGGTGGTTCCACATTTTAGGTTTGGGAACTGGAAGAATGGAGTTGCTGTTGATTGAGTTGGAGAAGATCGAACGGGAAGGTCAATTACAGGCTTGTTGAAGTTGAGCTGCCTTTCAATTGCCAGTTGGAGGCAGTTGATGTGAAAGTCTAGAGCTCAGGAGGAAGGTCTAAGCTGGAGATTAAAAGTTGCAGAGCCATAAGCATATGGATGGTATTTAAGGCCATGAGTATGGATAAGATCACTAAAGGGATGAGTGTAGGTGAAGAAGAGGTTCAAGGACTCATTGTGCCCAGCAGCATTTAGAGGTTAGGGACGTGAAGAAAACCACCACAAGAGGCTGAAGATCCAGGGTGTGTGATTAGTGTTGTCTTTTTTTGCTCTTCTACTTTTTTGTCATACATGCTCTTGACTTTCTTTCCCTGTATTTCCCAGGGTCTTGTATCTGGTCCTCCCAGTTGTACGTAATGTTCTATTATTTTATTTTGTGAAAGTCTTTACTCAGTCCTTCTCTTCTTTGAATCATGGTTCCCAACTTTGCAAATCCATGTTTTCATCTCTTTTATGCTTATTAAACTTACATTTAATGGTATTTATGTGAAATGTTAAATGGATAGAAAGTTAAAAGGAAACAAAAAATGTCATCTATAATTCTGCCACCCAGAGGCTAACTCCTGTAAATATTTTGGCTTATTTTCTCTCTCTTTTTTTTTTGTGCACTTGATTTACATAGTTGAGATGTGGAAGGTAAAAGTTTGTCTGTTTCTTGACCTTTTTGCTTATCAACACGAGCAGTTAATTTTCCCTGACAATTAAAGCTCTTACTAACATTTGCCCCATGATTTTTGTTGTAAAAGTTATGCAATTTTTTCTGTGTGTGTATAAAATATACTGTTTTGGGGGGCTGGATCATTTGAAGCTAAGTTGCAGAAATCATAGTTCCCCTCAAATACTTTAGAATTCAGCCCCTAAGGAAGATACGTTATCCTGTATAATCATAATACTCTTAGCACACCTAATATTGATTCCATAATACCTGATAATATAGTTTGTATTCATATTTTCCCAATTGTCTCAAAGATGTGTTTATTTTATATACATAAATTTTTTGTTTTGTTTGGATTATATATATCTATTTTGTCTAGTATCTCGTCCAGATATACAATTTACACATTGTATTTGGTTGTTTTGAACATATTTAACAGCTGCATAAGTTCCATTTTATGGATTATGAAATTAGTTATTTACCTACTGTTGGGCTTACAGTGGGTTATTAGTCACAGTGAACTTTGAAAGTTTGTATAGGGATCTTTTCATATTTTAAGCTATTTCTTATAATTGAAATTACTAGGTATGAAAATTTTTTAGAGCTCTTGATACATATTTTCTAGTTGTTCTCCAGAAAGGTTCAATTAGTTTATACTGTCATGAAGAGTATGTGATAATGCTAATCTTACCTCAACAGCACTGAATAGTAGGACAATATTTACGGTGTTTTTTTTTTCTAATTTCATTGGCAACTAATGGTTTCTCTGATTTCTTACACATTTAAAGATACTTGTATTTCTGTTTTTTTTGTGAGTTGTCTCTTTTGTTGTGCATTTATATCTTAGGCTTCTTATAAATTCCTTGTATTTTATGAAGATGATTTTTTTGTTATATTGTTGCAGATATTTTTTCCTAATTGCTTATGTCTTATAATTTTGTTTATCGTTTTTTGACCTGTGATGTTAACCTGAATTTTTTTCTCAAACACTGTGTGGGTCTATGTTATGTGTTCTAAGAATTTTTGCAAAAATGCCTTTGTTAATTGTGTTCTGTTTAATAGCTGTATTTTTGAGCCCCTTCTCTGCACATCTAATGCGCATCTTCTTTTGTCAGTAATTCTCTTGAGTGTGAGATTTTTCTGTCCCTGCTCATGTCTTTTTCAGAGAAAGATAGAAATGTATTATGTTTGTTTCCTCCTTCTGACTCATGTTTGTATTAATTCTGTACAGTGTTTTGAGTTGTTAACCTTTTAGGTGCTTTCTGTGGAAAGAAGCAGTAATGGGGTGAGGTTTTCTCACATTTACTTAAAAAGTGGTATTATGTGTGGGGAGTCACAGAAAAATTGAGTTCTTTGAGCAGGGTATCCCATCCTATGGGGGAATACATGATTTGTCTTTTTGCTGTGTAGTGTTTTGGAAATGTCAGTGGAATCTGCTCCTCCTGTAAGTGAAAAGAAGGAAGAAGAGGTGGAAGAGAAGGAGAAAGAGGAAAAGGAAGAAGATATTCCAGATGATACCACACACTCCCTTAGTGCTGAAGGTAGCTTTATGCCTTTTTCAGGATAATAGAGTGGTCTAGTCCCTTTAACATGAACATTGCAAACGCCTCAATTTCTCCTTATCAGGCTGTAGATGTCTCATCATTAAATTAAGTATAGTCATTAGGAAATTTGCTAGTAGTCTAAGATATTCCACCTAATTTGTTGTTCAGGAATTTTTAGCTCATTGTTTGGCCTCCTTTCTGCATATTGACTTCTACTTCTTTTGTATTCATTTGTTTTTCAGGTGTTTGGGAGATGTATGCCTTGTAGGGTGGAATTGCAGTCTGAACTACACTGCTGTGTGTGCGTGTGTGCGTGCGTGCATGCGTGTGTGGCGCTTATGTATTTCTTTAGAAAGTAGACATAGTCTGCCTTTATTAGGTGTTTGTAAGGTTTTATAGTACACAGTTTTTTGCTTCGTTATGCATTTTTCCCCCCTTTGCTTTCAGTGCTTTTCGTCTTAGTTTTATTTTGAAAAATCTTGCAGAGGTGGGGCAGGGCTTTGATGTGAAGGACTTAGTATGGCCTTCTTTTGCTGAAGGGTTGCACCTTGCATAGCGCATAGTATGGGATGATTCCTGATTTCTTGGGCTTTTCTTCCTAGATCCTGCCTCATCACAGTTGGGCTTTGGGGTTCTGGAACTCTCCCAGAGCCAGGACATTGAAGAACAAACTGTGCCATATGAAATAGACAGAGAGCCTCTACAGTCAGTAACCACCAATTCTGGATATACTCGGCTGTCTGATGTGGGTGCTAATATTGGTATGTAATGTGTGTTCTGGTATTTAGAATTACTTATAAGTATTTTCCTCCCATGCTAGTTGTGTTTTCCTTGGTGTAGTTTATGGCTATCTAAGTTAAGGTAATCTAAGTATAGTAAAGTTGCAGAGTTTTCTGGCAAATACATGTCAGTTGATAGCTTGCATATTAAGGTTTTTTGGTAAGTGGGTAAAGGCTGTTTTCCTTTTTGGAATGATACACCTGTGTATATTTTCAGTTTGAATTTCTTTCTTTAAAATCTTTGCCCTTTGAAAAGCATTTGGGACTACTTCTAGTATTTTGAAAAATTAAATATCTCCTTCCTATCTTCTTTTAAAACTTGAAGCAATTAAGCATGAAGAACAGTCTAATGAAGATATCCCCATGGCAGAACAGCCTAGCAAGGATGTCCCTGTGGTTGAAGAGCAAAATTCACCACCTGCAAGGTAAACCAACTTGTTCCTAGAAAGTGTTTTTGGGTGTTTGCTATCGGGTTGTACTTATTTCACTTGGCCAGGTGGAAACATTTTTAGAAATTCTTGATTTTCTTTTTTCCCCCCCTTTCCCTGGGCATATTGTCGGTTCAGTAGAAACATTTATTGTTTATGAATTTTTATTATGTCCTTATCTTTAGGCATATTAAAAATCCAGTTTATTGCTGTTGTAATTGTGAGGATGACCCCTGACTTCTTGGTTGCTACTCCTCACTGTTCTTTGTCTGCGGAGGCACCATTCTCTGTGGGATGTCTTTCTAGCTTCTTTGGTGTAGGAGTCACAGGAATATTGTATTTGGAAGTGCACTGCTTTTATACCTGAGCAGTACCCAGATTGCTCTGTGTCCTCAGGTATCCTGCATCTGGTAGTTTATGGTGTAGATAAATAGGGAAGTATTCTTTCCGCATGTCCTTTAGTCTCTTAACTTGGTAGGAGTGACCAGTTGGTCTCTGTTCTGCCTGTGGTGATGCTGTATCCCAAACAGCGTCATCTTTGGTCAGTAGTTCAAGTTTAGATATGGCAGAGGACGAGGGGGGTGTTTCTGTTTTGGAGGAGGGAATGAATAAAGATTTAGTATTCTGTTGTTTCTTCCTTCAGTTAGAAACAGTGGGAAATACAATATTGAACAAAGTTGAATATGAAGAGAGGTCAGCTTTCTAATGCAAAACACCCAGCTAAACTGCAGCTGACTTTTTCCACTCTTCTTTAGGAAATTGTTCTTTAGCTGATTTTGCTATCCTGTTTACTCTGGGGAATGGCAGAGTAGGTAAACCTTATAAGTCTCTGGAAAGGAGCCAGCAGTGAGTGTCTTACATGTGTAAGTAGTATTTGTAGTGAGAGTTTTGATTTGGGCCTTAGGTTGAGTAGATCAAATCAAAAAGGTCAGCAGTAACTTCCTTGATGGTCCAGTGGCTAAGACTCCATGCTCCGAGTGCAAGGGGCCTGGGTTCGATCACTGGTCAGGGAACTAGATCCTACATGCTGCAGCTAAAGATCCTTCATGACACAACAAAGACCTGGCACAACTTAACAAATTATTTAAAAAAGAAAAAAAGGGGAGCAGAAGATAATGTGTGTGGCTGATGCAGAGGATAATTTACATCCAAGCCCTTTCTGTGGAAGGTCGTTGTTCCTTCTGGCATTGTTGTGGCCTCGATCACACACCTTCATGCACATCTAGATAACAACATGTGTAGCAAAAATCCATAAACCACTGTTCAGAAATCTTGGACAGCATGCAGCACTGCAGTGAGCAGCATGGAGAAAGAGATTTTGCTGTGTGAGAGACTGAGACACACTTTGAAAGAGGCTGAGAGCTTTATCTCATTATCAAGAGTAGCTTATTTCACTTTTAACAAATAGTTTTTGAAGGTTTTGAAATTAATAAAGGAAAACACAGAACAGGAAAAGCTTCTTATTTCAAAGATGAAAGCCTATGAACATAGTAATTCTTTCTTGTGATATGAAATTTCCTAGGTCAGAGGACATGCCTTCTAGTCCCAAAGTGTCTGCTGCTATGGAAGCAAAAGAACAGACGTCTGCTCAAGAACTTCCAGAAGGGGGGATGCAGGTTCAGAAGTCCCCGGAGCCTGAGGTTTTGTCAACTCAGGAAGACTTGTTTGATCAGAGCAATAAAACAGGTAAAAAGAATAATTAGTTGCCGTAGCTCTTCTTTTCTGAATGTCTGAACTTTTGTTTCTGTTCTGAGGCTACTGTTTTAAGTTAGAAGGCACTTTGTAGGTATGCAGACTTGTTTGTGATACAGAAGGAAAGTATATTTCTAGCTGATTAATGAGAAGGGCTTTTTGTAAATGATTGCTATTTAACATTTTAGCATGACTTTCTCTTTTGGAAATGGAGATATTGAATAATAATAACTAATAATGTAGCAGATTTAATGTTATGGACTGAGTAGCTATTTCTGTTATCATAAATCTTCAAATGTTAAATAATATGATAATTAAGTGAAGATTTTTATATTCACCTGGGTAACAGTCTACTTATTCATCTGTTTATTAGTTCATATATGACAAATAGGAAGTTATGATCTAGCAGAAAGAACATAATACTTTCAGAAGACTAGAATGATATTTGTTTCAGATTTTGTTAACCCCCACCAGTGCCCTGTTGTGCAAGCTCATAGGGCCAAAAAGCTTTAGTCATAATCAGCAAATTATGATGTATTGGTAGTAAGTAGGGAAGAAGAGAAGGTTATATTCCTTTACTATGTTGTGAATGTGTGTAGGACATACAGAGGGTCACCATGAAGCCTTTTCTGGTCTCTCACTAAAGTTACAAGGTTGTGTTTAAGAAATTTCTTTCTTTTTGCAATTAAAAAAAATATCAGATACTCAGTTCATTGCTAAGGAGAAGGGACCCACAGGAGACTCTTCATAGTATAAATCACTAATAGCTGCTCATATATCCTTTTACTTATGCATTAGTATTTTTCTCTTCTTTGAGGAGCCCAGGTTCTAATCATGAAAATTGCTGCTTTCATATTATCAGGTGTCATGCATATTGTTTTGATTTCTCTCATCTGCATCATGGCATGAACTTTACTTCACCTTAGGTAGAACTTGAAATAAAAGACTCGCTTACTGCAATAGAAACATCACAAGAAAGAGCAGCCAAGGAGAGGTTTAAGGATTCTGGCTTTTCTTCTCCAAGCTTCAATCATTATGGAAAGGACTAAGGAGTTCTTTTTGTCAATTCTTTTTTAAAGAAATTCATAATTTATTAGGGAGGGGAGTGTTTAATGGTTACTCAAGATTTGTGTTAGAATGGCATTCTGTTTTGTTAGTTGCTCAGTTGTGTCTGACTCTGTGACCCCACGGACTGTAGCCCACCAGACTCCTCTGTCCATGGAATTCTCCAGGCAAGAATACGGGAATTGGTAGCCATTCCCATCTCCAGGGGAATCTTCCCCACTCAGGGATTGAACGCTGGTCTGCATTGCAGGCAGATTCTTTGCATTCGTTAATTGGACTGCAATTAGAAAATAGTTGTTGCCTTCGTGGCAGCCACCCATCCACATGGGTGGATATAAGAATATTACTCTTTTTGTAGTACTGAGTTTTTTTGTTTTTTGACAGTTCAGTAATGTCAATATGAGAAGTAAATGCAACTGGAATTTTTTTTTTTCTCAGTGGCTTCTGATGGTTGCTCTACTCCTTTGAGGGAGGAAGGTGGGTGTTCTCTGGCCGCCACACCTGCTACCACTTTGCACCTCCTGCAGCTCTCTGGTCAGAGATCCCTTGTTCAGGAGAGTCTTTCCACGTGAGTAAGCCGAAAATAGCCCTTTCAGGAAAACATGTGCCTTATGGCCTTAAGGCTAAGGTTGATAGAACTAAAATTGGTAATTCAGAAGTCTTTTGAAGCAAAGAAGTAAACTCTAGGCTTAAGAATTTGGGGGAATAAGAACTTAGTGGAATTATTGAAGGCAGGTGGATCTGCTTTCCCATTTGGAGCCCAAAGGTTTCACCAGCGAAGAAATTGCCCAGTTATTTAGAGACTCTTACATGTCTAAAATAAGCTGCTTGCTGCTCCATTTGACTAACAGTTCTTCCCATTTAATGGCATAGGGGTGCAGAAGGGGTTATGCTAGAGTTGATAATAATTGGATTTCTTTATCTGTGTGCAGGAGTGAATATTTGTCTCACATCTGCAGTTGAATGGTTTTTTTTTTTTAGCACTTTCTCATCGTGCTTTTCAGTCATAATGTCCTTGTATCCTATCAGTTACTTTCTTTTGTAATTATATTGCTTTTCCCATAATCTTTTTTTTAATTCTCATTTTGGATATGTCTGGTATGAGAAATAGTTATTGAAGTATTACTCATGGCTCTTCTACCAATCTCAGCTGTTTGAGAGAAATACTATTAAGTATTGTCTGAATGACTTAGATATTTTTGTTATTGAGAAGTAGAAAACGAATGGAAAACTGTGGCTGTGGTGAAATAACCTGTGATTCTCTCTTTACATAAAGGAATTCCTCAGATCTTGTTGCTCCTTCCCCTGATGCTTTCCGATCCACCCCCTTTATCGTTCCTAGCAGTCCCACAGAGCAAGAAGGGAGAAAAGGTGAGCTCTCTTCATCTGTCTGTTGATCTCAGATTAGAAGTGGAGTACCTCTTCTGCCATGCAGAGTGTATTGTTTCTTTCTACGTTAGAATACTGAGAGCTGAACTGTTTACTAGGACTCAAGTCTAACCTTCAGCGTTGTGGTCTAGTGTGAAGTGCTCTCCTCAGTTCTTTGCTCTTCTCGCACTGATTTTTCTGAGTTCTGTATTGACAATTTTTGAAACGACCCTTATGGGAAAATTGTTAAAGTTGAACTCAAATGAATTAATATAATGAAGAATTTTATTACTATTGGCCTAATGGTTTCCAACAACATGGTAACATGTTCCTAGTCAGAGGGAACCAAACATTGGTTCTTTTGTTCTTTACAGGCTGTTTTGCTATTATCGAAGCAGTTTTAGCCAGAGTGGTTAGGGGCAGGTGGTAGAAATTTTGACTTCATTCCCTTCCTCCTTTGAGGACCTAGTGATTTTATATTACTTTATTCACAGGAGAGATTTCTTTTTTACCTATGTTATTATCTAAACCTCTTTTGCCCTGTTCTAGTCACTCAAGATATTTCAAATTCCTCCTCCTATACAAAGCCTTTTCCAGTGAATTCCATGATTTTTTTCCTTTTCCTTCTTTCACATAGCAATAATGGTACAATAGCCAATATTTATTGAATGCTTAGTTTATGTCAGGCACTGTTCTTTGTGTTTCTCTTCAGTTCTAGGTGCTTCTCTTTGTGTGTATGTTTTTTTTTTTTAATTCCTCACAACAGTTCTGAGAAGTAGGTGTTACTTTTATCCCCATTTTACAGATAAGAAAATGGAGGCACAGAGATTTCACAGCTAAGTCATAGAGTCAGGATTTGAACTTGGGCACCTACCACCAAAGCCTGTGTTAATGGGTTTTAATTTACCTGTGACAAAATTTAATCTTAGACTTTTCTTCTGTCACAGAGTTTGTGTCTGGTTATTTTCTCTTGAAATCAATGTAGGTGTATCCAAGTGGACTAATATCATTCTAAGCATAACAGGATTAGATACTTTCAGTGAAAAATAAAAGTGAATCCATTCTGTTGATGCAAAAAATACTGTTAATTCAAATTAAATTTGGTTTATCCTTGATCTTATTTTTTTCTATCTGTAGTGTGAACACTGAAGATATGTAAAAAATATATTAAAAATGCTTTCTCACTGACTGTAAACATAGTACTTAGAGTAGAAAGTTTGGAAAGCATATGGGAAAGTAATGAGAAGAAAACAAAAATCACCTGTGATACCACAACCCACATGTAATTAGTATTTGGATATTCTTATTTCCTTTCAGAGTTTTTCTATGCATGAATATAAAGAAGTATGTTTACAGATTTGGGATCATGTTATGTATATGATTCTGTGTTCTTTTTTTTTTTTTTCATGTAACATATTGTATTCTCCCTTGTCAATTATATTTTAGATTTAATGTATTTGCTCAATATGTGCATAACTGTGGGACTGTGTATGCTTTTTGTATTTTTTTTTAATGTCTAAGAATATTAACCTAAAGCCTTTTTTTATGTAGCGCTTAGAACAGTCCTTAATAAGTGCTTTGTCATGGTGATGAAGATCAAAAGATATAATGAAATTACTTAACACAGCTGTGGCAGTGTAATAACGGGCTGCAGCACCAGTTCCCGAACCTGTCTCGATTGGAGTGTGCATGTGACATCAAGCAAAGCAGCAGGCATAGATAGGCATTGAGGTGGGGGGAGCTGGGAGCCTGATTATAGGGAAACACTAAATGGTGTAGGTAGTATGTGAGAGTGGTCTAAAGGGAAGCCTGTTTGGGGCTTCAAGTTGTAAGATAGGGGGAAAAGGGTTGATGAATCAAATACCTAGCCAGCTAGGCTGACTCAGGAAGGTCCTGTTAGCCTATAGGTGGATAGAGTACTATGGGAAAGCAGTATTTTGTGTTTTGTTTGTATGTTTCCCTCCTGAGCAGTTTGTCCCAGGATTAGTGTCCTGTATTTAGTTCTTTAATAAATCGTTACTGACTGACATTGATAGATTTTTTTCCCCCTCCTCTATTTGTCCTAGCATCCACCTCTGCACCTAACAGTTGTTAATACAAATAAAATGAGTTCATACCTCTCTAGATGTGTACTTAGAGTGGTGAGCAAATTCACTGCCTTTCAAGGCCCGTGGTTAAATTAGATGCCATTAATCTGGGTGTTCCTGAGCAAAGTATGAAAACTGAACTATAATCAGGAAAGGGGCTCAGAGGAACCAAGTTAATTTGCTATCTGATAGACGGATGGGTGTCCCTAGATGAACCCTGTTTTAATTTAAGGCTATTTAAGGAGTGTGGACTTCCCTCCCCTGGGGGAATAAAGTATTGCTAGATTTCTAGGACTCAATCTTCTATTAACCTATCAGTTTTTCTAAAAATCAAGTCACTGTTTTGTTTTTTTTTTTTTAGGAATGAAAATATCTGAATATAATTACTAGGTATTGGAACATGAATAGTACTGATGAATGCTTCTTTCTCAATTTGTTTTCACTATTTTAAACCAGATGAGCCAATGGATATGTCAGTGTTATCTGAAGGAGGAGAGTCTTTTCAGAAGAAACTCCAAGGTGATGAGCCAGCAGAGATGGAAAACCCCCCTGTCCCCCCTGAGCCCACTATATCACCACAAGCCTCAACACCAGTATCTCAGAGCACACCAGTCTTCACTCCGGGTTCACTTCCTATTCCGTCCCAGCCTGAGTTTTCTCATGTGAGTGTTGTAGAATAAGTTTTTTCCTCCTGACGTCTTTTTTTAAGCAACTGTATTGAGGTATAATTTACAGTCCATAAAACCCACCCATTTTGTGTGTGGTTTAGTGATATTTTAGTAAATTTATAGACTTGTGGGAGGTGGTGAAGGACAGGGAAGCCTGGCATGCTGCAGTCCATGGGGTTGCAGAGTCAGACGCGGCTGAGCAACTGAACAGCAGCAGTAGCAATAGACTTGTGCACCTGTCATGATAATCTAGTTTTAGAACATTTCCAGAGTCACCTGATATCTGATGTACGTTTTATGTTTAAGTTTTCTAGTATGTCTTTAAACTTCTTGAAATGTTACTTTGAAATTAAAAGGCAGCATTAATCATTATTCTAGCTTAATGCCACAAACTTCTCACTAAATCAACCCTAGGCTTTCTACCAACTGTTATTAATGAAAATTTCTTTTCAAGATGTTCAAGGGCCTCAAACTTGTTTTTGAAGAAACCACTTTTGGGAGCCTCCTGGTTTCTAATCTGTGCTATTGCCTTCTATTCCCGGTGCAGAATTGTCACCTCCCTTTCATTGTCTTTGGAGATTGTCCTTACCTGTCTTTGTGTTGGATTCCTCTTGGGCTCCATGTCTTCGTGCTTGATTTATGCCCTCATTTTGGTGGAGGACATTCTTTAGTAGCAGACTTTCTACTCTCATACTTGATTCATAGTTTGTAAGAGTATAGAATTTTATGTTGGAAATAGTTTTCCTTTAAACTTTTTGAAAGCATTGCTTCACCATCTTCAAAGTTCCATTGTTGCTGTTGAGAAGTGTGGCCAGTTTGATTTTTGTTTTTAGTATTTATTTATTGATTTGGCTGCATTGGGTCTTAGTCGCACATGGGATCTATATGGTGGCATATGGGTTTAGTTGCCCTACAGCATATGGAATCTTGGTTCTCCAGCCAGGGATTGAACCCGAATCCCCTGCATTGCAAGGAGGATTCTTAACCACTCAACCACCGGGCAAGTCCCTGTCCAGTTTGATTTTGATCTTTAATATGTGAGCTGTTATTTTTCCTTACTGGAATCTTGTAGCATTTTCCCTTTTATCCCCAGTGTTCTAAAACTTCCAGATCCTTGACATAAGTCTGTTTTTATTTTGTATTCGTTAGTTCTCTCAATCTAGAAAGTCAAGTTGTTCATTTCAGGGACGTTTAATTATTTAATTTCTTCCCCTTTGTTTTTTTTTTTTTTTAATGGAATACTTATTGTTTGGGTATTCAAACTCCTAGAATAGTCTTGTAGTTTTATTTTTATTATTTTATGCCCTACTTCCCATCTCTCTCCTTTTGTTTTAACTTTCTGGATGATTTCCTCAACTGGTTTTTTTTTTTAATTAAAAAGTCCTCACTTTATTGAGATTTAACTCACGCACCATATTGTTCAGCCTTTTAAAGTGTACGGTTGGGTGATTTTTAGTATAAACTGTGCAGTTATTCATGACAATCTAATTTTATTTTATTTTTTCATATAGTCCTTTAGTTTTATTTATTTATTTGTTTTTCCCCAATTATTTTTATTAGTTGGAGGCTAATTACTTTACAATATTGTAGTGGTTTTTGCCATACATTGACATGAATCAGCCATGGATTTATATGTGTTCCCCATCCTGATCCCCACTCCCACCTCCCTCTCCATCCCATCCCTCTGGGTCATCCCAGTGCACCATCCCGAGCACTTGTCTCATGCATCCAACCTGGACTGGCGATCTGTTTCACCCTTGATAATATACATGTTTCGATGCTGTTCTCTCAGATCATCCCACCCTCACCTTCTCCCATAGAGTCCAAAAGTCTGTTCTGTACGTCTGTGTCTCTTTCTGTCTTGCATATAGGGTTATCGTTACCATCTTTCTAAATTCCATATATATGCATTAGTATGCTGTATTGGTGTTTATCTTTCTGGCTTCACTCTGTATAATGGACTCCAGTTTTATCCATCTCATTAGAACTGATTCAAATGAGTTCTTTTTAATGGCTGAGTAATATTCCATTGTGTATATGTACCACAGCTTGCTTATCCATTCATCTGCTGATGGGCATCTAGGTTGCTTCCATGTCCTGGCTATTATAAACAGTGCTGTGATGAACATTGGGGTGCACGTGTCTCTTTCAGATCTGGTTTCCTCAGTGTGTATGCCCAGGAGTGGGATTGCTGGGTCATATGGCAGACAATCTAATTTTAGAACATTTTCATCACACACAGCCCTTCCAATCAAAAGACCCCATGCTTATTAACCGTCATTTCCTTTCCCCTACTCCTAGCCCTAGCCAATCACTAATCTACTTTGTGTCTCTGACTTTGCCTGTTCTGGGTATTTCATATACAGTAAGTGGAATTACACAATTTGTGATTGGTTTCTTTGGTGTAATATTTTCACAGTTCATGCGTGTTGTGGTATGTATTAGAACTTTATTCCTTTTTATTTTGAATAATAACTATGTGTGTACATACCACATTTTATTCATCCATTTATCAGATGATGGACATTTGGATTGTTACCCCCTTTTTGGTTATTATAAACAATGCTATGTACATTCATGCACAAGTTTCTCTGTGAATGTGTGTTTTTATTTCTATTATATGTAATCATAATTTATTTCTCTCATTATATATAATTAGGAGTGCAATTACCAGGTTTAACCATCTTTTAACCTTTCTCTGAGCTATTAATTTCTACTCTTGGGTTTTTAATTTCTATACTTTTTTTTTTCTCAAATGTTCTCCCTTTTAAAAAAAGATTAGCATTTTGTCATTTTATGGGTATACTATCTTATCTCCCTAATGATATTAATAGTAGTTTTTGAGAAGTTTTCTCCCTGTAATGGTCACTATTTCTTCAAATAGATTTTAGTTTTGTTAGTTGTATGTTTCACTTTTAAATTAGAGGCTTTCCTCTAATTTAAGAGCGTGATGGTAAATCCTTGATTGTCCACCTCCTTTAAGAGGGAAATCCTAGAAAACTGATTAGAAGTTCTGAATTAGTGGTTGGTGCTTCTTGTTTCTGGTATTTACTGTAGTGTTATCTGTAGGGCCGTTTCTGGGGTCTCCTAATGTCAGTATCTTGATTTATCTCATCTTGTTCAGGTTCCCTCTTGTCTGCCATTACTTTAGAAATCTATGATGAAAGGGGACTGGGAGTGTTGAGAGACAGGTGTAGGTTCTATTCAATGTCAATTTTCATTTAACCTCCCTATTTCCAGTATGGTACTTTCTAATAACTGCCCCCTGTCCTCCAGTTCAGGGATGTTCTGTTTTACTCTCTCCAGGGAGGACAAGGGCCAGGGAGAGAGGATCTGGGGATTAAACTGCTTCTTAAATAGATTTCCAGCCAGCCAGCCAGTCCTCCTGATTTTAGCTCTGCCCTCATCACCACTTCCGGAGTTACCTGGGCTGCTGCCAAGTCCTGAATCTTTTTTGGGGCATGGTGATTCTGCGGTGTAATTTGGGTTACATCTTAGCTTTCTCCACTGCTGTCTTAGGAATTAAGTTTTCACTAGTCTGCTGAATAGATGACCACTCTTCTAAAATTTTACTGTGGTTATCTTTTCTTTGTGTTCTTTTTCTTGAAAATTTATTTATTTTTTTAAAATTGCTGTACCATTTCCTTAGTGGGATTTTGGAAAAAAGTTAATGTGTGTATTAAATCCATTGTTTTTATTTGGAAGCTCCATACTTTTTCATTGTGTATCAAACTCCTTATGTTATTCTTAATGGCTCACTTTTGTACATCTGGTTTTTTTTTTTCCTGTACATTGGTTACGGGAGTCCAAGTCAACCTAATTTTGATGTTGTAAGATCTGTTTATTTATAATAAAATGATTACTAATCAAGAGAAAACTGAGATAAAGGTAATTTCATGTATTTCTTTCTTTTTTTCCCTATTATATTTGTTAACTGCATAGCCTTTCTGATCCTTCACCAGGGTGTGAGGGCTGAGGAGAGGATTAGCAGAAAATAGTTTGATATTTAACACTTTCTCATTCTTGATACACATACAGACGATTTTATTAGTGGCTTTTAAACTCTGTGTGAGACCAGTTTTTGACTGCTTGAGTACTATGGATTTAGGTCTGTATTGAGTCTAGACTGGTTGACTCATTGATCGAAGTCCTGACAATTCTTCATGAGTCTTTATTCAGAGCCCTGAGGGTTTTTTTTTTTTTCCACTTAACTTTATTATTCTGACTAAGCCTTCAGAGATTATTAGGGGCCAGATACTAGATCCAGGCAGCTTTTAAGAAATAAAGTTTATTGTTAGGCTGGTTAGCCCCTGAAATTTTACTTTGCTGACAGAAATTATACATATATTGAAAAAATTCTGTAAAAAAATCACATAAATATTTACTTTGATAACTCTTAAAGCATATTCAGAATGGGGGCAACTGCTTAATGGGTATGAGATTTCCTTTTGGAGTGATGAAGATGTTTTCAGAGTAGATAGAGGTGGTGGTTGCACATTGTAAATGCTCACTTTGAGGTAGTTATTTTTATATGAGTTTGACTTTCAAAAACAACTGTTATTTATAATTTTATTAGCAATGTCTTATCTATAAGCCTTTGTGAATTGACTGACTTTTTATTTAAAAAAATACATAATTTCTTATAAAATGTGTGTAACATACAAATAAGTGAAACTAAGGTCATCAGTTATCCTGTCTCAAATAACTGCTTGTAACTTTTTAATGGTATGTATTATTAATAACTTCAAAAACATGGAAGTTATGTAAAAATGTATAGACCACAATAAAATATATATTCATATACTTCTTTAACTAGAAAATGTTCCTATTTAATGCATAGCCTGTTTTTCTATATATTTTTTTAATAGTCATGTACAATTTTATGTAAGTTATAAATTCTTCCATCGTATTAGGTGTATCATAATTTTTAAATGAATCTGGAATCTGTAGATATTTAGGATATTTCATATTGTTGCCTTTTCTAAATAATTTTAGTATTGAACAGCATTGTAGCTAAATCTCAGTGTATTTTCATCAAATAATTTCCTGGAATGGAATTATTTTGCTTAGAAGTATATAAGGTTTCAAGGCTGTTGTGGATTGTCAAATTGCCATTAGAAATGTTGAACCAATTTTATGCAGGAGTATATGAATCTGAAAGGGTAAACAGACCAAACATTGAAATATCAGAAGTTAATGAATGCACAGAATGTTTGGCAACATACTTTGATTCTCTTAAAAATCATAGGAAATGAATGCCTTACCAGCTATGTCTAGAGCTTTTTAGCATTTATGTTGAGCATAACAACACCCTAAATGTAAATTCTTACATAAAAACATTAAGCTTTGAGTTAAATTTTTTTTAAGATGTTATTTACATAAAATGAGACTGCCATTTTAAGTGTATAGTTTGATGAATTTTGGTAGTTGTATACAAATGTATAACCATCATCGCCATCGAACGATGGAGCAGTTTCCTCACCCTAAAAAGCTTCTTCATAATCCTTTACAATTGATCCCTCCTCGCACCCTCCCGATACCCTCTTCTACCCCGGGCAACCCGTCATCTGCCTTCCATCACTACAGTTTTGTCTTTTCAAGAATTTCTTATAATTGGAATGATAAGTGTGTGATGATTTGTGTGAGTTTTTTAGCCCAGCTAATTTTTGAGATTCATTCACATTCTGGCATGTATTAATATTTTAATCCTTTTTATTGTTGAGTACTATTCTGTGATATGGATATCCCCAATTTATTCACCTCTTGATGAACATTTGGGTTGCTTCTAGTTTTTGGATGTTTGATACTGCTGTGAACATTTGTGTACACATCTTCGTGTGGACTTATGATTTTATTTCTTTGGGGTTAATAACTACAAGTACAGTTTCTGGATCGTATTGTAACACTAACGAATGTTTAGCTTTGTAAGATAGAACCGAACTGTCTTCCTCAGTGGTGATAGCTTTTGCATTGCCACCAGCAGTTTGACAGTTGTAGTTGTTCCACATCCTCACCAACAGGATGTGATCTTACTACTGCCTTCAGCCTTCCATGTTGGTGTGTAGTGGTGTCTGTTGACTAATGTGATTATCATAAACTTTGCATTTTAACATTTGCTTTGTGAGTGCCAGCACGTTTTGAAATAGTGGGACATGAAATAAGAACAGGCATACCTCATTTCATTGTGCTTTGCAGATAATTTGTTTTTTTACCAATAGAAGATTTGTGGCAATCCAGAATTGTCAGTCGATGTTTAGTATTTAAAAAAATTTTTTTTTAATTAAGGTATGTAAATCTTTTAAAGACACAATGCTATTGCACACTTAGACTGCATAGTTTAAACATTTATGTACACTGAGAAACCTAAAAACCTGTGTGACTTGCTTTATTGTGGTGGCCTGGAACTGAACCTGCAGTATCTCTGAGTTACGCCAATATGTGTTCCCACTTTGTGAGACCTGAAGTGGACTGTGTAGGCTTATGTTCACGTGATTCTTACGTGATTAACGGCCCATCATACAGGGTATGGCGTGGTTTTAGTAGTGATACGCAGTAAATTTAAGTGTTTTTCTACCTACTTGAATACTTGTAGGTTTTTGTTTGGATTGTGCTTATTCTAGATCAGTGATTCACAAGAACAGCATTAAACATTGTCTTGTGTTGGTGAAAAAAAGACTGGTGATTATGACTTGTATTTCTGAGGTTATGGCCCTGGAGTTTTAAAATTCTTGTGTAATTGATTTAGAAATTTTAGAATTGAAGGACTAGATATAAAAGAAATACGATTATGAAGGAATGATTATTTGTCTGTTTGTCCTTTAGGATATCTTCATTCCATCTCCAAGTTTGGAAGAACGATCAAATGATGAGAAGAAGGGTAGAGATTTGCATAGTTCATCTTTGACTGTTGAGTGTTCTAAAGCTTCAGAGACTGAACCAAAGAATTCCACTGAGGATCTGGGACTCTCTTTGACAGGGGATTCTTGTAAGTTAATGCTTTCTACAAGTGAGTATAGCCAGTCCCCAAAGATAGAAAGCTTGAGTTCTCACAGGATTGATGAAGATGGAGAAAATACACAGATTGAGGATACTGAACCCATGTCTCCGGTTCTCAATTCTAAACTTGTTCCTGCTGAAAATGATAGTATCCTGATTGATCCTGCACAAGACGGCCAAGTAGAACTGAATCAGAACGATGATAAAGCAAAGGGGGATAACACAGAAACCAGGGATGACATTAGTATTTTATCTGCCGGTTGCAAAGGCAGAGAAGAACCTGTAGCGGAAGACGTTTGTATTGATCTCACTTGTGATTCAGGTAGTCAGGCGGTTCCCTCTCCAGCTACTCGATCTGAGGCACTCTCCAGTGTGTTAGATCAGGAGGAAGCTATAGAAATTAAAGAACATCATCCAGAGGAGGGGTCTTCAGGGTCTGAGGTGGAAGAAATCCCTGAGACTCCTTGTGAAAGTCAATGCGAGGAGCCCAAAGAAGAAAATACAGAGAGTGTCACATTGCATCTTTCTCTGACTGAAACTCAGTCACAGGGGCTGGGTCTTCGGAAGGAAGTCCCCAAACAAGAATGCCAGGAAGCTATGGAAGTTGAAGCCAGTGTGATAAGTATTGATTCTCCCCAGAAGCTTCCAGTACTTGAACAGGAATTGGAACATAAGGATCAGGAAGCATGGGAAGAAGCTACTTCAGAGGACTCGAGTGTTGTCATTGTAGATGTGAAGGAACCATCTCCCAGAGTTGATGTCTCTTCTGAACCTTTAGAGGGAGTGGAGAAATGCTCAGATTCTCAGTCGTGGGAGGATGATGCCCCAGAAATAGAACCGTGTACTGAGAATAGAGCAGATATCCAAGAAGAAAAGTGTGCAGAGTATGAAGGAGATCAGAAGTCAGTGACTGCAGAAAAGGAACCTGTAGAGGCAGACTCTTCACAGCCTCCTTTGACCTTAGTGAGAGCAGATGATACTCCAGGACCTGAGCAGGAAATGCAGCAGACCCAACCACAAGAGAGAACCGATAGCACATTAAGGGAAGACTCAAAAGTGGCTAAGGCAGAGCACGTGGACTCAGGTGTCGAGGCCCAGCAACTGGAGAAAGCCTCTGCCCAGGCTTCACAAAGCTTCTGTGAAAGCTCTAGTGGTAAGTGTGATTGTAAATTGTTCTGTGTTTCCAACCAAACTATAATTTAGAATGGAAGGTAGGCAAGAACTTCATACTTGTTACATCAGGACTGAAAATGAATTTGGATTTATGTTTGTGAGCAGCCAGTAATTAAAATATGGTTTTTTTTTCTTTTGTAGCTTTAATTATTTGTGGAATCAGAGACCATTTGAGGTTTTTATCAGCTTTAGAACTCAGGTGTAATTAGCATGAATTTTCTAAGTATTTAGAAAATTGTACCAATCTGGTATTTTCTACTTAAGTCCCAGCCTTGCTCCATATTTTTATATTTCGACAGTGGCCTTAAAGTACAGGGACCTTTTTTGATTACCTTACACAGTTAAATCATGTTCTAAAAAAGCATGGTGGTTTCTTCCTTACGGGTATTCAGTTTCTGACATTGGTTCAACGTATATACATCTTAAACCTTTAACTGGGAAAGTTGTAGTTTGTGTGCTTTGTCTATTTTATTTTTTAAAAGTTTCATTTATTTTTGGCTGTGCTGGGTCTTTGTTGCTTTGCTGGGCTTTCGGTAGTTGTGGTGAGCAGGCTTCTCGTGGTGGCTTCTCTTGTTGCAAAGCACTGGCTCTAGGGTGCCCGGGCCTCAGTAGTTCTAGGGTGCCCGGGCCTCAGTAGCTCTAGGGTGCCCGGGCCTCGGTAGCTCTAGGGTGCCCGGGCCTCGGTAGCTCTAGGGTGCCCGGGCCTCACTAGTTCTAGGGTGCTCGGGCCTCACTAGTCCCAGGGTGCCCGGGCCTCAGTAGCTCTAGGGTGCTCAGGCCCGGGCCTCGGTAGCTCTAGGGTGCCCGGGCCTCGGTAGCTCTAGGGTGCCCGGGCCTCACTAGTTCTAGGGTGCTCGGGCCTCACTAGTCCCAGGGTGCCCGGGCCTCAGTAGCTCTAGGGTGCTCAGGCCTCACTAGTTCTAGGGTGCTCGGGCCTCACTAGTCCCAGGGTGCTCGGGCCTCAGTAGCTCTAGGGTGCTCGGGCTTCAGTAGTTTCGGCTCATGGGCTCAATAGTTGTGTCGCCTAGTTGCTCCGCAGCATGTGGAATCTTCCCAGACCAGGGACTGAACCCGTGTCCCCTGCATTGGCAGGCAGATTCTTAACCACTGGACCACCAGGAAAGTCCCTTTATCTATTTTATACAGTTCAGAATGAGAATAATAGCTTCTTTCTGAAATATTTCTAGAATATCATGTCTGATATTAGCTGAAAAGA
This sequence comes from Cervus canadensis, assembly GCF_019320065.1. Lineage (NCBI taxonomy): Eukaryota > Metazoa > Chordata > Mammalia > Artiodactyla > Cervidae > Cervus > Cervus canadensis. Next base: position 14,184,151 of record NC_057402.1, on the reverse strand, counting down.
ATTCAGACTTTCTGAATGCCCGAAGTCAGTATAATTTAAAAACAAAACAAACCAAAAAACCAAAACACAGACTTAAGAAAGCAAGTTTCTAAAGATAATGGAAATGAGAAGCAGTGTTAAGGTAGCATCATGGCTATTAGTATGGGTAATCATACCTTTCGATGTTCCTGGTTCTAGTTTATACCTCTTGTCTAGGAGTCATTATTAGTACTTTTTTCATCTCAGAATTGCTCCCTTTTATTAGATTTGATGTTCATATTCCGCCCCCCCCCCCCACCTTTTAGAACAAGAAATGAAAAGGAGCTGAAAAGGAGGTTAGGGGGTCTTGGGTTCAGTCTCTTCTTCCTAAAGTCATGTGGCTAGTTAATGATTGAAGTGGGACTGGAACCTCGGTCTCCTAAGTCTGTGCTTTTACCTCCTGTAAAAACCGTATGATATGTGCCTTGTCGCTCAGTCGTGTCCAACTCTGAGAGCCCATGGACTGTAGCCTGCCAGGCTCCTCTTGTCCATGGGGATTCTCCAGGCAAGAATACTGGAGTGGGTTGCCATTTCCTCCTCTAGAGGAATCTTCCCAACCCAGGGATGGAACCCAGGTCACCTGCATTGCAGGTAACTTCTTTACCATCTGAGCCACCAGGGAAGCCCCAAACTGTATGATACCGTTTTTCTGATTCTGCTGAGTTATGGTAAAGAACTGTCTGAGTGACCTAGTATTCTGTATTATTAAAGATTTTTATAGTTTCATTTTATCTTAAGTACCGTTATCAATCTAAGTCATGTTTTGTAGGAAGGTTGCTTTAGTTGTTGTACAGAAAGAATTGTGGGTTGGGGAAAGAGGGAGACTTGAGGCAGGCAAAGTAATTGATAGGCTCTTGTAATAATCCAGAAATTAGGCTTTGAAGACCAGATAATGGCATGCTACCTGTATAAACCAGTATCTATTAGGTTGTAGTGATGCATCAGATCAGTAGTGCTAAGATAACTTTTCATAAATAATTTTCTGTAATTCTTGCATATTACATTCACGTATTATGGTTTGTCATGTAGAAGGCTCTACTTAAAGATTATATACAGATTTTCAAAAGTCTGAATGGTTGATCATAATGTGAAGGATAGTTCCTGTCAAGAGAGAGAACAGATGGTTGTTCTGGAAACGAAAATTCTGTAAAGTAGTCTTTAGAGTGTATGACGCTTTGTGAGGTGTATTTGTTTTTTAATTCTGTATCTTTAAGTTCTTTATTAATTTGAAGGACTTACTTTTTAAACAATTGCCAGGAAATGAATGCTTACCATTTCATTTTGCTATAATTATGGTGGAATTCTTTGCCAGTTAGATGGGACGTTGAGACTTTCCACTTCTGTGCCTCACAGTTTCTTAAGCAGCACATGTGAACTTTTCATCCTTGTGGGAACCTGTGACACAGAGCTGGTAGGTTAGAAGCACAGATAATAGCCTGGACTGTTGATTGGTGTCTGAAGTGGGGGCAGTCTTGTGGGCCTGAGCCTTTAATTTGTGAGATTTGATGCTGTCTCTGTTTCCCTGTTGGCTCAGATGGTAAAGAATCTGCCTGCAATGCAGAAGACGTGGGTTGGATTCCTGGGTTGGGAAGATCCCCTGGAGAAGGGAATGGCTGCCCACTCCAGCATTCTTCCCTGGAGAAGTCCATGCATACGAGCCTGGTGGGCCACAGTCTATGGGGTTGCAAAGAGTCAGACACAACTGAGTGACTAACACTAACTGGGTAGACAGTGTCAGGATTAACTTTGTACGACACCCACTAAATGTCCCCTGGGAATCAGAGAATTGCTTGGTGATGTGGAAAGGACATTAGACAAACAATTTTCACAAGGCATAGTGACTGGGTAAGCCATATTATAGTTATTCTGAGCCATTGCAGGAAACTAAGTACAATTTTTCACATGCCAGGTTTAAGAATAGCAGTTTGGCATAATTCTTTTTTTCTCCCAAATTTAGTCATTTTGTTAAAAGATGTAAATAGGAATTCAGAAAATGTGATTTTGGCCATTTGCTAATTCTGATTAGAAATTTGGAATGGAGACCTAGTTAAAAAATAAAGTTTTGTTTCTAGACAAATGTTTGATAATGATCAGTATGTCTACAATGAGAATGCTCATATATGTGAGAGTTACTGTTGTACTGCTGTGGCCTAGAACTGGTCAGTACTGCTGAATTGTGAAACCTATATCTTTCTTCTAGAACCAATGAGTATTTTGAAGTCCTTTTAGCCCAAGAAATCCTTTGTCTGCTCTTTGAGTAGATTGCAAGTTATAAGTATTAACATCAGACTTTAACGTAGAGAAATCCTACAGATTGGTAAGGCTTATAAATGAACTCCTTGAGATAACATTACACAAAACTAAGATGTCTAGATTTGAAACCGTCCAGCTTCCTGTCTTGGCGCTCAGATGTTTGTGTTCCTTGTGACCCCATGTTCCTCAGGGCCTCCAAGCTTTTGGGCTTCCTCTATTTGCCTGCTCCCTAGTTGTCCACCTTGTGTCAGTTCTGTTGATGAGCAGAGAGAACAGTAGGTCATTGGTTGAGAGGCCTGGTGAGGGAGGGCGGTTGGGAATGAGGCAGAATTGGGGAGCAAAGGAAAAGAGTAATTGAGAGATTTCTTGCAGTTCTCCTCACTTTTGCCTTTTTTGTACTTCTGTTTTGATTTCCTTTTTGTTTATCATCGGGTTTTTTTTTTGTTTGTTTGTTTTCTTGCTTTCTCCAGAAACTCCATTTCATTTTACTTTGCCTAAAGAAGGTGATATTATTCCACCATTGACTGGTGCAACTCCACCTCTTATTGGGCACCTAAAATTGGAGCCCAAGAGACACAGTACTCCTATTGGTGAGTGATTAAATGTAATGATGTTTAAAGCAGAATTTCTGAGATACTGTTCTGTGTGCCAGTGATTCTCTTATATCTGAGGAGTTGGGCCTGCCTGATGAGATTGATTTTTGTCTTAGGAAGAATAAGGATATGATGTCCGATTCCATGAGTTAACTCCCAGGAAATGTGAGCAGTGATGAAAAGAAAGGATGCAGTGAAGGAAGGAAGGAAGAATATCTGTGAAGATTTTATCCTGTTACTTACAAGGCCACAGTATCTGAGTGTTAAACAATGGTTTAGAGCTGTTTTATAAGAAAGGGACAGCAGGTAGGGTAGAAGTACTGTTTACTTAGGACCCTGGCTAATCAGTCTGCTGCTGCTTGACAGGGCAAGAAAATTTAGATCCTCCTTCCCTGAAGCAGCTAGTAGTCTTCTACATTAACCTATTTGTTTTCTCTAGTCAGTGCTGGGAGGTAACAGTCATGCCGTCTGGAGTCTCCTGCTACCTATGCCTGATGCTGGCAGATGTGGGTTGGCTGAGGGCTCATGCAGCATCCTTTGTCCAGATGCAGAAGTGGAACTGAATCCTGTTGCTCTTCTTAAGACCAGGTGTCAGTACTAGTGCGTAGTTGTTGATACTTGTGACAGGATCTATCCTAGGAATCCTCTTCAATCCTGCAGAGCTGTGGAGCCAAACAGACAAATTGATGACTTTGAATTGTTATTTTTCATGTTTGTATTTTAGTGTTCTTTCTTTCTTCCCCCTGCCTCCCTTCTTTCAGGTATTAGCAACTATCCAGAAAGCACCATAACGACCAGTGACGTCATGTCAGAAAGCATGGTGGAGACCAACGATCCCATACCTGGGAATGAAAAAGGAGATTCTGGGGCTGCCCCAGAAATGGGTGATCAGTTGTGTCTGAGAATGAAATTGGTCAGTCCTGAGACTGAGGCAAGTGAAGAGTCTTTGCAGTTTAGCCTGGAAAGTAAGTTTTATTTATGTTAATCTTGGGTAACTAGTGACTCCAGATCTTCTGGAATTATTTTTTTTCTTCTGGTTTTAATGATTGAAACTTTTATGAATGTTATTTGTAAAGGCTTATTTTCATGAATGTTAATTCTTTGTTTTTGCTAGTCACTGTCATGTTACTGAATGTGCTCCATTTTATAATCTCTATGGCGCTGCTTGTATCTCTGTGTTAAACTTGTGTCTGTATAAAGTAATTGGTTTTCATAGTCAGAAATGTCTGAGTTCAGAAGTGACTAGAAAATGTAGGATTGTGGATTCAGGTTGTAGGTTTAAGTTGACTTACCCACATTAATTGCAAGTTGTTTGGTATGGCTGGAATACAGAGAAGGTACAAGGGAATGGCTGCAAAGTCAGGACTGGATTCTGAAAAGCCTGTTACATCATGCTGAAAAGCTGAAGAATTTTAAGCAGGGGAGTAATATGGTCAGATTTGCTTCTTTTAAAGGATCAGTTGCTTGTTTGAAAAATTTGTGCATCATTCCTTTCCTTGCCCATTTTCTATTCTGCTGCCTGGCAAATGCAGTCTTTAACCAGGAAGTGGGATCATTAGTGGTGGGACAGAGATGAGGGGATGAATTTGAGAGATGAATAGCAGAATAGAGGGGATCTTGAGACCAGTTAAATATGGAAATAGTACAAGAAAAAATATAGAATGACTTTGCATCCATATTTTGTTTTCATGATAGCACTCTGTAGTAAATCTCTTTATTTCCATTTTGTTGATGAGAAAACTGAGACTAAGAGAGGTTTTAAACCTACTGTTACAGTAATTGGTAAGAGGTGGAGCAGGAGTTTCAATCAGATCCATCTGACTCTAAAGCTTGTAATTCTTCCACTAGTAAGTTTGTAAATGGGGTTTAATGGAGTTAGGAGAGGAAAAAGTTTTATCAAGGAGATTGTAAAGGAATATTCCTTACCTAAGATAAGGAATATTCTCCTTATCTAGAGGAATATTCCTAGATAAGAGGGCTAGGAGAGTATAAAGCCATGGAAGTTTATGAGGAGGAGAGTTAAAAGAAAATGTCACATGCCGAAGTGAGGTCTAGAAAGATATATCTGGAAATGTACGTTAGATTGGCAGTTAGGATCCATTGGGTGACTCTAGAAAGAACTATTTCAGTACAGTGGTTAGGGTGGGACCTGTACTGACGGTAATTGGGGAGTAAAGGGGAGGAGAAGAGGCAGCAAATGTATTCTACTTTGGAGAAGTTTATGTAAGAAAGGAAGAGAAAATAACAGCAAGTTAGAGGGGGATAGAGAACTGAAGGAGGTTTTTTTTTTTTTTTTTTTTTTAGGCTGAGGGATACCTAAGCAGGTCTAGAGATTGAAAGGAAATCTCCAAAGGGGAAATGGGTTAAAAATGAGATTCTTGAGAGAGAGAGAGAGATGAAAGGGGAGTTTTCAAAGACTGCAGATAGAGTGGGTGGACCTGATAAGAGCTCTGATTCTATGAGATTGAAGAAAAGAAATTTTAGCTATGTATTTTGAATTCTTACTATATGCCGCCTATATATGGCATACATGTACAGCTCATTAAATCTGATAACAAACCTGTAAAGTAGATCCTATTGTTATCCTCATTTCATAGGTAAGGAAACTGAGGCACAGAAAGGTTGAGCATGTTCCCTAGAGTCACACAGCTAGTAAAATGAAGTAGCCTGAATTCAAAGTAGTTCCAAGAACCAGAAGTCTGGTTCTGAATTAGAGTGCAGTTCTGCTTCTCAGTGCGTATTGATTTGAAAATTTAGAACCTCAGTAGAGATAAAGTATAACATGTTTTCATCATTATTGTCATCTTCTCTGAAATCAGATAGGACTTAGCAAGAGAGTACATGATAGCTTTGAATCTTTAGATTTGAAGTTACAGTTGGGAAGACCTTAAATGGGCTTCCCTGGTGGCTCAGAGGTTAAAGTGTCTGCCTCCAATGCGGGAGACCCGGGTTTGATCCCTGGGTTCGATCCCTGGGTTGGGAAGATCCCCTGGAGAAGGAAATGGCAACTCGCTCCAGTATTCTTGCCTGGAGAATCTCATGGTTGGAGGAGCCTGGTGGGCTGCGGTTCATGGGGTCACAAAGAGTCGGACATGACTGAGCGACTTCACTTTCACTTTAAATGGAGCTAAATGTTAAAAATGACCATATTAGTAAATTTTACTACCTTTCCTGATAATCAGGCACCATAGTAACAGTTTTCCCCATTTTATCCTCACAACAAACCTTTGAGGGTTGGTTGTGTAGCTTGTGGGATCTTAGTTCCCAGACCAGGGGTTGAACCCCAGTCCACAGCAGTGGAAGTGCAGTCTTAACCACTAGACCCCCAGGGAGTCCCTGTGTTGGTACTATTTTGTCTTTATTTTATAGATGAAGAAACTGACTCAAGATGAAGTTTATCCCCAGCTTGGACGGCTCGCTAAGTGCTGGAGCCAGGGCCTGAGCCAGGTTTCTGTTTCAGAGCCAGGCCTCTGACCACCAAGCTTCAGCTGCCTCCTTGATGAACTGTTCAAATCATATTGAGTTATGACTGTTTTAGAAATGTTTTAAAGTATTTATTATTTTTTCTAAGGCTAGAGCTAATGGTAAATGAACACATTTTAATCCTGTGGCATTGCTTTGAGAATATAGAATTTTTTCCAGTATGACCTTTACTTTTTTACTACAGGTTCTTTCTTGAAAATTTGTTTTATTTTTCAAATATCTGTCCCAAAAGCTCTTTGGGAAGAATTTGAGTACCCTCTGTGTGTGGGTTCTCTTAACACTATTTAAAATTTGTGCAATTTTCCTGCATAATTACTAAAGTTTTTTCTTTTTAAAAAGATTTTATTGAAGTAGAGATGAACTACAATGTTGTGTTAGTTTCAGATTTATAAACTATCTCAGAAGTTTCTTTAAATTTGTTTTGAAAATTTTAAATAGAATTTTTTTTACTACGTGATTTTTTTTTTTACTTATATGAGAAGAGATGAATTGAAATTCAGAAATTTCATTTTCATTTTTAAATCTTACTTCTTAGTAATTCATTATATTGTATTTCTGGAGAAACTGAGTGGTCAAAATCGGTGGAAGTGAGAAAGACATGTCATTAAATGATAAATTTTTTCATGTTCACTTTTTATTCTTATTTCCTTTTTATTATTTGTTGCAAATACTAGTAGATCTGGTTTTTATTTTTATGATTTTTTTTTTTAATGTCATAGTGAAAAGAGGCCTTCAGTAGCTTCAGAAATTCAAGCATTATTTTAGAGTATCATTGGGGCTGAGCAGGTTTTTAAGAGATGGTCTTAAGTTATGATACTGAATTCTGTTTCTCTTTCCTTTCGTTTTTAATTCAGAGCCAGCAACTGGTGAAAGAAAAAATGGATCTACTGCTGTTGCTGAGGCTGTTGCCAGGTAACCAGAGCTGGTTGCTATTTAGAGGAGTTTAATATACAAAGCCACTGGTAATGAGGGGAAGATAATTTATCAAGAGAGGAAAAAAATTTGAAATGAAACTTGAGCATAAACCATGTAGCAGTGTGTTGAATCTAACCGTAGGCTTTCTTATTAATACTTTAATAAAACTTTTGCTGTCATTTAGAACTAAGATATTTAATGGTGTTTCCCTTTCTTCCTTTCGTTCGTGTGAGAGTGCCTTTTTTCTTTTACTGCGTGTGAGATGGAGATTGTTGTTACTGTTGGTGAGGGAACGGGAAGTTAACACTAGGTAGCCATAGACCTTATTCTTTCTGAGGGTTGCCCTTGGCAGCCTTAGCCTCAGGCCATATTCTCTTCTGCTTGCCAAATTAGCTACAGTCCTGTTGTTTTTGCTTTGTCACCAACGCTGTCATAGTTTGAATATGACCCCATCCTGAGGCTCTAGTGGTAAGCTTTGCCATCTGGTGGCCATGAGAATAGAATTGTTTCATTGGTTTCTTGTGTGAGTCATCCAGTATGAAAATACTAACAGTGGTTGTTGAAGTATAGGTGAGGATTCTTAAATCAGGCTAGACAGGTGTTATAAGGAAGTAAAGCAGTCTAGGTGCAAGAGCATGAAATGTTGACAACGATGGCCTACTGATCGTGTGTCTCGTTTTAAAGGGGGGTAGCCTGTATTCATTTCCAGCCAGTCATTACCATGCAGACTCACTGTTGTGAAATCTTTAAATTTTTAAGAGAAATCTGAATTTTTTTTATGAAATACTTCATAAAAAATGTTTATTAAAACTATAATTAACAGATTTATACATACAACACGTTTATTCCATTTTGTAAACATACAGTCACTATGTCACATTAAATAACAATGCGCTGCTGGACACAGTCAGGTATCCTGTGGCCTGAATTTTTAAAAATAAAATTTCCTGCTTAGTGGGTTACCTAACATTGTTGTTGACAAGTTGTCTGTGGATTAAATTTGATCCTCAGTTGTAAGTGTCTGATCCATCTAAATCCTTTGATTTGTGCTAAGCTATGTCTAGAGAGATTAATTATTTTGTTTTTTTACATATTTAATTTGAAAGGTAAGTACCTTTGACTCCTTATTAGTTGAAGACTCTTTAATGTGTTGAAGAAAGTGGAGTTTATACTTGATCTTTCAGTTTTAACAAAATTGTTAAACTCTGCACAACTTGTTATCCCTTTGTACATGTACTTGTTAAGAGGAAACAGTATATGCTGCTGAAACTTTCTGGACCCTTTGGGTGGAATGTAGGGATGGAAAAATAGGGAAAAACCCGAGGCAGAGGGTTGGATTGGAGGATCCACAGAATGAGATTCAGTGATATTGTTGTGAAGCAAATTTTCTATAGGAGAATCCAGATTTTAAGAATCTTTGACTTTACCTTTGAGTTCACCATAGTTTAAAGTAAGCTCTGTTGGGTTCAGTTCAATAGTTCAGTTGTGTCCAACTCTTTGTGATCCCATGGACTGCAGCATGCCAGGCTTCCCTGTCCACCAGCTCCAGAGCGTGCTCAAACTCATGTCCATCGAGTTGGTGATGGACTCTGTTAGTGTAGTTTAAATGCCATCTCTGTGTTTAGGTGAAACAGTACCACTCTGTTTTTAAGTGTTGTCTGTAGCAGGACACTGTTCAGATTGCTTGCTTCCATCTTGTCTCTCTCACACATTTCATTATTGAAGATTTCATGCGTATACAAAAGTAAAGAGAATAGTATCATGACCTACCATGTATTCATCACCCAGGGTCAAAAATTACCAATTTATGGCTAGTCTTGATTCATTTATAAATGCTTCCCACACTGTCCACTCCACTGGATTTTTTGAAAGCTAATTCTAGCATTGTGTCATTTTTATCTGTAAATATTTTAATGCTGTCTCTAAAAGATAAGAATTCTTTAATTTGAACTTAACCACAGTACTATTATCATGCTTTTGAAGTTGGCATTGATTCCTAATGTCATCAAATATTTGGTATTCCGATTTTTCAGATTCAGAGAAAGAATTTTATTCTGTCTGTATCTAAAAGGATAATTTCCAGAGAGGTACTTTTCCTTTCACAATTAACACAGTGTATTGCTTTAATTTATTTCTTAGTTCCCAGAAGACCATGTCTGTGTTTAGCTGTGTGTGTGAAGCCCAGCAAGAGGATGAGGCTCGAAGTCAGAATTCCTCCTCTGCACCCATCAGGCGAGCATTATTTTCATAGCATCTTTTGGGCTATATGGATTCACAAAATGATTGGTAGCAAAATCCAGAATATACTGCTGCTGTTTTGTGAACTTGAGCTTACTGTTTTATTTGAGGGACTGTGACATATTCTAGGTAGATTTATCAATGAGATGTCATGAGTTTTATTAGGTATTTTATAGATAGATTTTTGTCTTTATCTGCCAGTTCTATCAATTTAAAATGATTCAGTCTTCACAACTTATAAAAATATATGATCCTGAATTTCTAAGATTATTCTCTTTTACTTAGTTTTGGACAGAATTTTTATTTTCCATTAGGTTTCCCATACAGCAAAACTGGGATGTTTGACAGCTCAAATTTAAAGTTTATCAGGCTTGATGGAATTAAAATTTTCCAATAATTTCTTTACTCCATTATCTCTTAGAACAGCTGTGAAGCTTGGAAAAATTTTTTGGGTTACAAAGTATTTCTTCTGTATTAGAAAAATATCTTGTTTGGAATGTATGGTTCTTAAATTTCGTGTAGGAGAAGTAAGTAATGGCAGTGGATTAAGTTTGTATCTTCATTAGAAATTTGGAACTAGAATTCAGTAATTTGTAATTAGCTACTATAATAATGTTTTGTCATCAGGTATATTCTTAATAGTGTTATTTGAAACATAATTTTTTTTTTGGCTTTCTCTAGCTTGTGGGGGGTCTTAGTTCTCCAACCAGGGATTGAACCTACACTCTTTGCACTCGAGTTCTAATTCCCTGCAACATAATTTATGTGTTCCTTATTGGTAGAAATATTTAAGAGAAGCACATTAGTGCTTTTACTATAAACATTCTGATGATTACACGTGAACTTGTTGGTATTCTTGGGAATCAGATAGTCCAGATCACATCCTTTGTTTTATCAGGAAACTTGTTAGGTAAAGTACCACCTTGTATGGTTTCAAAAGTAGTGTGGTCTTGTCCCAGCAATTAGGAAATTTATTGATTGCATTGCATTGCCTTCCTATTTTATTAGATGGTTTATAATAGACTAGGATGCTGGTGATTTTTGTTTAACCTTGATGGAAGAAGGGCCTGAGAATTCAGGTGATCTTGTTTCCAGTTCCTCCTCAGACAGACCTACCTATGCTGAGAACAGAATGGTTAGACATTTATTAAACATGGAGGTTTATTCTTCCACATTTCACTTTGGATTAATTTTACCCAGGCTTTTTCTGCTATAATTTGCTTTCTTTGGCTTCAGTTTCTAAACTAACATATAGTGACCAGAGTAGAATTGTGTAGCCGAAACTAATGAAGAAAGGGAAGTGTGGTCCTTCTTAAAATTATTGGATTTCTTTTGTCTGTCTCTTTTCTGGTGCTAAAATTTTCTTCTTTATTGTTTTGTGGGAGATTTAATATACACATCTTTGTGATAGATGTTTCTTGGAGGAAGGTGTGATTTGCACATCCTTTATTTGATGCTAATACGAGAAAAATGAGTAACAAAATTCTGATATTTGACTGGAATCTGCTGAATGTTGCTGCTGTTGCAGTGAGATACCTTTAGTCTTTAGAGAGAGAGGATTTGTTCTGATTAACAGTTTTGGGGGAAAAGGCAGCCTGTTATTTGTCAAATTAGGAATTAAAAAGTCAAAAATAAAATGAAGCTTTGTTTTAAAACTGAAATTCTATTCAGAAGTTCTGCCCTAAATAAATAGTTCATGAGGTAAAATGTCTAGGCTTGTTTAGGGGTGGGACCAATACAATTGAATTCTTAAAATGGTAAATCAAATCCCATCCCTTCTAGCTTTTGGCTCAGTTTTATTATTGCTTAGGTGTTGATATGTTAGATGTCTTAAAGATTCAAATGTGTATTCAGTCCATGCTTTGTCATATGCAGCTAATACTGATTGAGCATCTGCTGTGTATCTAGCACTCTGCTAAGTAATTTGTATGTATGTTCACTTATAAACCAGGTTGGTGTTGCTCATCAGTCTTCTGGTGATTTTACTCTTACCTGTTCTTTACTGGGCCATATATCCTCATTCAGTTGAGGTTCCTGACAGATAGGACCCAAGCTCTTAACAACCAATTGCATTGAATATACCAGACTCTCTTTGGCCAGAACTCTCTTGTAAACCCTGCTTTGATCTCCTGTTGTGGTAAGCTGTGCTATACAAGATAGAAACCTCAGAAATGTCTCCTTTTTCCTTTCTTCTCCAAGATGCAGAGCAAGCCCTAAAGAACTCTTCATGCTTCCTTTTTCTGTCTGCCCAGGTCTGTTCAGCTTCTTAGGGTGAGAGCTCCTCCCAAGTTGGAGACAGCTTTTTCTGTCTAGATGGCTACCTCTATCTTTCTGTGGCCAAACACTTACAGCAGCAAGATACATAGTTTCTAGACCGTTTGTCACCCTGAATTTATCTTCTGGGTATATCTCAGTTTATGCTTTGTCAAACATGGCAGCCTGAAACACTCCAGATGTCTTTCCATGATTAGTTCAGAATGGATTCTTTTTGTTGTCTTTATTCTGGCGGTGGATCTTCCCAACCCAAAGATTGAACCCAGGTCTCCTGCATTGCAAGCAGATTCTTATTGTCTGAGCCACGAGGAGAGCCCTTATTCTGGGGGTGTGTGTGTGTGTGTGTGTGTGTGTGTGTGTACGCACATGCACACACACGTGTGGTTTTCGTTGCTATTCATGGGCTTTCTCTAGTTGCGGTCAGCAGGAGCTACTCTTATGTGTGGGCTTCTTATTGCAGTGGCTTCTCTAGATGCGGAGCATGGGCTCTAGGTGCACAGGATTCAGTAGTTGTGGCTCATGGGCTTAGTTGCTGCATGGCATGTGGGATCTTTCTGGACCAGGAATAGAACCTGTGTCCCTTGCATTGGCAGGGGCATTCTTTACCACTGGACCACCAGGGAATCCTGAGCCTACTGTATATTTAATGGAATCTAAAAATACATTAGTATGTTGTTTTTCATAGTACAGTAACTCACTGAGTTTGTGACTTATTTGTTTTTTTTTATTTTAAATTTATGTTTTAATTGAAGGATAACCACTTTACAGAATTGTTAGTTTCTGCCAAACATCAACATGAATCAGCCATAGGTATACATATGTCCCATCCCACACCTCTAGGTTGTTCAGTTCAGTTCAGTTCAGTTGCTCAGTCGTGTCCGACTCTTTGCAACCCCATGAATTGCAGCACGCCAGGCCTCCCTGTCCATCACCAACTCCCGGAGTCTACTCAAACCCATGTCCATCAAGTTGGTGATGCCATCCAGCCATCTCATTCTCTGTCGTCCCCTTCTCCTCCTGCCCCCAATCCCTCCCAGCATCAGGGTCTTTTCCAATGAGTCAACTTTTGCATGAGGTGGCCGAAGTACTGGAGTTTCAGCTTCAGTATCAGTCCTTCCAATGAACAGCCAGGACTGATCTCCTTTAGGATGGACTGGTTGGATCTCCTTGCAGTCCAAGGGACTCTCAAGCGTCTTCTCCAATACCACAGTTCAAAAGCATCAATTTTTCGGTGCTCAGCTTTCTTCACAGAGCCCCAATTTGAGTTCCCTGCATCATACAGCAAATTCTCATTGGCTGTCTATTTTACATATAGTAATGAAAGTTTCCATGTTACTATCTCTGTACATCCTATCCTCTCCTTCCTCCCCAAGCCCTGTGTCCATAAGTCTGTTCTCTATGTCTGTGTCTCCATTGCTGCCCTGCAAATAGTTTCATCAGTACCACCGTTCTAGATTCCATGTATATGCATTAATATACAACATTTATTTTTCTCTTTCTGACTTAATTCACTCTGTATAATAGGCTATAGGTTCATCGACCTCATTAGAACTGACTCAGATGTGTTCCTTTTTATGGCTGAGTAATGTTCCATTGTGCATATGTACCACAGCTTCTTTATCCATTCATCTGTCAGTGGGCATCTAGGTTGCTTCCATGTTCTAGCTATTGTAGATAGTGCTGCAGTAAACATTGGGGTACATGTATCTTTTTCAGTTTTGGCTTCCTCAGAGTGTATGCCTAGTAGTAGGATTGCTGGGTCCATATGGTAGTTTAATTCCTAATTTTCTAAGGAGTGTCCACACTGTTCTCCATTGTGGCTGTATCAACTTACATTCCCACCAACAGTGCAAGAGGGTTCCCATTTCTCCACATCCTCTCCAGCATTTTTTGTGTGTAGATTTTTTGATGTTGGCCATTCTGACTGGTGTGAGGTGCTATCTCATTGTAGTTTTTGATTTGCATTTCTCTAGTAATGAGTAATGTTGAGCATCTTTTCATGTGTTTGTTAGCCATCTGTATATCTTCTTTGGAGAAATGTCTACTTAGGTGTTTTTCCTACTTTTTGATTGGGTTGTTTGGTTTTCTGATATGAGTTGTATGAGCTGCTTATATATTTTGTAAATTAATCCTTTGTTAGTTGTTTCATTTGCTATTATTTTCTCCCATTCTGAAGATTGTCTTTTTACCTTGTTTATAGTTTCCTTTGCTGTGCAAAATCTTTTAAGTTTACTTAGGCTCCACTTGTTTATTTTTGTTTTCATTTCCATTACTCTAGGAGGTCGATCACGGAGGATCTTGCTGTGATTTATGTCATGGAGTCTGAACTTACGATTTATTAAAAAGATATTATGGACAGTTTCTAGATGAACACAGTTATATTAAATACAGTTAGTTTATTTAATCTGTAAGTAGATTTTTGCAGTAAATTGATTGTGAGAACAGTCTTTTGTTGAAAGTGAATTTATTAAGCACTTACTTTGAGCCTCAGGGCTTCATGGTATCTGGTTTGTAGGAGACGTTTATCAAATGCTTGTGGGACATATAGATAAATCACTGATAGCCAAATGGGAAGATTAATGAAAAGGAATACTCTGAAGAACCGAATCATTCTGAAATGGTTTGTTGTAGATACTGCCAGTATAGCTAGCAAAACTAGAATCTCACCTACAACTCTTTCCTTTATTTTAAGATTGGGTTTCTTTTCCTAAAATTATTAGTCAAGGGGGTAATGAACAGTATCTAGATTGCTGGGAGCCACTTAAAGAATGTTAGAACCATTAATACAGCCAAATGAGACATCTCGACCTAGTTGATCTCTTTTAAGGTAGATCCCTAAATTGCCCTCATTGTCTATGGCTTCAGTAATGGTTTACATCTTTTGTTGACCTTATTTTCCTGTGTCAGGTTTCAGAGTTCCTCTCCATAGCTAATGGAGAGGAGAAATATTGTGGCTATTTTACTGTTGTAGTGGACTAATCCTCTGTACCATTATTTTTTCACAGGAATGAAATTATGATGAGAAATCTTGTAAGGTGACATACTTGGTCACCTTATTTTCACCCTTCCCTGCATTTCTCAGATCATCAAATTATGGTTTCTCCCTTGACACACACACACACTCACACACACACACACACACTCTTACTTGATACGTTTTTTTTAAACATGGTTTCTTTATGTGCTTCATTTACAGGGGAAATTTGCTCCATTTTCCGAATACTCAAGATGATGAGGAGAAGGGGAAGTTGGAAGGTGACCAAGGGACCAGGCAGAGTCAACAGCCCGTGAAGCCCAGTAGTCCTGTCAGAGAGCCTGCTGCTCCTCCCTCCCAGCAGATGGGCACACAGGAGCCCTCCAGTCCTCAAGGGGAAGCAATGGAGATAGATCGGCCAGGAGGCCAGGAGGGAGAATGGAGTCCCAGGCAGGAGAAGCCTAGTAAGGCCTTGATTGCAAGGCCCAGCCAAAATAACGTAGGGATCCAGACCATAGAACGCTCCCTGTGGGTCCCAGAAACTGTTTCAGCAGCGACTCAGACTGTACGGAACGTGTGTGAACAAGGGACCAGTACCGTGGACCGGAGCTCTGGGAGGCAGGACGCCGCAGCTCAGACCGAGAAGGGGAGCGGCGAGAGACCGGCCGGCGCCCCTGGGGACGACACGGAGTCGCTCCACAGCCAGGTGAGCGCGCAGGGCGCCTCGGGCCCGGGAGGCCAAGCTGTGCCACTTCTGCTTAACAGTAACTCTTAGCAGTTTTATACAGACCAGTGGTTAAAAGGCAGAGACAGTTTATCCAGGGTAAGGGACAGGGTGGTGGAGATTATGAGTAGCTATAGCCAAAGACTATTTATGTACAGTCTTTGGTGTTAGAGTTTGTGAAGTAGGTCTTTACTGGATGAGAAAGCCAGGAGTATAGTTTGGGTCCTGTGATATTTTTCTGTTCAGTCTTCTTCTGTCATTTTTCATTCTTCTTTATAACCATCAGAGCTAACTGCTTCTCCCCCAAGTTGATTTCACTATGGTTTCCAGAAGGAGTAGAAGACGTGTGAAGGATAGCATATCACAGTATTGGAAATAGCAGTAACAGGGAAAGTTCCCAGGTAACCAGGGATTGCAGAAAGAGGCTAAGAGTAGATACAGTGGAAAGAAAAGTATTGGGGCTGATGAACATGAGACTGGAAGAACAGGTTTTTGGAAATAGAGTAGGGATGTGTAGGAACTAGTGAAAATTGAGGGGTAAGAAGTGGTGGTAGTAATGTACATTCTAACAAGAGGAAGTTCATAAAATTTCATTAGTAACCACTGTTAAATTGCCTTTTCAGTAGAGCATCATCACTTGAAATCTGCCTAGGAAAGCTGTACTAGTGATGTACCTCTCATTTGAATGGTCCAGGTTGTTTGTTTTATAAAAATAATATAGTTCCTATTTATTGAACACCTACAGTATACAGCACTGTGCTCAAGACAACCCATGAGGTTGGTATTGTTATTCCCATTTCACAGGTAAAGAAACCAAGCTGAAGAGAGGTTAAGTAACTTGCCCAAGATTTTGCCATCAGTAGGTGGCAGAACTGGAATTTGAACTCAGCATATCTGACTTCAGAATCGGTATTCTTTTCATTATGCTATGTTGCTTTTCTATTTTTTAATCATAGCTTGTGTAGTCTTGTTCTGTTTATCTGTGCCTCTCCAAAAATTCTGTTTACATTAGCCTTTAATTCTAACACTCTCTGAGACCTAAGACCTTATCAGTTCATACAGATTCAAAATAACATAGCCTTTTGGATATAGGAGCTGTAGCACATCAGATCCTATTTTGCAGCTGTTTATTTTCACCCTCAATTTAAAGTGCTTGTATTCTGCACATAATAATTTGGTTTCTCTGCCTTCATAACAAGGGTTAAAACTTGCATCTTAAAGACAGCAATCACATGAGTGCCACTAGATTGTGTCTTTCTTTACTTCCTCATATTCTCCTTCTGTCATCTAGGGAAATAATTCCTGCTCCTGTGTCGTGACGATGAGGAGCCAGTGAGTGAGCCAGAGTGGTTAAGGAAGGTCCAGGCTTCGGAGTCAGACGTCATCTAGATGTCTTGAAAGTTGAATGAGATTAAGTTTACAAAGCCCTTAGTACTGGGTGTGACACATAGTAAATGCCCAGTATATACTGGCTGCTGCTACAACCTATTGATTATTGTTTTAAACACCACTACTGCAGCTGTTACCAACACAACCATTACTTACGCTATACTACTCCTATGTCATGCAGAGAGAAACAGCACATTTAAAAGCTAGTTCCTCCTGCCAAGGAAAGAAGAGTGCTCAAAAATACAAATAGGAAATGGGTACAGAGTTTCAGTTGGGGACGATAAAAAGAGTTATGGAGAAATGGATACAGTGATGTTTGTGAAAGTGTGAATGTACATAATGCTACAAACTGTATATTTAAATGTGGTTTGAGTCAATAATTTTTACCTTAAGTATATTTTACCACAATAAAAGAAATATAAATTATGGGTACTGTAGCAGAAATTGGGATTGGTATGCCATCTTTTGAAGAGTGATTAGAAAATGTAAGGCTGTATGGACATCTGAATGTTGGTGCTTTTTTACCTCCTGCAGTCTGGGTAGGACTCAGGTCAGGCTCAGAGAAAAGCATAGGCAGCCTACCTTTGACATTCCTTAAATTTCCATTTGTGTGTCAGGTGGGCCTGCAGCCAGGTTTTCTGTGAAGTGGAAGTGTGGCTTTATTTTCATTTTGTCTTCCCTTAATTATAACAAGATCCTCAAGCTACGTATCTTTACAGGAACCTCTTTTCAGAATACTATTTGAAGAGAGTAAGTGTAACTTTCTTTTTATCTGCTCTCTTTCCCTTCTCTCCTTTCTTACTCCCCTAGACATGTTTGTTTAGGTATTTGTCTTGATGTGATCATTTACCTGGCTGTTGTAATGGAAGACTACAGGGAGGTTTTTGGCTGGATTTTAAGGATATACGTAAGGCACACCAAAAGCTTTTAGACTTCTGTGATGGGGGCCTCATCACGTGTAGGCAGCTGGCAGGTCCAGGCTGCTGTGGTTCTTACGCAGGGGCACCCTGGTGACTGGTGTGTGACAGACCAGTACCTTGACCATTCATTAACCAGAGTTGTCTGTATAGACAGAATTATTTTAAGGAATTGGTTGAATAAGTTTCCATGCACTTTATTTGTATTTATTCACATAATTTTCTTAGATATTTCACCCTAACATGAAGTTGGACTGGGAGTTCTTCAGATAAATTACTTTAGGTAAATTACTACCACACTGTAATGAAAAACCAAGCTCATCGTTACTGCGGTGGCGCATGTAACTCTTCTGAAGGACACTTGACACTGACACTGACCTTGACACTGATTGAGAAAAGTAGTATCAGTCTACCCTAGGGGAAGTAGGTGGGAGAAAGAAGCGTGCGTTTCCTTTCACAGCTACAGAGCTGTGGTGTAGGGGGCTGGGGTTGTGGATGCGGATGAATGTGATACAGATGTTATGGGAAAACATGTATGTAATAGTCATAAAAATGTAAGGTCTCATTTAAACTATGTAACTGATTATTGTTTATGATACAACTAGATAACCAAATCCTAATTTTGCTAATATCCTCTGTTTCTGGACACTAGCTAAACTCTTTAGTTACAGTCTATTATTTGGAATACATTAAATATTTCATATTTAATTCTAGGAGAAATCAATGTGTCTTGCTCCAGGAATAAATATACCATAATTTTCACTTACTAATGCAGGAAAAACAGACTGCACTGAGATTTTCAGATCTTATTCTGTTTTATATAAAGTTCTAAAGAATGCCTTTCTTTTATCTGAAGACCTCTTGCAAGTGTAAATTGTATGCTGATTGATAATCAGCAACAGAATCAGAAGGATTACAATCTCTAATGTGCTTCTAGGGGATCAAAATTTCTCTTAAAAATCCTAGATATAAATGGTAGATGTTATGATTTTGATTTAGACTGAAATAGGGTTTTAGGTGAAACCCATACAAACTCCTCTCACTAGACAGCTGGCCCATCTCTAGTGTTACCCGTAAGTGAATAGAAACAAGGCAGCTGGAAAATGCCATCACACGAGATTCATGGAACCTGTGAACAGTCTCGTCATGAAGAGGTTGACTTGTGAGTCTGCCAGTTCTCAGTGAGGCTCATGCCTGTGCGCTGTTTTCTGTCACAGGGAGAGGAAGAGTTTGATATGCCTCAGCCCCCGCACGGCCACGTTTTGCATCGCCACATGAGAACAATTCGTGAGGTGCGCACGCTTGTCACTCGCGTCATCACAGACGTGTATTATGTGGATGGAACAGAAGTAGAAAGAAAAGTAACTGAGGTAATACATACTTTGGGTTTATGTGGCAGATTTCTTTCAATAGAAAAATTACCCTGGTTTTCTGCCTCCATTCCTCTTCCCTATGCAGCTAGCTGCTAATGCTTCGTTTCCCTTCCTCCTCCTGTGAGAAAGATTTAAAAACTGGCTTAGAGTTCTGTTTTTCCCAACCATGGGTTTGCTGTCTAACCTTTGGTCATTTAATCAGTCCCATCATGCTTTCCATATCTATAGAGAACAGAGTGGTGATTCTCTGTCATGTATAAAGATTTTATGTGTTATTTTTAATCCTTGGAAACTAATGAAGTTTAGAATCTCCTGCTTAGCAGCATGTATTTTCTCATTGTTTCTTTACTATTTTCTCACGTTACCATTTTTTACTCATTGATCTTGGTCTCCATCCATGTGTGGTTATGAGCCTGTTAGTATTAGTTATTTTTTAGTAGAACTCACCATGAACTCATTGCCAGTGTCAGTGGAATATTGATGTTTATTGACTGTTACAGTGGACAGTGTTGTATACTGACTTTGTTTAGATCTAACAGTGGCTGAGGTTAGATTTTCTAGAATTAAAGATCTGGCACTTTTTTTCTTGAAACATATATTAATATCTGGTGTATATGTTAATGTTCTAATTTAATCACTTAGTCATGTGTGACTCTTGTGCAACCCCATGGACTGTAGCCCGCCAGGCTCCTCTGTCCATGAAGTTTCCCAGGCAAGAATACTGGAGCGGGTTGCCATTTCCTTCCCCAGGGGATCTTCCTGATCCAGGGATCGAACCCATTTGCATTGGCAGGTGGATTTTTTTACCACTGAGCCACCAGGGAAGCCCACATATGTTAATATCTTGGTACATACAATGATAAAATGTTTTACTTTTTAAATATTTATTTATGTGATGCACGGGGTCTTTGTTGCTGCTCGTGGGCGTTCTCTGGTTGCGGCATGTGGAGGCTGCTCTTCGTTGTAGGGGTTTCTCATACTGCAGAGCGTGGGCTCTAGGGCCTGCGGGCTTCAGCAGGTGCAGCTTAAGGGCTCTACAGTGCGGCCTCAGTCGTGGCGTGCAGGCTCTGTTGCTCTGTAGCATGCGGGATCCTCCGGGATCGGGGTTGGAACCTGTGTCCCCGGCACTGGCAGGTGGACTCTTAACCCCTGGAACACTGGGGAGTTCCTCCAGGAACCATTTTAGTAATTGACAAGAGGCATAGCTATGTTATCCCTTAGTCAAGCGCTTTTCTTTAATTCTGGCAGCTAGCCATATAGGAGATTGTGCTCTGGGAGAATTAAACTGGTAAATAGTTTAAGTGGAACATATTATTGCTGCTATTCATTAATGGGCCATTATGGCCCTCATGTCAGAAAGTATTTAATTTTAGTTTGAGAAATTGTCTTATATTCTTCATTATACACCAGATGCCAGAAATATTTCTTTTAAAATGCTGGTTTACCTTCAATTTAAAAAAAATTATTTTAAATGAAACAAAGATCAATATTTTTAATGATAAAAGGTACAATTTCACAAAGAAGATAGACATCATAAACCATTAAACACTTTTAACAACAAAGAAAGATAGATACAGCAAATATCAGAAGAAATATAAGGGGAAAGAAAAAATATATAATCATAGACATATTGGCATTTCTCTGAGAATATCTTATCAAGTGAAGAAATAATAGGAGCATCTTTAATGTCAATAATTTAAATATAATTAATTTATATTAAGCATATCCTACAGAAATATACTTAAAATTTTGTATCTCATGCATTGTTATTAGATGTCCATAGGACATTTAGAAAAATTGGCAAGAAGATAAACATTACTAAATTTCAGAAACAGAATTCTTTTTTGTGTGTGTGATTCAGTTATACATATACCGTATGTTATTTTTTAAATTATTTTCCATTATAGGTTATTACAAGATATTGACTAGGTTCCCTGTGTTATACAGTAAACCTTTGTTGCTTGTTGTATATCTTTTTTTTAATTAGAAATCTAGCATTCCATTCATGCTAAATCAAACAAGTGGAATCAAAATGTCATAAAGTTTTTAGTTAGGCAAAAATTCATATGTTTTATAAAATATATATATTATATATATGTATACAAAAGCTTTTCTGCTATGCTTGATAAAGGCTTGAGAAAGAACATCAAAAAAAGAGATGGAGAAATTGGAAAACATAAACTGAATGAAATGGGAGCACTGAATATGAAATAGAAAAACTGAAACAATAAAAGTAAAAGATACTCATATAGTCCAGTCATTTTTAAACATGGCTGCCCATTAGAAACATACCTGGACCTCTGGCAAAAAAAAAAGAATCAATACCTGGATATTTGTAGTTTTCAAAAAATTTCAAGGTAATTCTGATATGCATATGGATTTTAAATAGTGATTACAGGTTTTTCTATTAAATGATAGTTTAGGTGATATAGAATTACATAACGTTTCTGTTGACCAATCATGATACAGTGGTATTAGGTGAGTAATAGTTACATAATCACAATAGTAAAAGATGTTTATCACCCTCTTTGCAGGGCAGAGGCTGTAGCCCAGCCGAACTGCAGCTAGACTGATACTTCCCCTGGCCCAAGGGCCGTGTGGCCGGCCAGGTGAGGTAGGTCAATAAACTGTTTTGTGACTAGAAAGCTAAAAAAAAAAAAAAAAAAAAGTTTATCATTTTTCACAATCAAAAGATAATTATAAAAAATAAAATATAATTACAGTTGCAAACCATAATGGGAACATGATTAACTGTAAATATAAAATAATTACATATGATTTTAATTGTATGTAATTAAATTACATACAATTGGGGGAGGTCACACAGAGTGATATGGTGAGTGGAAATGCATACATGCATATGTTTTTTTTTTTTTTTCATTTATTTTTATTAGTTGGAGGCTAATTACTTTACAATATTGTAATGATTTTTGCCATACATTGACATGAATCAGCCATGGATTTACATGTATTCCCCATCCTGATCCCCCTTCCCACCTTCCTCTCCATCCCGATCCCCTCTGGGTCTTCCCAGTGCACCAGCCCTGAGCACTTGTCTCATGCATCCAACCTGGGCTGGTGATGTGTTTCACCCTTGGTAGTATACTTATTTCAGTGCTGTTCTCTCAGAACATCCCACCCTCGCCTTCTCCCACAGAGTCCAAAAGTCTGTTCTGTACATCTGTGTCTCTTTTTCTGTTTTGCATATAGGGTTATCGTTACCATCTTTTTAAATTCCATATATATGCGTTAGTATACTGTATTGGTCTTTATCTTTCTGGCTTACTTCACTCTGTATAATGGGCTCCACATGCACATGTTTTCATCTGCTCAGCCAGTCTATGTCTTTTAGTTGGTGCATTTAATCCATTTACATTTAAGGTATTTATCGATATATATGATCCTATTACTGTTTTCTTAATTGTTTGGGGTTTATTTTCTCTAGGTCTTTTTCTTCTCTTCTGTTTCTTGCCTACAGAAGTTCCTTTAGCGTTTGTTATAAAGCTGGTTTGGTGGTGCTGAATTCTCTTAACTTTGCTTGTCTGGAAAGCTTTTGATTTCTCCATCAAATCTGAAAGAGTCTTGCTGGGTAGAGTCTTCTTGGTTGTAGGTTTTTCCCCTTCATCACTTTAAATATATCATGCCTTTTCCTTCTGGCTTGTGAAGTTTCTGTTGAGAAACCAGCTGATAGCCTGGTGGGAGTTCCCGTGTATATTATTTGTCATTTTTCCACTGTTGCTTTTAACATTTATCTCTATCTTCAATTTTTGTCAGTTTGATTACTGTGTATCTCAGTGTGTTCCCCCTTGGGTTTATCCTGCCTGGGACCCTGTGCTTCTTGGACTTGGTTTGTTCATTTCCTTTCCCATGTTTGGAAAGTTTTCAGCTGTTACTTCTTCAAATATTTTCCTGTGGTCCTTTGTCTCTCTTCTCCTTCTGGGACCCGTATAATGTGAATATTGGTGCATTTAATGTTGTCCCAGAGGTCTCTTAGGCTGTCTTCATTTCTTTTCATTCCTTTTTCTATATTCTGTTCTTTGGCAGTGGTTTCCACCTTTCTGTCCTCCAGGTCATTTATCTGGTTCTGCCTTAGTTATTCTGCTGTTGATTCCTTCTGGTGTATTATTCACCTCTTTGTTTTTTTCTTTAGTTCTTCTAGGTCTTTGGTAAACATTTCTTTCATCTTCTCAATCTTTGCCTCCATTCTTTTTCTGAGATCCTGAATCATTTTCACTATCATTATTCTGAGTTCTTTTTCTGGAACATTGCCTATCTTCACTTCATTTATTTGTTTTTCTGGGGTTTTATCTTGTCCCTTCATCTGGGACATAACTTTCTGCTTTTTCATGCTGATTAACTTTCTGTAATGTGGTTTTGTTTTACTCACTGTGTGATTGTGGTTCTTCTTGGCTTTCTGTCTGTCCTCTGATGGAGGAGGCTAAGAGGCTTGTGTAAGCTTCCTGATGGGAAGGACTGCTGGTGGGAGAACTTGGGTCTTACTCTGGTGGGCAGGGCCTTGCTCAGTAAAGCTTTAATCCAGGTCTTGCTCTGGTGGGCAGGGCCTTGCTCAGTAAAGCTTTAATCCAGTTATCTGCTGATGGGTGGGGTTGAGTTTCCTTCCTGATAGATGTTTGGCTTGAGGTGACCCAGCCTTGGGCTCTTTGGTAGGGTTAATGGCGACCTCCAAGAGGGTTTATGCCAAAGGGGACCTTCCCAGACAGCTGCTGCCAGCACCCCTGTCCCTGTGGTGAGGCCCTGCTAATCCAGGCCTCCACAGGAGACCCTACCACACTAGCAGGTAGTTTTGGTTCAGTTCCTGTGGACTCACTGCTCCTTTGCTCTGAGCCTTGATGCACACAAGGGTGGATTTGTGCTAAGACTGGAGTCTGTTTCCTCCAGTCCTGTAGAAGTCTTTATAATCAAATCCCACTGGCCTTCAAGGTCAGATTCCCTGGGGATTCCCAGTCCTTTTGTTGGATCCCCAGGCTGAGAAGCCTGACTTGGGGTTCAGAAATTTCACAACAGTGGGAGAACTTCTTTGGTATTACCTTTCTCCAGTCTGTGGGTCACCTACCCGGTGGGTGTGAGGTTTAATTTTTATCATGAGTGTGCCCTCCTACCATCTCACTGCAGCTTCTTCATTGTCTTTGGATGTGGGGTATCTTTTTCTGGTGGGTTCCAGCGTCCTCCTGTCAATGGTTGTTCAACAGCTAGTTGTGATTTTGGTGCTCTCAAAGGAGATGAGTGCATGTTCCTCTACTCCACCATCTTGAACTGGAATGCTACCTTCAATATTATGTTTACAAAATTTTTTTCAATGTTATTGCTATTTTGGAGAAATTAAGAATTTTAGCAGCTTTATAGAAAAACAATTTGCTTTCATGACAAGTTTTTGTAACTGTTGTAGTCTACAGAGAAGTCCGTGCCAGGTGCTGTTTTAAGTGTTACACATACTACTTCGTTACTGCATTTATGATGCTTTTTAAAGTATATATCTGGAAACAGTAGGCTTGCTAGATATTCTGAGAGGGAAAAAAATACCATGGTCATAAATATTAAGTTTGAGAAAATACCAAGAACTGTAACCATCCCTTCCCCCACTGTGGGAATTCACAGTGCATATTACATTAAAGGCCTTTAGAAGTCTTATAGTAAAGATATTTATTTTATTGTGTAACCCAGAATTTCCCAAACTTATTTGACCATTGAACATTTTTTACAGTAATGTTTATTATATCCCTATGTTACATAGTTTGGGAAACACTGCCGTAATTAAATAAAATTATAATAGCAGCTAACATTTATTGGAGTTGGTGATGGACAGGAAGGCCTGGCGTGCTGCAGTCCACGAGGTCACAAAGAGTCGGACATGGCTGAGTGACTGAACTAACTGAACTGAACATTTATTGGTCACTGGCTATATGCCTGGCACTATTCTAAGGACTTTTAAGTGATTTAACTTATTTAATTCTCACAACTAAGGTATGAGGTAGATATTATTCTCATTTTGCACTCAAGAAACTGAGGCATAGCAGTTAAAATCACTTGCTTAATTGCTATATAGCTAATAAACAGAGTGGAATTTATTCCAGGCAGTCTGATTCCAGAGCCTGCCTTCCTGACTCCTGCAGTGTGCGGTCTCTTTAAGAGTGAAAGGGACCTGTGTCAAAAGGAAGGTCTGTGTAGGAGTGGAGAAGAGGAAGAAACTTGTCTGAAGGGAATTTTGACAAATCCTTTGGGTGAGGGCCAGAAAGTAATTTAGTTGAACACTGAAGTTTAACTCAGTGGTTTTAGATATTGAGAGATTCAGGGAAAGGACATTTCCTTTACAAAGAAGCCTTGGGCACAGGCAGAGGCCGAAAGGAAAGAGAACACAGGTGGGAACAGTCCAGTTGGCAGCCAGGCTGAAGGTGTGAAGGTGGACAGATCGAGGTCAGAGGACTCTGGGAACTTCCCCTCATCTCTTGTAGCCTTTGATTATCATCTTTTATTCATTTATTTACCAGCAACTTCTGTGTTGCTGTGTTCCTAGCACTACTACGAAGATAAAAAGACAGTGTGCTTATTCTCTTAGGAGCTTACACTTGGCGTGCAGGAAATCCAGAACTTGTGGTCGCTGCAGTAGAGGCCTGGAAAGGTGTGTGAGAAAGAGGGCACAGAGCCTGTTCGCTTACCTGAAGGTGGCCAGAGGCCTCACAGAAGATGTACGCTCACGAGTGTGGTGGGTAAGGGGCAGGGGAGAAAGGGCATTGCAGGCAGAGTGAAGGAGCTTGTAAGTGTTGCAGACCGCGTGGCATGCTGAGTGAATGTTTAGGCTGCAACAAGAACGAAGGGTAGGGAATGATGAGAGAGGGTGCGCTTGAGGTTGGTGAGGGCCCAGAGCATGAGGCTTTGTATACCATAGAAAAGAGTTTCGATTTTTATCTTATCTTTCTTTTTTTTTTAGATTTTTATCTTTTGTGTGATGGGGAACCTTTAAAGAATTTGGGGGAAAGAAATGATATGCTCAGATTTGCATGGAAAGGTCTAATTGGAGCAACGTAATAGTTGATTGGAACAGGAGAGGCTAGAGGCAAAGTTCTGACCAGAGGCAGAGAGTGTCAGATTAGGGCAGTGGCAGCAGGGATTGAGAGGAGTGAAGCAGATGTAAAATACATGCAGAAGGTGAAATTGATGGGCTGCTGAATTCCTGACTGCAGGGATTATTGACAGAGGGAGGAACCATACATGATTCCTGGGCTTTCTGCTAGGGCAGATAGATGTGTGCTCTGTTGCTCGGTCATGTCCTACTCTCAGCGACCGTTTGGACTGTAGCCCACCAGGCTCCTCTGTCTAAGGGGTTCTTTAAGCAAGAAAACAGGAGTGGGTTGCCATTTCCTCCTCCGGGGAGCTTCCTGACCAGGGATCGAACCCACGTCTCCTCTGTCTCCTGCACTGTAGGCGGATTCTTTACCCACTGAACCATCAGGGAAGCCAAATAGATGGTGGTACCATTTACTGGGAGAATATAAATAGTACCCTGGTTTATGAGAGAAGATCCTTCCTTCAATAAATATTATTTAGAGCCACTTTTGTGGCAGGCACTGTGCTATTTGGAGGATAAATCCAGGAAAGAAGATGGTTGCTACTCTGTCTTACTGTGGCCTCTGTATCTAGTAAGAGAACACAGGAAAAAGAATAAGCAAATGCATTAAAAAGATCTTCACAGGCCAACTTGGAACCTGGACCTAAGTCGTCATAAGAGCAAGGCCTGAACTTCTGAACAGTTGCAAAAGCAGGTGTAGTTCACTGCTGCTCTTTGGGTCTCCTGTCTGACTGAGAAGCTGCCTGGAGTCCCAGCCCACAGGACTGGTTTTGCCCCTGCTCACTTGCTGTGTTCACGAGAAGGGGTTGACTTAAGTTCTGGGCTCCCAACACATGCTTTAGTTCAGTGACCTTGGCAGATGATCCTTACTCAGATCTGGCTACAGTAGGAGATAAATGATAGGGGTTGGTGAGTGGAGAGGGGTGAGATTTCTGGAGGTGGTACAGGTTCTGGTAATGATGCTGGTGGATGCAGATGCTGGGGTAGAGGAGAGGAAAAGGTTAATGGTGTGATTAGATTAGGAAAGCCTCTTGCTCAATGGGTCATCAGTTGGTTGTTAGCCTCAAAAATGATGATGAACATGGGGTAAAAGGGGGAGGCTGTGAACCGGTGTGTAAGGTGTTCATGCGTGAGAGGGTTGGGAGGGTGTGGGTGAGTAACAGGGAGGCAAGGAGAGAGTTTAACGGAATGGCAGATGATGGTTTGTTTGGTAGGAGCAAGAAGCAGGGAGGTAGAAATCATCTGTTAATGGCAATGGGGGGCAAGGAGGCCTCTCATCTCCAAATTCTTTTTTTTTTTAATATTTATTTCTATTTATCTATTTAGCTGTGCTGAGTCTTAGTTGCTGCACGCAGGATCTTTAGTTGTGGCATGTGAACTCTTAGCTGTGGCGTATGGGATCCAGTTCCCCAACCAGGGATTGAGGTTTTGTTAAGGAGAATCAGACCCTGCAACAGAAAGCTGCAGGGGATGTGAGAGGCACTAGGGACATCCAGGATTCATTGAAGGCAAGGAAATGGAGAGCAGTTTGAGTTTTGGAGGAGTTAAGATACAGGTGTACCTGGTACATCCAAGGGTAAGAGTTCAGTAGGCATTTGTATGTGAGAGCTTAGCGCTGAGTCATCATTGTGTTGTTGGTAGACAGGTCAGAATAAGTCATGTGAGGCTGGCCAGGGAAAACACGGAAGAGTGAGGAGAGAAATGAGAACAGACTCCTGGGAAATACTAATTTAAAATGAATAGGCAGAGGAAGAGGAGCCAAAAACAAGTGGAGCTAGCTGAACAGGTAGGATGAAAAGAAGAAAAAGTGACTTTATGGATTTTAGAGAAGAGATTTTCAAGAAAGGAGTGGTGAAAAATAATCATTTAATCAATATCATTATTTAAATGTGTGTACCTGTGCACATTGCATACTGTCACCCAGAGAGACTGTACACTCTTTGAGGGGAGGGTCTGTCCTCTGCTTGTCTCTCCATCTTTCTCTGGCAGCCGGCACGATCATGCACGGACGGTCTAGAGGAGGGAGGCAGGGGCAGCAACTGCCCTGTAATCTCTGTCTTGTGCCAGAGGGGACATTGCCAGTCGGTTCTAGAGCCTTTCCTCATTAAGCCTGGGGATTAGCCTCAGAGGCTCCTTCAAACTGAGCTCCAGGCAACCACTACCAATCCATCAAAGCAGGCACAGGAGTGAGATAAAGTCAGTTCGATATTCCTGTCCTCTGTAGGTATCAGAAATTCATATATTTTGCTTACTATCTTTGTGGTCTTCATTTTTATAAACAGTAATAACATTTTATATCTGTTTTTGCCTGTGATTTTTAATTTCCTTGTTCACATATTGAAATACCTAATTTCAAACAACTTGTCAGGCTGCCCACTGCTGTAATCAGGTACCCAGAAGGGGTCCTGACCACTCTTTCCCCCCCCCGCCAACCTGCCTGCCCCCCTGCATTCCTTCACCTAGGGCATTACCTCTCTCCTCTGCATTGGGATCTTGCTGGCATCTCTGCAGCCAAAGGTTGTGAACTGGTTCAGTAAAAAGATAATTTAACTTAGCTCTCGGTAATAGAGGTCCCCTCCTCCTGATCTAGTACCACCTTTGTTTATTTTATTGAAGTATATATTCCCTATAGAATGCATGGGTCTTAAATGTTCAGTTCAGTGGTTTTGACAATGATATGTCACCACAATTCCAAGCAAGATAACAGAACCTTTCCATTATTCCAGAAAGTTCCTTCCTAATGCCCACCTCTCTAAACTGAAATTTCTTGCCATCTAGGACTCTCCAGTCATTACAGGAGCATTATGTTCCTGTGGCGCTTCCAAGCCATTGTACCCCTTTCTTCTTTGCAGGAGACCGAAGAGCCGATCGTAGAATGTCAGGAGTGCGAAACGGAAGTCTCCCCTTCACAGACTGGAGGCTCCTCAGGGGACCTGGGGGACATCAGCTCCTTCTCCTCCAAGGCCTCCAGCTTACACCGCACGTCAAGCGGGACGAGCCTGTCCGCCATGCACAGCAGCGGCAGCTCCGGGAGGGGAGCCGGACAGCCCAAAGGGAAAGCCAGCGGGACAGAGCCTGCCGAGTTTGCCTTGCCCAGCTCCCGAGGAGGCCCAGGAAAGCTGAGGTGCAGACAGGGTCTCCAGAGAGAGAGCCACCGCAGGGGCAGGGTTGCTGACATGTTACTGTCATGGGAACAGGGGAGTCACTGGAAGTCCCCCATCCTCCTAGGCTCGATCAGCTCCTCTTCCTCCCCTTTTCCTTCCTCTCCTGTTTGGGGTTTGCATGGGAGGTGGGGGGAGCCCTGTGGGAGGTAGACCTCCTGAGAAACTGTGGAAACAGTGGAAACTGTGGAAACAGGTGAGGGGCCCTCGGGAAGGCTGGCACAGGCTCCCGCCCCTCACCCCCACTTCCTGCGGCCTCTGGGGGTTTCGGCGGGGGCACAGGAAGCCCGGGGTAGTGGCCCCAACCTGACACGTGCCCTAGCCTTTTGTTTTCCTCTGCAGGTACCCAGAGCCTGAAGTACAAGAGAAGGCAGGGCAGGAGTGGATGTGCTGTTTTTGAGGGCAGCAGTAGGAAGCTTTGTCAGGAGGGTCTAGACTGGCATGTAGAAGGATTCCCGCTCCCAGCTAACTTGGTGGTGGGTGTGTGGACCAGCTTCCTGCTGCCCTGGAGGCTCAGCCCTTGCTGGCCTGGCGTGTAGTCTTGAGGACCAAGGGGAGACTGTGAAGAAAGGATCCGGTAGCAGGCGCTCTCAGACTAACCTGTCTTCATTCTCTAGTCCTAGAAAAGGGGTCAGTCAGACAGGGACGCCAGTGTGTGAGGAGGATGGTGATGCGGGCCTTGGCATCAGACAGGCAGGGAAGGCTCCAGTCACGCCTCGTGGGCGCGGGCGAAGGGGCCGCCCGCCTTCTCGGACCACTGGAACCAGGTACCCGGGTAGTGTGAGATAATCTAGTCTGTGACTTGTTCAGAAAAAAAGGGAGTAGAGAGAAGAGAGGGGAGCAGAGAGTATGTGGGGTGTCAGGAGGGAGAAGAGGGGCCCACACTGACTGGGGAGTGGGCCGGGATCAGAGTGAGGCCCCTGAGACACCAGGCTTCTGCCTGTGATGGGGTTAGCAGCGAGCGGGCTG
This sequence comes from Cervus canadensis, assembly GCF_019320065.1. Taxonomy (NCBI): domain Eukaryota; kingdom Metazoa; phylum Chordata; class Mammalia; order Artiodactyla; family Cervidae; genus Cervus; species Cervus canadensis. The sequence continues at coordinate 14,153,786 of NC_057402.1, read as the reverse complement.
GAGACCCATGGCCAGAGGAGTGGGAAAATTGTTAGATCCGTACTGCTCTTGGCTTATTCTCACTGCCTTCTCCTGTCTCTTATCTCACTTTAGGGAGACAGCTGTGCCTGGCCCCTTGGGCACAGAGGACATTTCGCCTAGCATGTCGCCGGACGATAAATCCTTCACCCGTATCATGCCTCGAGCACCAGACTCCAGCAGACGGGCAGACACGGGTGCTGGTGCTTTGCGTCGAAGCGACTCTCCCGAGATTCCATTCCAGACTGCTGCTGGCCCTTCAGATGGCTTAGATGCCTCCTCTCCAGGGAACAGCTTTGTCGGGCTCCGTGTTGTAGCCAAGTGGTCATCCAATGGCTATTTTTACTCTGGAAAAATCACACGAGATGTCGGAGCTGGGAAGTACAAGTTGCTCTTTGATGACGGGTACGAGTGTGACGTGTTGGGCAAAGACATCCTGCTGTGTGACCCCATCCCCCTGGACACGGAAGTGACCGCCCTCTCGGAGGATGAGTATTTCAGTGCAGGTACTGGAAGAAGCCAGACCCCTCCTAACGCCTCTGTGGTCCTCTTAACACCAGCAGCGTTCACTCTAGCCTCAGTGCTCTTCTGTGTCCTCTAGTCAGAAATTTCATTCCTGACACTGCGTACTCTCACCCCTGTCATCTGTTGTTCTTTGCTCCCTTCGTTTATTTTTGAATAAACTTTGTAGTTTGGAAAAAATTTATATACACGCAGAATCTGCAACACGCCGAGTACTGACAGCATGGAGACGCCCCCTGTGCCTCTCGCCTAGCGCCCCCATCCCTGTTGTTAACATTCTGCGTTAACCTGGGACCTTTGTGAGAGTGAAGAATACTACCTTGGTACTTTACCACTAACTCAGTTCCTGACTTAGGGATTTCACCAGCTTTTCCCTGTCCTTTTTCTGTTCCTGGATCCAGTTCAGGGTTACTGTGTTGCCTTTAGTCCTCACATGTCTTTTGTTTTTGGATCTGTAACAATCTCTGAACCTTTTCTTGTTTTTCATGACCCTGACAGTTTTGAGGAGTACATACTGGTCAGGTATTTTTTGAATGTCCTTCAGTTTGGGTTTGTCTTATGTTTTCTCTTGGTTAGGTTGGCGTTAGTGAGTTTTTGAAAAGAATGCTACAGAAGTGAAGTGCCCTTCTCATCACATTGAGTGTGGGAGGGGAGTCGGTGACAGCCAGAGGGCATCTCGGGTGATGTTCACCTTCATCACCGGTGAAGGTGATGTTTGCCAACTTTCTCCATTGAAAGTTAGTGGTTTTCCTTTTCCATTTTCTGTTCTTTCAACTCTGACTTGTAAACTTAGTACCTGTTTTGGTGGGAACCTTAAGTTGGTGAGAGTGGCAGATACATTGAGATATTTGCACTTAGGAAAAAGTTGTTAGTGCTGTGTTTGTATGTCTGCACACTCACCACTTATTCTCTGGTTTGGAGAAGTCATGCCTCTTTTTTTTTTTTTTTTAAACTAAAGTAGCCAATCCCCTGTACTGGTGATGGTGAAAGATTTCTGCCTGTCATGACTATTTCATGTGTCCATTCTTTGAATGTACTGCCTCTTTTCTATGAGGTGATTTGGAGATACATGTTTCATTGAGTTTGTCATTTAAAAACATTCTTTAACAGGGGTTTTTTGGAACAGTGATTGGGATACTGGGCAAAAATGCGTCGGTTGAAGTCTCTTCAGACTTTGTTGTGTTTGGACTCCTCAGTAGTTTGCTGTCTGCTGCTTTATTTCATTGTTAAATGAACCACCTCACCTTCTAGTTCTGGGTAACACTTAGCTTCACTTAGCATCAGTAGCACATAGATTGAGATCTTTTATGGCCTGTGACTTACATTGTTTGTGTCAAATGCATTTTTCCTCTTTCCAGTGTAAAGCCTCTGTTGGAAGTCCATGCTAGGCCCTCTTAAGACAGAGACGGTTCTCTATCCTGTGTGAATTGTGGTATTCAGGGGAAGGGGACTCTGGGTCCCATTTATTGAGGCTGTCTACTGATGTTAGACTAGACTGCTTCATTAGTGTGAAGGGTATTGTTGACCTTGGCCTTGTGTTCTTGAGGATTTAGTGTGGTGATAGAGATTTAAGCCAGCAAATGAACAAGCAAGGGGAGAGTGACTGACTCTGGCAGAGATAAGGAGAAAACCAAGGCCTGCTTTCTCCTTTTTTTTTTCCCCACTTCCTTGGTACATGCTCTGGGTTTCTGTTAACCCTTCATTCAAGCACTGGCTAACAGGAAAGAATACATTGATTTTTCTCTTCATAGGAATGAGAAAGTATTCACATTAGTGCCCTGTTTTTATATTTATATTTATCTTTACATAGGTGTCTTTTTCATAGCATTGGAAATGGGTCTTGCCCAAGATCACACAGCTTGGTGGCAGCAGAATTAGGCCTAGACTCAGGCCTCCTGAATTCTAGCCCAGTGTCCTTTTGATCTGGAACTCTGAATCAGAGTTCCTTCTGATCTGGAGGCCTTATCTTTAGGTCCTGAATCAGAGCAAGATCAGAGAAGCAGATAATAAAGAGGGAAGCTTAGGGAGCAGAGACAGGATTTATTTCCTTCCTTTCTCTGCTCTGTATTTCTACTTCAATTTTGCTACACAGACTCATGCTTTCTCTTGAGATGATGTCATCTTTCATCTGTGACTTAACTCAAGAATTAACACCCAGCCTCCAAAGAAACGAAGAAGGAAAGGTTTAGTAAGTTATAATGGGACCATTAAGAAACCACATGCATTTCATTTTGAGAACCATTTGAAATTGCTAACAACCCATAAAGGCTGGCTTTAGGAACCTTTATCTTGTAACTAGAGGGTTCCTGCTGCTGGGAACCTTCATGTTCCAATCCCTGGATGGTGTCTGCATGCATCCGGAGTGGTGGTGGTGTGTGGGCTTGACGGCTAGGAGTTTGCTCAGTCCTAACCTCAGTCCTCTCTTGGACCACCTATAACTCCCTGATTCAGGCCTGCTCTGAGAAGATGCCGAGCAGCCTAAACAGGCTGCTTTTATGTTTTTTTTTCCCCACCCAGGAGTGGTAAAAGGGCACAGGAAGGAGTCTGGAGAGCTGTACTACAGCATTGAGAAAGAAGGCCAAAGGAAGTGGTACAAGCGGATGGCTGTCATCCTGTCCTTGGAGCAAGGAAACAGACTGCGAGAGCAGTATGGCCTGGGCCCATATGAGGCGGTGACGCCCCTCACCAAGGCAGCAGATATCAGCTTGGGTGAGACCTTGGCTTCCTGAACTGCTGCCTCTGGGCCCCTGGCCTGCTCGTGGGCAGAGTAGTGGTTTTTAGAGTAAGGGGAAGTAAAGCTTCCTTCAGTCTTATTCCTCTGTGGTCTGTGAGATGGTAATGAACTCTCAGATATTGGGAGCCACTGCATATCTCTTTTCTTGCCAGGACTCAATAGTAAGTCCTCAGATTTTTCTGTCCCTAGTTCTGTAAAGGACCAAACACACTTTAGTCATGGCAGAAGCTGAAACAAAATATGGTGGCCTTGGAAGAGATTTCCTGCCCATGTGGGAGGTGGAGGAGAGGGTGTGGTGGTTTCTAAATCAGGCTGTGCTCAGCTTCTTGGAGGTCAGGGCCTCAGACCATGGGAGATGACCTGCCTTTGGCTCATTGTATCGCAGACAATTTGGTGGAAGGGAAACGGAAACGGCGAAGTAACATCAACTCCCCAGCCACCCCCACCACTTCCAGCAGCAGCAGTACAACCCCTACCCGAAAGGTCCCAGAGAGTCCTCGTGCTACCACAGGGGTCCCCTCGGGCAAAAGGAAGCTCGTCACTTCTGAAGAGGAGCGGTCCCCTGCCAAGCGAGGCCGGAAATCTGCCACTGTGAAGCCTGGTGAGTGCTCCCTGTTACCCCCGTTCTCCCCCAGACCTCGGTGGAATGCAGGGTCAGCTGCTGGAGAGGTGGAGCCTGGCACAAGCAGGGGCTCCTTCCTGATTACGGAGTTGGCGCCCACATACGCCCACCTCTCCATCTCCCAGCAGAGCCCAGTTGGGTACCAGAAAGGAAGGCAGGCTTTGATTGGAAACATCCCTCGACCCCTTTGTCAGTTCTGGGAGGGAGAGGAAATGTGTAGTGGATTTTAGGCAGACTCACAGGAGATGCAGTTCTTCTTGGACCTCTTCCTTCATCTGGCACCATCTTCCTCTGGAAGTTCTGCTCCCCTCTCCCTTGTATTCAGGACCCTCTGGCTTTCCTACATGTCCTGTTGAAAGCTGGTACCTTAGCCTGTGTCTCCCCTTTCCACACTAATCCCCAAACAGTCCCTTTCCAATCCCTCAAGCTGCATGTTAGTAGAGAAGTTCAGTCCATCTGTTTAGTGGGTCTGTGCTGACCCAGGCACAGCCTTTGGATGCTGGAGACACAGAGGTAGCGTCTCCGGTGTCTGCCCCAGGGCGCTTTCTTAGTCTAGCAAACTGAGGAAGTTGGTTATCGTCACATGTCCTGGCACCTGGCACTTTTGTTTCCTGTGTCTTCTCTGTATCTATTTAATATCTCTGCTGTGTTTCAGGGTATGTAAGGCATGGAGTTCAATACTTCATACATTTTACCTCATACAGTCTCTGTGAGTTACAGGTGCTAGAATTCATTTTCTAGGTGAAAAATCTAAGGCAGAATGTTGGTTTACTTCCCAAGGTGACACAGTTATCCAGAAATCAGACTTAGGCAGTCTGACTGTGAAGTCCAGGCTTGTACATGCTACATCAGACTGTTCTCTTGCTGCTGGTTTTATTTTAGGGAGGCATAACCTGACTGTCATCTTAGCCTCCCAATGAGCCAAGATTCAGCTTCTCCAAGCCAGGTATTTGTGTTTTTCCTCGAGGACTTACTGGGGCACTCCACGCATGGGTGTTCTGGGAGTCCTGGACTGGCCGGTTCACTTCCCATTCCCAGGTGTTGGAAACTGGGGCAATTGAAGCAGGCTGTCTTGATACGGTTTTGTCAACATGTAAAAGCACTTTATTACCAAGGATTCTGTGCACTGTTCTGGTGAGGTTCAGGGACGGGGGGAGTATCTGCTGGGGACATTTCTTGGTGGACCCACCTTTTTAAAGGCTGCTTCAAAATAGCACTAGGCAGGGAATGTGGGCTGAAGGTTTCCAATCATTTTTCACTTTTACTTTGTGTTAGAATCACCTTTTCTTCAGGTGACTTCAGAAGTTTTTGATTTGGCTCTATGAAAACAATGTATACATTGTTATGACTGTAAAATTTAAATACATAGAATTCATCTGCACTGTTTAAAAAAAAAATTTTTTTTTTTTTTTTAATTTTTCTGAGCCAAGGGGCATGGCTTGCGGGATCTTAGTTCCCCAACCAGGGATTGAAACCAGGCCCTTGGCAATGAAACTGTGGAGTCCTAACCACTGGACTGCCAGGAAATTCCTTCTGCCTTGTGAGTTTGTTTCCAGGTTGTTGGCCATAGGATTGGTCTTTGGTTAATAGCTCAGAAAAGTTGTGCAGGACATCGCCTGCCCACCCTGCTGTGCCCAGCCCGTGGTCTGTACCCTGTGCCTCTGTCCTTCCCAGGTGCGGTGGGGGCAGGAGAGTTTGTGAGCCCCTGTGAGAGCGGCGACAACCCGGGTGAGCCCTCTGCCCTGGAAGAGCAGAGAGGGCCTCTGCCCCTCAACAAGACCTTGTTTCTGGGCTATGCCTTTCTCCTCACCATGGCCACAACAAGCGACAAGTTGGCTAGCCGCTCCAAATTGCCAGATGGTCCTACAGGAAGCAGCGAGGAAGAGGAGGGTAAGGCCCTAAGAAGCCCTGGGGGCTCTAACACCCACATGTGCGTCCTTCCTTTCCATGAACCATGTTGAGGAGGCGGGGCACATGGCAACTAGTGTCAGGGTCAGGGAAAACGAATTTAAAGCCCTGCTTGCTTTGTGGTTTATAGACTGCTCTCACAGAATTTCTGTTAGCAGTTCCTCAAAATAGTCCTTGTGAGGCAGATGGGAGGTAGGTCTTATCCATCTTACAGATGAGAAAACAAGCTACAAGAGGTCAGATAATCCCTTTTTACCCACAGTAGCGGAGGACTCGGGACTGAGAACTCCATTTTCTCCAGCACAGTCGGATTCCTGAATACCCGGCCGCCCTTCCCATTGGGGTTCTCTGGGCCCAAGAAGACACATGTGGGAATGAAGTTCGTTCTCTTGAGTCTGTGTGTCAGACTAGGCAGGGTGGGCTCAGGGTCCCGGGTGATTTCAGACAAGCAGCCTCTAGGCCTTTTCCCCTCTGTACGTCTCTTCAACCTTAAACCTTACACATTGCATTTCTGTGTTGTCTCTTAGGGTCTGAGTGAAGGCTGCAGTGGGGAAAGGTAAAAATTATTTAAACTGTCTAAAGAGTGTGTGATCCAGGTGAGAGAACTGGGCAGGTACAAGCGTCCATTGTAATACAGGTGACGGCGCAGTATCCATGTGTGTCTGCTGAGGCCACCACTCCCAGTTAGACCTCTCACCAGTGCTGGGCCTGGCAGGAGGGGAGTGAGTTAGGGAACATGGTCATCAGAAAACAGCACCAGCTGCAGACCTGGGATGGTTGGCACTTCAGGTGTGTGGCTGATTTTCCTAGTTAACCGAAACTTTTATCTCACCAGCTACAGCTCTGTGGAGCTCTGTATGGGGACGTGGGGATGGTGGTCAGGGAATTGTTGAAGTGTATACTATCTGGAGGTGCATAAATGGTTATCAGTATTGAGGCTTTAGGGTGTGGGAGCGGGTGTCCAGTGGAGGGGTTTCAAGAGTAAGTGTGATCCAGGCGTAGTTTTTCAGACAGAATTCAGGTGTGTGAGGGGTTTCCTAGCCAAGGATGTAGTTTGATTTGGATCATAAGTGATTGGGTATGTCAAGGTATCAGAACCATGTTTGTGGTCTTGTCTTCTTTTGCTTTCACAATATTGCTGGACTCTAGTCTTCATTCTCCAGCACACTCCTAGCCCTTTCCTAGACTAGGACTTCACAATGCAGCTCTGTAGATGTTTTGTTGATTGATACAGAATGCCTAAGAAAACTCACTTTGGTATGAGATGCAGACTGTCAGATTCCTTAAAAATCTCTGAGCCTATGTGAGATCTTAGAAACCTGAGAATTCCTTCCCTCCCCTCTTGCAGATATATCAAATATTTTTAATCTCATTCTTACAACCATGAGTGAAGGATAGGTTATGTCTCAAGTAAGGAGGAATTTGGACCTTTTTTTTAGAGGGAGCAGGCCATGTTCATTGTGGAAAATGTAGTTATGATGAATGTCTGCTTTATGTTGCTCCTTCATCCTTACACATTGCTCCAGCAGTACCAGAATCTTTGATATTTTTGGTATATAGTATATTTTAGGGTTCCACGATCTCAGGAAGCAGGGGACATTTGTACTAGAACAGTCCTTTACTAATAAGCTTTTAAGAAACTATGTGATATGTCTTGCAGATAACCAGGAATCTCTTTTATTTGTATCATGAGCTCAGTAAAATATTTGAATCCATGTTGTGAGACATATTTAGTAATGAGTTAAGAATATGGCACCTGATCTCGTTAGGTGGCACATTATCAGGGACCCATCAGCCACAGGGATTGACTTCAGAGTTAGGTACCTTCATCCTTGATTTAGATGATGCAGCAAAAATCTGTTCATTTTAGCCTCTGATTGACCAGGGCCACTCATGAAGTCCAAATTAAAACTGAATCCAAACTGAGAAAAGTTAGAAATGGACTGCCGAGGTAGGGTAATATTTGATTACACAAATGAAGGAAATATAGATGGGGATTAAAAGCTAAACAGGTCGGGACTAGAAACAGTTCTGGATAAGTAGACATAAAATAGAAGTCTTGAGAAAAATAAAGGACTTGGGGGTCTTGGCAGTGACTCAGCAGTAGAGTGTTGGTGCCAAAAAGTGTGATGTGATATATTGATAAGGGCCAAGGATGCCAGGGCAAAACTGAGAAATAGTCTTGCTGGGTTCTGAGTTTCTTACAGCTAGTCAGTTTCTAGTTTGAGTTTTCATTCTGAGAATATGGAGAATGCTGAATCAAGAAAAGAGCAATAAAAGCAAATAGGCTGGTCAGTGAGACCTGAACAGAGGCTTGAGTTTGGGCACCAACACTGCCTGAGCAGCTCCGGCAGCAGGGAGGGCACCAGAGGGTGGGGGCGCCTCTGCGTGGGTCTGTTCCAGCACGTCCTCCTTCTGCTATGAGTGGGGGAAGGGAGTGGTCCTGGCACTGAACTTTTTATACATTTGGTCATTACAACTTCAGCCTCATCTCTCATAACTTGTGCTTCACCCTCAAGAATGTAGAGCAGTCACTGATGTTCAGTGTCCTGAGCTACTTCAAGATCGTCAGAGGTAGATAGTTTGCAATAAAAGGTTGAATTAGGCCCTTCTGGCTAACCTCCAGTTAATTATATTTTAGAAACCCCATTTTCTTTGAGCATTTTGGTTTATCAGAGTTTTACTGGATAGGGAGTAAAATGCTGATGAAGGGCACATTTGAAGGCTTCATTATAAAAAGTGCTAATTGGCCATTCTTCATTTCCACAGAAGGCAGAATTAGAGGACATAGGTTTAGTCTGCAAGAGAGATTAGGGCAGACAGACGGAAGCACTTCCTGATGGTAAGGGTTACTCAGGTCCCCGGGCACAGTGCCCTGACATGTTCTTAGTGCAGAAACCTTTGCTCTTCTCAGATCTAGGACCTGCCTCCATTTCCCATCTTCCCTGCCCTTCCTGCTCCTGCCCCCTTTTTGGGCAGCATTTCTGTAGGCCTCATGACAGGTCTTTCTGACCCACGGGGAAGCCCTTTACCTGTTTTGGGGATACAGTATTGTGGAGATAACTGGGGAGGAGGAAAGAGGACAGTAAGAAGCAGGCATAAAGTAGCAAATGAACCAACTGGTAGTGATTATTATCTTGGTTATGTTTTTTAATAGAATTTTTAGAAATTCCTCCTTTCAACAAGCAGTACACAGAATGCCAGCTTCGAGCAGGAGCTGGCTACATTCTTGAAGACTTCAATGAAGCCCAGGTAAGGCGTTCCTTTGTGTAGCTTCCTAGGAGAGGCAGTAATGCAAGTTCACTTGCTGGACCAAGAAGTGGCTGGATAGAGTTGGTAGAGATTGGGAACTGAGACACTGCCAAAATGTTGTATAAGGAAGAGAAGTCAGAATCTTGGGTTACATTTAATAGCATTGGTTCTGTTGCTGGGGCAAAAGCAGATTAAAATTTGTGTTTAACAGAAATTTTTTTCACGGTACTGGCTAAATACATGGGGTGTGGTTGTCCCTTGAGGATTTAGAAAGCTGCAGATGAGGCAGGGAGATGATCTAGGGAAGCTGCTTGGGTGAGAGAAGAGGCCTTGAGTAGGACGACAGACTCAGTCACATTTTTGGATAGTATCTGGTGTTCAGCTCTGTTCTCTGTGACTCATTAAGGAATCTATTAAGCGGCTTCCCATAGCCATCACCAGACCCCCTGGTTTTGTGCCTTTTCCAGTGTAACACCGCCTACCAGTGTCTCCTAATTGCGGATCAGCACTGTCGAACCCGGAAGTACTTCCTGTGCCTTGCCAGTGGGATTCCTTGTGTGTCTCATGTCTGGGTCCATGACAGCTGCCATGCCAACCAGCTCCAGAATTACCGCAATTACCTGCTGCCAGCTGGGTACAGCCTTGAGGAGCAAAGGATTCTGGATTGGTGAGTAGCTGTGAGCCCCTCCAGAGCAGCAGACAGGAAGACGGCAAGCTTCCAGAGGGGGAGAATCTCAGTGGGAGAGTAAGTATCTCTAGAAACTGGAACAGTCTTAGGATACACGACAGAATTTGAGTTTGAGATTATTTTTGCAATTTAGTTTGTTTTCCTAGAGTATATGGTTAGGGACCTTTTTAACAACATGTGAGATTTTCATGTAGATTCAATATTCTCAACTTGTCTGGTGAGGGGACTAAGTTTTAAGCAAGACATTTAAAAATACAGGCCCAGAAATGTGATTTGACTGATTTTTGGCCTTAGGATAAATCTGGAAATCAGAAGGGGGAGATTAGAAGGTCAGGATCCCAGAGAAGGCACATCATTCAAAGAAAGAGGGAAGGGGTGATTTCCTTAGCAGGGCTTTTGAAAGCATTCAGATGTACCCGAGTCCCTATGTAGAAAGGCGGTGTTGGATATTATCTATTGTTGGATATCATGCTGTTTCCCTGACTCCTCCGTAGGCAACCCCGTGAAAACCCTTTCCAGGATCTGAAGGTACTCTTGGTATCAGACCAACAGCAGAATTTCCTGGAGCTCTGGTCCGAGATCCTCATGACTGGGGGGGCAGCCTCTGTGAAGCAGCACCATTCAAGTGCCCATAACAAAGGTACCTGTGAACCGTGTGTTACTGAGCCAAGGGTGTCCTAGCTCTAGGTCTCAGGCCCGATAGAAACGCACATAAGGTCAGTCTGAGAGAAGAAAAAGAGTCCTTTCATGAGGTGAGCCACCGTGAGCGAAGCACTGGGCTGTTTGTGCTTCTCCTGGTGTCCACTGTGTACTTGCTAAACAGAAGGCCAGCATCTAGTGAGCACAGCTCTCCACTTTGTGATCAGTGACCGTGTTTGACTGAAGGGCTTTAATTTGGGCAGAGTGGGATACACTGGTGAGAAGGCTTACCTGTCTTTTTACTGGAGGGCTAAATTGAGTCTCCTTTCCTCGTCCACCTTCCCCTGCTCCCTGCAGATATTGCTTTAGGGGTGTTTGACGTGGTGGTGACGGACCCCTCATGCCCAGCCTCGGTGCTGAAGTGTGCTGAAGCATTGCAGCTGCCTGTGGTGTCACAAGAGTGGGTGATCCAGTGCCTCATTGTTGGGGAGAGAATTGGATTCAAGCAGCATCCAAAATATAAACACGATTATGTTTCTCACTAAGGATACTTGGTCTTACCGGTTTTATTCCCTGCTGTTGTGGCAATTGTGTTTTAACCAGGTTTTAAATGTGTCTTGTGTGTAACTGGATTCCTTGCATGGATCTTGTATATAGTTTTATTTGCTGGACTTTTATGATAAAATAAATGTTGAATCTCTTTGGTTGTAGTAACTGGGATTTCTTCATCCATTTCTTTGAGCTTAAGCTCAGAACAAATAGCAAGACAAACACAGTAACTTCTCTGCAGTTTTCAGTGGACTTGTTTGCTGTAGGACAGCAGGCCAAGGAAAGTAAGACAGTGAACTTTTTATAGTTATCTGTGGTATCACTGTCAGAAGATTAACCTGGGTTGTCTAAAATTCAGTTACTTCCCAAAATCTGATTTTATAATAGACCCAGATTATAGTTGTGCCAAAAGCTGAGTCGAATTGGGCACAGCTCTTAGTTTTCTGGCGGTGAAAAAGAAATCTCTTTAGAGTTGAACTTACTTACAGCTGACTTGTGGGTGCTATACTCTCAGAGCTAAAAAGGACCAGTTGTTGTGAATGGCTGGTGACTCTAAACTTGATGACCTGCTGCAAGGATAAACATGAGAAACAGTAGTAACACTTGGAGATGTTAGCAGCTCTAGTTAGACGTCAGGATTTTATTACTGTCACAGTTGGAAGCTGTTCCTTTTCTACTCTTAGCATCATCCCTGTTAAATGTCCTCTCCTCTAAATCAAGGCTTAAATCTCTAATACCTTCTGTTTCCCCCTGCCAAATAGTAAGTATTTTAGGCTTTGTGGGCCATTTGGCGTGTCACTACTACTCACCTTTGCCATGACGGCATGAGTGCAACCGTAGACAGTAGGTAAGCAAATGAGTGTGGCTCTGTGCCAATAAAACTTTATTTACAAAAACAGGTGGCTGGCCATAGTATGCTAACCTCTGCTCCAGAGGCAGCAGTGGGTCATCTTCAGCCGACGGTTACAGGGAATAAACATCTATATGTGGCAGTAGTAGGGATGGACAAGGGCCAGACTGAGTGGCTACACAGTGAGGCCAGAATTATCTTTCAGTTTGGAGGCAGTTGTCCAATGCATATTTATTTTGGCTCATACTGATGTGAAGATTGATGGTTATCAGTGATGGCTGGGCATATTACTCCTGTGGTTCTTCTAAGAAGGGATAATCAGACCTGCATCTTTCAGTATTTGAGATCTAACAGTTTTTTGTCTTAAGGACCCTTTTTTCTTTGTTAAAAAAAAATATGTCAGCAGCAGAATTACCTTCTTAACAGTCTGAAACAACTGGAAGTTACCAGTAGAATTCTTCAGAGTCACAGCTGAAGACCCTTAAGGATGGGAGACTCTCCATTTCAATTTCTGAAAGAGGAAAGGAGGTCTGTGGGGAAACCTAGCTTACCTGGTGTTTTTCTTGCTCAGTGGTAACATCCAGCATTTGACCTATTTATAATTCCTTTTTCACATGAGCCATATTATGTTCTGAGCTGTGTAACTTACTGCTGTCTCTCTCGAAGCTTGAACAGTACCTAGGCATGTAGTAGGTAACCTCCAACAAATGTTCCCAGTGTAACAGACCTTGCCTGGTCAGTGGGTGGGCCGAAGCTACAAGTCCTCCTTGGTGAGTTGAGAACTCCGAGGGGTGGGGCAGAGGCCCCTCCCATGCAGAAACCAGGGGAAGGACTTGCACCCGTGGATGTTCAGTAATGGCTTCTAGGAGAGAAGTCAGAGCTTTTCCAGTAGCTGCAGATGTATGTAGGCCGGTGAGAGAAAGGGGATGTTTGTTTTCAATCTTCTGTCACAATGCAGTGGGATTATTTCAGGTTGTGGACCAGAAATTCTCACATCCCGAAACTATAGAAAGAAAAAGAGAGCTGCATCAAAATGTCATGCGTTTCCGAGATTTTCTTCAAAAAAGTATGAATCGCAGCAACCTGTGATCTAGACAATCTCATCTTAAAACTCTTTTTGCTAAAATCACTTAGGAGGAATCTGCCTGACATTTCAGAGAGAAAAAGAGTAAGTGCTTTTTTGAATGAGACAGACATCGGAGAAGCCACCTACCACTGAATCTATTAGATTTTTTTTATCACTATTAGATTTTTTTGAAAGTGTAGAGTGTGAAGCAGTGGTTCCCTCCTTTCAGAAGCAAAAGCTCTGAGGGTCAAGGAGGCCGGGGGTAAGAGGCGTTAAGGCCGAGCAGCTGGCTCACGTCAGAACTGGGAACTGAAGCCGTGCCGCCTCCCAGCACAGCAGTGCACGACTCAGCCAAGAATCTAAAGTCCATCTCAGCATTAGGAATTTAAGGATTTACTTCAACTTCTACTGGAAAATTATCTTCGCTGATGATCAGACACAGCCTTTTTCTTCTCTGAGCCTTGCTTGCTTTGTTTGGACTAGATGATGGGTAAAGTCTCCTTCCAACTCTGGAATTCTACAATTCGTTAAAAAGCCACACACAATCCACCGAGCGCCCTAGAGGCGGTTGTTCTTACCTGCCCAGAGTGCCACCAGCCTGGGTGTAATATTTGTTGTAATCTAGTCGTAAGAGTAGCTGAGCCAAATCCGAGTTGATCTGATGATTGCGAACACTGGAGAGAATCTTGAATAGGAGTGAAGATTGGCGGCTAAAACCCTGCAGAGAGAAGGACTAAGCTGTGTCATGCCTCTTAGATCTACCAACCACCCATGTGGAGTGAAGGGGTCCAAGGGGATTCGTTGGAAAAGTCTTCCTGAAAATTCCACAGCACTAACTGGCCTTCCGACAGCCCCATTTCTGTTGACTCCAAAAATGACTTCTTTGTACTGAGTCCACAGAACACCGAATTTCCATGAAAGTACTCTCACTCTCAGTAGGAATTTAGCAGCCAGCTTTAAGTGAGTATATTCTGCTATGTACTGGGCTGGTGAGAACCTGTGTTTTCAGATAACATAGACCTGCCTGTGTTACAGGCAGATAATTATAATCTCGGTGAAATAGGGGGTTTAGTTCAAGGAAGTAAGGAGGTTGGATGTTAGAAAGCAAGAACAAAGCCAGGGTGTATTTGGTGGCTGAATAAACCATTTGGGGCTTAACTGCATTTGAACACCAAAGCAGCACATACTTACCTGCTTCAAAAACTGATAAAACATTTTTTACCTTTGTATCTTGTTACTTGTGTGTGTGTGTACTGGGGAAAAGACCGTGATCCCCCACGTGCAGAACCACCTGTGTCCCTTGGACGGGGCTGCCCCTGGCCAGTGGCCAGGCTAACTCACCTTTACCAGGATGCTGAGCTGGGCAGCCCCACGTTCATCCAGTGGGCCCAGGTTCTGACTGACCAGTGAGCAGAAGCTGTGGCAGAGATCTAAGATTTCATTCAGGCAGTGAAACACCTACCCAGGAAACAGTTGGCATTAGGAGAAAAAGGAAGATACATCTGTGAAAGATTTGGGACAATAAGAGCTAACCTATTCCCACCTTGTGGGCAAAGACCCTGCACGAAACCTCCGCCTGCGCCACAATAAGTCAGTCGCCGTCTCTGGACCCGCCAAGCGTGCGCCCACCGAGCTCTGCCCTCAGTGCTGTTCCCGTGCCTGGGGCGCTCCCCTTGTGCCCACTCCCACTGTAGCCTTTAGCAACCCCTTGCTTCCCTCGCCTTTGTATTACTGTACTGTCCACTTGGCGTTTGTTCAGGCCCCCTGTGGTTGTTACTGATCTGTGATGTATGTAAGTCCTGTTTCTCCAACTAGATTGTGAGCTCCTTAAGGGCAGAGCCATGACTATACCTCTTTGTATCCCCAGTGCCTTGCATACAGTAAGCACTCAATAAACATTTGATGATGGTCACCTGCTCTGATACTCTGCTGTTCCCCAAGCATGCTCTCATCCCACGTGAGGACAGTCTCCCTGCCACACTGGTTCCTGGTTGTTTTCAATTCACAGAACCCTCTGGAGTGGCATCTGTAGAACTCACTCTCCTTTAAAAATGGCCCCAAATACCAGAACAAAAGAGTGTGACTGAGGAATAACGATTAGCTCCCGTCAGAGATAAGGCATAACTATTCTATCAGAAACTACTAGGAAAGCAAAACAAAACATTGCTAGGGGTGCTTTTAATCATTTTGCTTTTTTATCCTTGAACTGGAATCAGCTTGTATGCTTTCTAAGACTGGTGACAACTGGAGCCTGGGTTCTACTAATGTAAGTGCTCTAGGGCCTAGATTTTTTTTTAAAAAGCTCCCAGATGATCTCATGTGGAGCCAAGGTTGAGAATAACCTCCCTAAAGGAGATATATATGTATGTACATAGGCACACACGCACATACACAGAAGGAGACACTACTCTAGCTGTCTGAAAAAAAGTTCCAAACTGGTCCATCCTGATATAAAAGACTGCTAAGAAAGTAAACTCTATGTGCTTTTCATTAGTCTTTCTATGGTATCAAAAAAGCTTTTAAAAAATTTCTTTAAATTCTTTTTTCTTGGGACTTCCCTGGCAGGCCAATGGTTAGGACTTTGCACTTCCACCACAGCGGGGGCACAGGTTTGATCTCTGGTTGGGGAACTAAGATCCCACATGCCGCAAAAAACAAAAATCCTTCCTTCTGAGGGGTAAGCATATATTATCTATAGCTGCTCACCAGGTCCTATGGTATAATATTTCAGAAATTCAAAGACATTTTAAGTTCCTTTTTAGTATTCCCTCTTAGTTTTTGTCAATTGTAAATTGCTAAAAATGTCTAAAGACAGAGACTGAAAAATTGCTTAATGATAGTTCCCCCTATCCTGGCAAGTCAACGTGTCTAAGTGATCAGTCAGGCTAGAAGCAACAACCAGCTGTACTTACAGGTTTCAACAAGATAAAGGATTGGGCCAGCAGATTGCTCAGGAAGTGGTCGTGAGCCAATCGGATGCTTTCAAAGTCTCGGGTTGAATTGATTTGATGAAGCAGCTGTGAGAACTGAGACTCCAGCACGTCTACCTTGATATAGTTACAGAAATCATTTTAGTACCTTGCTCAGTCTAAGGACTCAAGGACATTAAGGTGCCTGAGCAATGACATAGAAATTCTTTGTCCCTGCCCACCTCCAGTGTCTTGGCAGATCCCTCCTACCCCCCATTCCCTCCACTGATTGACATGGTTAAGTCCTGTGAGATCCCAAAAGTTAGAGCAAACTAGGTTCACCAGTAAATACACAGCATGACTGTTAAGGCCCCTGACTCTTCATTCTCCTTCATCCACTTACTTCTACTTTCCTCTAAATGCCCCTAAGAAACAGATATAGTGATAAAATCCATGGATTTTCAGACCTCAGTTTTTCACCAACTGCAGGATTCTTCTTCAGTGACTCCTGCCAACCTGGGTTTTTTTTCATACCCCTTCCTTCTGTTCATCCCGCAACACAGACCTGGAGGTAGTACTGAAGATTATCCACCAAGAATGCCATGTGGTTTCTTAGGCGCCACTTGACCGCATCGGTCTGGTTGGACTTGAGGTGCTTGCGCTGCATCTGTAGGGCCCAGCAGTGCTGCAGCTCAGCTTGCACCCGGCGCACACTCAGCAAATACTTGAAAACAACATTGTACCTGGACAGGAACACCGGACTATTGAAGATAAAAACGTCACCCCCCCCCCACCTCCGCCCACGTGACAGACCCTAGGACTATGCGCTACCCACCTGTCCCCAAAAAGCAGGAAGGATATTAGAATGGCTAGAAATGTGAACAGGTAAACTGGTTTATTTCTAAGATGGAAAATTGCACAGCCATCAAAATGAAAAAAACTTTACCTATACGTTACAAAATGACTCCAAGCGATAGGACTGTGAATTAAAAAACGGAAACTGAAAAGACTACATATAGCCTGATATCTTTTTGGTAATGCTTATAACAACTAAGTAGAAAAAAGTATACTTTGGGGGAACATAAAACTATATAAAAATGATAGAAAACACGGGATTTAGGATAGTGGTCACTTAGGGTTGAGGGAGGCACAGAAGCAGGGCTGAGAAGGACCACACAGGTAGGCAGACATTAGGACCAGTGTAGTAGGTTTTCTTCTAGAAGTGGTTTTATGGTGTGTGTTTAAGAAGGATGGGAGGAGGGCCTTGCATGGACCAGTAAGAATGTGTTGGGAACCAAGGATTTTAGTTACTGTGATTCTGTGTCCCTGAAGACCAGAGGAGAGAAAAAATTAAGGGCTCCCTGGGGAGGGGAGAATAAATTAGGAGTTTAGGATTAAACAGATACTACTGTATATAAAATAGACAAGGACGTCCTACTGTATAGTAAAGGGAACTATATTCAATATCTTTAAAAACCTATACTGGAAAAGAATATGAAAAATATGAATCACTGCTATACACCTGAAACTTAAACACAACATTGTAAACCAACTGTTCTTCAATTAAAAAAAAAAACAAGGGCTCCCCTCACTGAGCTCTTAAGTAGCTGTCTGATGTTGAGTCCTGTATTGAGAAGATGCATGGTAAGAGCCGCCAATTCCTGGTGGAAATAGGCTTATTTACCTATTCTTAGGTAGGCTTGCATAAGAACCTGATTCCATCTGGCTTTAAAAAATGTTTATTTCTAATGGAACAATCTACTGAAAATAGTACATACACCTTGTTTGGATTCTGATTTGAACAAATCCAACCATAGAAAGACATTTTTTAGATAATAAGGGAAACTTCAATATTGTTACTTTTATTGGGTGTGATAATGGCATTGTAGTTATGTTAAAAAATGTTCCTTCTCTGAATTGCATAGTGGTGGAGTGAAATGATGTCTGGGATTTGCTTTATAAGGCTCTGGCCAAAAAGAGAAGATGAACCAAACAGCATGACATGGCTGGTTACTGGAGATGGATGCTGTGTCCATGGGAGTTTGTTACAGTCCATATTTTTGTTTTTATTTGGGAATTTTCATGATAAAATGTTTAAGAAAATACTTCTGAGCTTGATTTCTTCAAGGGTGTTAGGAGCCTATGAAGTGAGGAGAAAAGTGGACTGGGACCTACAGATGCTCTCAGGAGAGAGTCCAGGCAGCTCACTTAGGTGGGCTTGTCTTCTCCCTAAACCAGCTCTGTCTGTGCAGTCTCTCGTACCCTAAGCTGCTCTGCCCCCAAAAGTTGAGGCTTGTGTACAGGGATGGGGAGGATGAGGAGAGGCCACACACTGGCCGCCTGTAAATTGCTCCTTATGTGCGTGCTCAGTTGTGTCTGACTCTTGGCAACCCCATGGGCTGTTGCCCGCCAGGGTCCTCTGTTCACGGGATTTCCCTGGCAAGAATACTGGAGTGGATTGCCATTTCCTCTTCCAGGGGATCTTCCCAACCCAGGATTGAACCCGTGTCTCCTGCTTTGGCAGGTAGATTATCACTGCACTACCTGGGAAGCCCAAATTGCTCCTTATTTTGCAATTAAAAAAAAAAAAGGCTTGAAGGGTTTGACCCTCCCAGTCATTGCGGCATTCACTGCCATCTCATGTACAGCTTCGCTTATTAGTGTTGTCTCTGGCCCCTGAAGGCGTCAGAGTGGGCAGCCTCTGATTTACAGACTGTTAATCTGTCGGCTGGCTCTCTTGCTCCCACCAGTTCTACTCCTGATACTTTCTTCTGTGGAAGTAAGCTGGATAAACATTACCTGTGAGAAACAGAAATACTCACTTTTCCAGGACAGCAGGGGTGAAGAGAATGTGTAGTGGCCACTGCACTTTGTAGGAAAGACCCAAGGCCGCCCAGCCGGATGCCGGGGCTTCCCGCGGAGAAGTTTCCCGAGAAGGCCCTTCTCTTGCCTGAGTAGCATCTGTTAAAAGAGAGATGACTTTGCTCATCTAGAACCAGAGTTTCAATAAGGTGAGAACAGTCATGAGATGAGCGCTCGCTTGAGCCGACAGTGTGAGAAGCAGAAAGGGGACACAAAAGGACTTGTAGGAGGCAAGAAAACGCCCGTGTGGGGTTCTCGCAGGAGATCTTTCAGAGGTTCTTTTTTCAGCGGTAAAGAATGGCAGCTATAAATAAACAGACCATTCCAGCAGCATGATGAAAACAAAACCATGGCCTGGCTGTCTCTTAGCATCTGACGACTTCCCTTCTCTTTTGTGTAAAATTAGGGCGCTGGATTAGGTGATTTCTGAGGTTCAAAATGACATGGTTTCTGTAGAAGTGGAGGGAAGCGGGAGAGACAGTGACCAGGAGGCGCAGAGAAGACGCGTGCAGCAGGCAGACCTCTGTGCTCCTTGCCGTGGTACTCGATCGCCAGGTGCAGCAGGGGGAGCAGGTTGTCGTCGTCCAGCAGCACCTTGTGTGCCGACTGCTGGAAGGCCACGTTCACGTCTGCGGGGGGGACATGCGGGCTGAGTGGGGGCCTGGCTCTGTGACACAGCCCAGCTCCTCCTCCCCGCCTCTCTCCCAGCCCGCCCATCTCAAGACAGAATACGGTAACCTGCCATTGCTTTTGCCTGACTAGCAAGTGTTCCTTCTCTTGCTGATAAGAGCATCCTGGTTTTCCCTGGAGAATCACCTTGGCCGAGAACAATCCATGTAGTTCCAGCAGGGGCCGGTGACCCAGGAGTGATCTACCTTGTCACACTATGTTGTTTGGGGATATGAACATGACCCAAGCCAGGCCAATCCAGAGGTTCTATTCAGATTCTGAAAGAGGGCAGCTCTCTTTTTTGTGAGATAAAGTCAGTAAAGATGTGAACTTGGTTATAGGCCATCTTGCTACCACATGGAGCAGGCCTGTCTCAGAAAAGGCAGAGGTGAAAGATGGAATGACACCAAGTCTTGAAGGCATCAGGTGAGCCTTGGAACAAACTGCCTAGAGCCATTATACCTGTGACCTTTTCAATTATGAGAACAAGTTCTTTTTTCCTCTGCTTAAGTGAATCTGAATTGGAAGTGAATAGAATTTGAATTGAGTTTTCTGATATCTGCAACTTAGAAAGTCCTACGTAAGTACACTGGACGTCTATTGTTTTATAGAGCTAGAAAAATGGTAACCCTGTTTTCACTCCTACATCTCCCACACCTTTTTTGACACTCAGCCTTACCTAACTCTTATGTAGTTCGGATGGGAATGGTTAACACTTAATTGAACTTAACTTGACACTTAATTTGACTGCACTGTGAGCCATGTGGGATTATCATTCCCCAGTGATCAAACCAGTGCACCCTGCAGTGGAAGCTTGGAGTCTTAACCACTGGACTGCTGGGAAGTCCCAAGATAAGCAGATCTTCATGTCTGACCCCTTTGATACAGGGACAGATGTACGATCTAGTTGGACTAATCAAAACCCCTTCCCTGGAATCCTTTAACCTGCTACCAGAGAGACCGGGTTTGACTCCCCCATCAGACTGTAATGTATGTTCTGGGAGCTGCTGGTGGCCATGTGGCCAGATGGAACTGGAAGGCCATCAGAGAGCACACACGAGGCACAGACAAGGTAGGAGAGACTCCTAGCAGTCCCTGGCTCTTAGGCCCAGCTACATCCCCACGGGCTTCCGCACTGGCCTGGCGGTAGAGAGTCCACCTTTCAATGCAGGAGACTGGTGTGAACCCTGGGGCAGGAAGATCCCCTGGACAAGGAAATGGCAACCCTCTCCAGTATTCTTGCCTGGAAAATCCCTTGGGCAGAGGAACCTGGTGGGCTACAGTTCATGGGGTCACAAAAGAGACATGACTTGGCGACTAAAACAACAACAAATCTCCCTATCCCACTGGAGTTACAGATACAATAGCAAATAAACTCCCCCTTTCTACCAAGGTTATTTTCCATCATTGACAACCTAAAGAGTTCTAATACAACAAGAGGCAATAAGTCCCAATATGGGGACTTCCTGGGTGGTTCAGTGGTTAAGACTCTGCATTCCCAATGAAGGGACCAAGGGGTTCGATCAATCCTTGGTCAGGGAACTAAGTTTCAGCATGCTGCATGGCTGAGCCGAAAACAAAACAAAACAAAATGTCCTAATATGTCCCTTGAGAGACATATGGCTACAGGGACTTCCCCAGTGGCCCAGTGGTTAAGACTTTATCTTCCAATGCAGGGGATGCAGGTTTGATCCCCAGTCAGGGAGCTCAGATCCCACATGCCTCCTAGCCAAAAAACCAAAACATAAACAGAAGCAATACTGTCACAAATTCAATACAGACTTAAAGAAATATATTGCTATAATCTGATGAGATGAACAACTCATTTGAAAACTTGTACTGCCTCTTCCAGGAAAGGTCACGAGCTGAGGTCGTTCCCAGAGACAACAGTGTGAGCATACCTGAGCAGCCTTCTGTCTTTGGAAACACTAACTCACCAGGCTACTTTAAATATGGACCAGCCCTAAATGGTTCAGCAGCAAGCTAAGCCATCCCCTACAACCCTGGGACTTCAGTAAGCTGGTAATTCTCAGGCCCTGGGGCAATTACCATGTTCAGTTACTGCAGTGGGTGGTGTTTTTAACATGTGTTGAGCTGTATCAATGAAGGCCTGAAACAGTTCTCCACGTCCCAGAAGGTAAAAGTCTTTAATGATCTGCAGAAAGAATTTCAATTTTTAATTCAGTAAACCAGCAAGGCCAGGAGCTCTTCACTATCCTAAGAAATTTATGCATATAATTTCCAGTTTCATCTGTTTCAGCCCAGCTTACAAAAGGACATGGGGTTTTGGCATTTTAAAGGAGCATACTTGGTAACGGATGACTGGCGTGTCTTTGATATCATTTATTCAACAAAAACAGTTATGCCAGAAGAAAGTAAACAGCTGAAGCTTTGTGCTAGAGTAAATCTGTAGTGTTAGGTGGAGTTTGCCCACCTGGATGACGACATAAAAAGCCACTCTAGAAGTCGGGATAGGCAACCAGTGCCCTCAGGAGAGGCTGGAGAATAAAGGCATTGTCCACAGGCATCATTTTAAGAGTTAAAAGAAGAGCTAAGCTATTACCTTCAGTTGACCCAGTAAATCTGACTCTTCCACCATCAGCTTCCAGAGGTGCTGTGAGAAGAACCAACAATACAGGGTCAAAGTTTCGTTACAATGAAAACTCCTACAAAGAACGGTTCTGTGAAAATCCAGCAATGTGTTAAAAATTTAATATGAATATAGTTTATTAAAGTTAATAACTTTAATAACTATATTAAAGATTAAAAAAGAAAAACCACGATTGCCTTAGTAGATGCAGAAAAAGCATTTGATAAAACAACATCTGTTGATGATTTTAGAAAGAAAGCAAAGACTAGAAGGAAATCTTTTTATTCTGATAAAGGGTATATACCAAAATCCCACAGCAAACAACCTATTTCACAGAAAAACATTAGAAGAAATTCCTTTAAAGTCATTCAACATTGTACTAAAGACTTGCCAACATGGGAAAAAAAATTAATTGAAAAGGAAGAAACAAAACTGTTACTGTTGTCAGATAATATCACTACCTGCATAGAAAGTCCAAGAGAACTGACATAAACTATTAGAACCTGTAAGAGAATCTGGCAAGCTTGATGATGAATATAAAAAATCCACTGTATAGCCATTACCACATCAAAGGACCCTGACTAGGATTTGCCCAGTGAAGTGATCAGTGTTGATTCAGTCAGTGTGCCTGGAATCTCTACCTGGGTGCTCATACTCTCTGCCCTCTCTCACTGGAACTGACACAGACTAGGAACTGGCCTCTGGCCCTTCTCCAGTACACAGTGCTAGACAAAACAGCTCACCTCCTCGGGATTGTAAGCACATGGGTCAAAATAATTAGACATGGGAGGTGTAAAAGAGGTACAACAGACTAGATAATACATGGGCTTCCCAGGTGGCTCAGTGGTAAAGAATCTGCCTGCTAATGCAGAAGACGTGGGTTCACTCCCTGGGTCAGCAAGATCCCATGAACAAAGAAATGGCAGCCCACTCCAGTATTCTTGCCTGGAGAAGCCCATGGACAGAGGAGACTGGTGGGCTACAGTTCAGAGGTCACAAAGAGTTGGACACGACTGAGTGACTAAACAGCTGCTGCAGCTAACACTGGAGAAGTTTCAGAACTGCCTGGGTGGGTAGTATAGTTAGCCGCCCAGATCTCCCCAGTAAGACCGAGACATTCCATACGCTGACTGTTCAGAGAGTACTGTTACTGGTGCTTTTGGCTGATGGTCATGCCCATGGTCCCCTCCTGAGGAACCAATTTCTGATAGATGCAGAGGAACAAAGGCCTAGCCCTCTAACCTCAATTTGGGACATCTCTGGAAGGGCCATTCTAGCTTCAGAACTCTCCATAAGATTGGCCAAGGCTTCTGTTGCAACTGCATCACAGTTTGTTTGCTCTGGAATCCTAACCACTAGGTCACCAGAAACCCTCCTCTTGCTTTTTCCCCAAATTTAAAATACTCTTTATAAATATGCTTAAGAGGCAAGGATAACAGGAATATAAACAAAAATAAATCATAAAAAGAACCAAGATGTTGGATCAACTGAATATGCATATACAAAAAATTAAAACTTGGTCTATACCTTGCACCACATAAAAAATTAATTAGAAATGACTATGAACCTAATTGAAACTAAAAACTATAAGTTTTCTAAAAGAAAACGGTGAAAATTTTTGTGACACTGGGTTATGCAAAGGTTTCTCAGTCACAACACCAGAAGCATAAACCACAAAATAAACAGAAATTGATAAACTAGACTTAATCAAAATCAACACCTTCTGCTCTTGACTGTTAAGAGAATGAAAAGACAAGTCACAGGGAGAAAATATTTGTAAGTCATGTATCTGATAAAGGACTTACAAATCCAGAATACATAAATGACTCAAAACTCAATAGTAAAAAAGTAAAGTTTCTCCAATAAAAAATGGAAAAAAGGTTTGGATGCTTCCAAGAAGATATATGGATGGTAAGTAGAGAAATGAAAAAAATTTCAGGCTTCCAGTTCAAGATGGTGGAGTAGAAGGATGGGTGCTCATCTCCTCCTGTGATAGCACCAAAACTGCAAACAGCTGTTAAACAACCATCAACAGGAGGACGGTGGAACCCACCAAACAAAGATGCCCCACGTCCAGAGACAAGAAGCTGCTGAGAGACGGCAGGAGGGGCACAGTCACAATAAAATCAAATCCCATATCCACCAGGTGGGTGACCCATAAACTGGACAACAGTAATACCAAAGAAGTTCTCCCACTGTTGCGAAGTTTCTGATGTCAGGCTTCCCAGCCTGGGGATCCAACAAAGGGACTGGGAATCCCCAGGGAATCTGGCCTTGAGGGCCAGGGGGATTTGAGTATAGAACTTCCACAGGACTGGGGGAAACAGAGACTCCAGTCTCGGAGGGCCTCCTGCAGAGGGTCGGTTGGCAGGGGCTCACCACAGGGACAGGGGCACTGGAAGGCCCCCCTTGGCGAAAATGCTCTTGGAGTTCACCATCAGCCCTACCATAGGGCCGCAGACCCCAGGGCAGGGTCGCCTCAGGTCAAACAGCTATCAGGGAGGGAGTGCAACCCCATCAGTCCGCAGATAACCGATTGAAGCTTTACTGAGCCAGGCCCCGCCCACCAGAGCAAGACCCAGGTTTTCCCACCACCAGCCCCTCCCATCAGGAAGATTATACAAGCCATTTAGCCTACTCCATCAGAAGGCAGGAGAAGCAAGCAGCAGCACAGTCTCACAGCAGCTAAAACAAAAACCATATTACAGAAAGTTAATCACGATGAAAAATCAGAAAGTTATGTCCCAGATGAAGGGACAAGATAAAACCCCAGAAAAACAACTAAATGAAGTGGAGATAAGCAACCTTCCAGAAAAATGATTCAGAATAATGACAGTGAAGATGATTAAGGATCTTGGAAAAAGAATGGAGGCAAAGATTGAGAAGATGAAAGAAATGTTTACCAAAGACCTAGAAGAACAAAGAAAAAACAAATAGGTGAATAATACACTAGAAGGAATCAACAGCAGAATAACTGAGGCAGAAGAATGAATAAATGACCTGGAGGACAGAATAGTGGAAATCACTGCCGCAGAACAGGATATAGAAAAAAGAATGAAAAGAAATGAAGACGGCCTAAGAGACCTCTGGGACAATAAATGCACCAGTATTCACATTATACGGGTCCCAGTATTCGCATTACACGGGTCCCAGAAGGAGAAGAGAAAGGACCAGAGGAAAATATTTGAAGAAATAATAGCTGAAAACTTCCCTAACATGGGAAAGGAAATAGTCAACCATGTCCAGGAAGCAGAGTCCCAGGCAGGATAAACCCAAGGAGGAACACACCAAACACACATAGTAATCAAACTGACAAAAATTAAAGATAGAGATAAAATACTAAAAACAAGAGGAAAATGACAACATAAAAGGGAACTCCCATCAGGCTATCAACTGATTTCTCAACAGAAACTCTGCAAGCCAGAAGGGAATGCCATGACATATTTAAAGTGGTGAAGGGGGTGGCTCATCCACTCCCTGTGGCTGAGCTGTGGCTCAGCTGGTAAAGAATCTGCCTGCAGTGCGGGAGACCTGGGTTCAATCCCTGGGTTGGGAAGATCCCCTGGAGAAGGGAAAGGCTACCCACTCCAGCATTCTGGCCTGGAGAATTCCATGGACTGTATAGTCCACGGGGTCACAAAGAGTTGGACATGACTGAGCAACTTTCACTTTAACCTACAATAAAATGATTGAAAAAAAAAGAATAAAGTGATGAAGGGGAAAAACCTACAACCAGGAATACTCTACCCAGGAAGACTCTCCTTCAGATTTGATGGAGAAATCAAGGCTTTCCAGATAAGCAAAAGTTAAGAGAATTCAGCACCACCAAACCAGTTTTACAACATATGCTAAAGGAACTTCTACAGGCAAGAAACACAAGAGAAGCAAAAGACCTACAGAAAATAAACCCCAAACAATGAAGAAGATGGTAATAGGATCATACATACCGATAATTATCTTAAATGTAAATGGACTAAATGCACCAACCAAAAGACACAGACTGGTTGAGTGGATAAAAACGTGTATGTCTGCACTTCTACTTACCGCATCACCCTGCTTGACCTCCACAAATTGTATGTAATTATTTTATATTGTTAAGTTAATCATGCTGGCCTGGATGAAGCACAAGCTGGAATCAAGATTGATGGGAGAAATATCAATAATCTCAGATATGCAGATGATACCACCCTTATGACAGAAAGTGAAGAAGAACTAAAGAGCCTCTTGATGAAAGTGAAAGAGGAGAGTGAAAAAGTTGGCTTAAAACTCAACATTGAGAAAACTAAGATCATGGCATCTGGTCCCATCACTTCATGGCAAATAGATGGGGAAACAATGGAAACAATGAGAGACTTTATTTTGGGGGGCTCCAAAATCACTGCAGATGGTGACTGCAGCCATGAAATTAAAAGATGCTTGCTCCTTGGAAGGAAAAGTATGACCAACCTAGAGAGCATATTAAAAAGCAGAGACATTACTCTGCCAACAAAGGTCCATCTAGTCAAAGCTATGGTTTTTCCAGTAGTCATGCATGGATGTGAGAGTTGGACTATAAAGGAAGTTGAGCACCAAAGAATTGATGGTTTTGAACTGTGGTGTTGGAGAGGACTCTTGAGAGTCCCTTGGACTGCAAGGAGATGCACCCAGTCCATCCTAAAGGAAATCGGTCCTGAATATTCACTGGCAGGACTGATGCTGAAGCTGAAACTCCAAAACTCTGGCCACCTGATGCAAAGAACTGACTCATTGGAAAAGACCCTGATGCTGGGAAAGATTGAAGGCAGGAGGAGAAGGGGACAACAGAGGATGAGATGGTTCGATGGCGTCACTGACTCAATGGACATGAGTTTGAGTAAACTCCTGGGAGGCCTGGCGTGCTGCAGTCCATGGAGTTGCAAAGAGTCAGACACAACTGAGCAACTGAACTATTGAACTGAAGAAGGTGTAGAGAAAAAGGAGCCCTGTCGTCAGTGGGAATGTAAACTGATACAGCCACTATGGTGAACATTATGGAGATTCCTTAAAAAACTAGGAATAAAGCTACCATATGACACAGCAATCCTACTACTGGGCATATACCCTGAGAAAACCATGATTCTAAAAGACACATTTACCTCAATGTTTATAGAAGCACTATTTACAATTTTCAGGACATGGAAGCAACCTAGGTGTCCATCAACAGACGAATGGATAAAGAAGATACAGTACATATAGACAATGGAATATTACTCAGCCATAAAAGAGAATGAATTTGAGTCAGCTATATTGAAGTGGATGAACCTAGAGCCCGTTATACAGATTGAAGTGAGTCAGAAAGAGAAAAATATATATTAATGCATATATATGGAATCTAGAAAAGCAGCACTGATGAACCTATCTTTAGAGAAGGAATGGAGACCGAGACAGAGAGAATGGACTTGGGGACACAGTGGGGAAAGGAGAGGGTAGGACGAAGTGAGAAAGTAGCACTGAGATGCATATCGTACCACGTGTAAACAGAGAGCTCGTGGGAAGCCGCTACATAACACAGGGACCCCAGCCTGGCACTGTGATTACCCAGAGGGGTGGGATGGGAGGCAGACAGAGAGGCTCAAGAGGGAAGGGATGTATATAACTATGGCTGATTCTTGCTGTTATAGGACAGAAACTCACACAACATCGTAAAGTGATTATCTTCCAATGAAAAAATTTAAAAAATGCTGGAGTGCAAAAAAAAGAAAAAAAAGAATGGAAAAATATTACTTGTTCTGCCTTCCTATGATAGATTATGTTGAGGCCATTACTAAAATAATAAGTAAGGCACTAAATTTAGTCAGAATCCAAGATCTTCCTTTATTACTAATTAACTGACTAGCTAACAATCAAACTCCAGTCGGGTGGGAAAAGGCTAAGGCAGTTCCACCTGTATTATTAAAACAGAGAGAATGCTTTTGTTTTCTACTTCCTGCCCTTCAACTCTCTCAAACACTTCTCTCCTAGCTAAGTTCTAATCACACCAAGAGGAAACAAATCAAGTACTCAATTTCTAGGAAACTAGTCTGTTTTCTTCCAAAGAAAATATACTAAGGGGGACTTCCCTGGTGGCCCAATGGTTAAGAACCTGCCTGCCAAGGCAGCGAACTAAGATGCCACATGCCCGCCAAGGCAGCGAACTGAGATGCCACATGCCCGCCAATGCAGCAAACTAAGATGCCACGTGCCTGCCCATGCAGCGAACTAAGATGCCACGTGCCTCGGGGCAACTAAGCCCCTAAGCAGCCACCACTACTGAAGCCCAAGAGCCCCAGAGCCTGGGCGCCACAAGAAAGTAGTCCCTGCTCACCGCAGCCAGAGAAAGCCTGAGTGCAGCAACGAAGGACTCATGCACCACGACGACGACAAGTGCAGTCAACTAGATACATAAAATAAACTATATAAAAAGACAGACCAACCTCGGCCACGGTACTGCGAATACGATCCACCAGCTGCTCGAAGTCCACCAGGCTAAAGAGGGGCTGCTGCTTGAGACGATGCAACTCTGCAGCAAAAGTGTCCTCCTGGTTCTTCAGAATGGATCCTTAGGACAGGAAATCACTTAAGGTCAACGGGAGACAGGGAACCCGCACAGGCGAGGGGCTCTCTTCCCGGGGCTGCCGCTCCTTCACCTGCTTCTCGGGCAAGCATGTACGTCCTGGCTGTGCTGGAATCTCAACGTGAAGGTCCCTAGCCACCCACTCTGCCCAGGCCGACTCTGGGTCCAGAATGATGTCAACTATGCCTCTGAGGATGGACGTACCTCGGGCAAGGATATTCCTACCTTTCCTGGTCAGGTTTACATTTTGATTTTCGAACATCTGGACAGATTCTCCCACAAAGAGGATTTTTTCAGCAACCCTCACTGGAATGTAGGACGGCAGAATCTCCACTCGCAGAGAAAATTGTTTGAGAGATGGCGCCAGCATGTTCTCCTCCTCTATCAGGCGCTAGGCAAGGAAAAAACCCACATCAGAGATAACGTATGAAGTGAGAAAGGGGAAACAAGGGGATATCCGGCAGCTCTCTCAACCCACGATTTACAGTTTCTGGAAGCAGGGACTTTAAATCTGAACTTGCATAATTATTAAATCACCAGTGCTAGAGAAAGACATTCCATTTTTAGACAGAAAGATAGCACGGTGGAAATAACAGTGGTTTTATTAACATTAGGATTTTCATTCTCACTCTGCCTTGACTACTATGTAAAAGCTTGTGCAGTAGGTCTGGAACTCAGTCTTCTTGTTTGTACCATGGAATAACTGATCTGTTTGTTTCCAGGTTTGCATCTTGTGCATGTCTGCTCTGCCCAGCTCTTTACCGAGGCCTGAGTCATATAGCCATGTGGTTCATACAACCTGGCTCCTGGGCCAGTACCATTGGCCTCACGTGGGAGCTTGTTAGAAATACAAAATTTCAAGCCCGCCCCCAGAGCTACAGAAAACTGCTGGGGGGTGAGGCCCAGCAGTCCATGTTTTAATAAGCTCTCCAGGTGATTCTGGGCACTCTACAGTCTGAGAACCACTAATCTAGCCTGTGAAGTCCCAGATTCTTGCCATCTAACCAACCAGGTCCCTGACTTGCTGCTAATTTGACCCTTATCCAGGGTACGGATAAGGAACCCCAAGCTCCATTCTCCTGACTTTGATCTCTGCTATCCACCCTTTCAATTTTGGGCTTGGGTGCTGGTGTGCCTCAGGGCACCACCCAAGACCCTTTTTTCCTCTCGCTATCCACACTCTTCCTAAACAATCACATCTTCTGAGGCTGAACTGATCATAACAGGTATTTTTAATCTTTCTGCACCACAGGACTCTCTGCAAGTATAAAAGCAATGGATCTTCCAGAAGAACAGGGAAACATACACTTCACAGAACCTCTGAAGCCACCTGTGGACCTCAGATTAGAAACTTTCATATGCTGATAACTCCTAAAACTTTATCTTTAAGCCAGACTGTTCTCATCAGCTCCAGGCTCAGCCCACTGGTCATTTCCTACAAGTATCTCAGTGTGTCGAGAGTTAGACCCATCTTCTCCCCTGCCCTCTCCCATCGGCAATCCACATTCCTTATCATCACCACTCACCTATCACTAAAGGCAGGGACTTGGGCATCATCCCTGATGCTTCCCTCTGGACCCTTAGCCAATCAATCACCACAGCCTGCCTGTTCCACCTCCTAAGTATCGCTGAAGTCTCTTTCTTCTTCAGCATATTTACTGTTCCCATCCTTGGTGCAGGCCACCGTTATTTTTCAGCTAATGTCCCCAACAGACTTCACCGATGGCCCAAACAGTAAAGAATCTGCTTGCAATGCGGGAGACGCTGGAGACTTGGGTTTGGTCCCTGGGTCGGGAAGCTCCCCTGGAGAAGGAACTGGCAACCCACTCCAGTATTCTTGCCTGGAGAATCCCATGGACAGAGAAGCCTTGCAGGCTACAGTCCATGGGGGTCAAAAAGAGTAGGACATGTCTGAAGCAACTAAGCATATATAATGTCCCAAACATTCTCCTAACTATTGTACTTGCTGCTAATCTTAATTTTTTAAAAAATGTTTTCCCACAGTTTCTACAGTGATCTATCATGAAGTCTAATGTAACATACAGAGGTGTGTTAACCTGTTGCCTAAAATTCTTCGTGGTTCCCAGCTCTTTTCAGGCTCAAGTCAGAATTCCATCCCATCATTTACAAGGGCTTTCATGATCTTATCTCTGTTCATCTCAAAAGCTTCACTGGCTGCCACTTCCCACATCCCCTCCAACTGTCCCTTACAGTCTATATTTCAGTCTTTATTTACTTGACTATCTCAACTGAATTACGAATGGTTCCCCAAACGATCCATGTCCTTCATGGCCTCTGTACTCTACATAGTCCTTCCCTCTGCCTGGAATTTTTTTTTTTGGCCATGTGGCATATGGGATCGAAGTTCCCATCAAACCTCCGCCCCCTGCATTGGAAGCTCAGTCTTAACAACTGAACCACCAGAGAAGTCGCTCTCCCAAACTCTTTGCACTTAAGACATATATTCCACTCTAGTTACTCTACGTCCATGTTCCCAGAATACCCACACTCGCTCATCCAGAGCACTTAGTATAGTGTAATATGTCTTCCACTAACTGTAAGCTCTTTAAGGACAGGGACTACTACATTTTATTTGTTTATGCAGTTGTGGCACCTGGGACAGTTGTGCCGGGCATATAATAGGCATTCAATAAAATGTAACAGGATAAATGAATGGATAAGAACAACACAGGACTTTGGGGAGCTTAATCAAAACTAATCTGCAATGTAAAAGCTCTGGGTACCAACAAGACTACCTAAAGGGACAAGACTTATTATTAGTCTCCTCAATGCATATGCCAGGAAAAGGGGAAACAAAAGGAATCTCACAAATGTATTTTCTACTTTAGAGTCTCACACTGTTAGGCATTAAGTTCAAGTATTAAGCTAAGCCAACTGTCTACATCTACAGAATTTATGGAACGTGCCCAGGCCATGATGAGCTGGGGGTAAGTCCCCGGAAGGTCATCTAGCTGTCGACTTGTCCAGCTTCTGGCAGGAGCAGGCTAGGCTTCTTGCTGGGCTCTCACCAAGTCCTGGAGCTCCCTCAGCTGTTTTCCTGTCAGTCCCCCAATGCCCAGGTCCTCCTCATCCTCTTCTGGCTGGGCGCTGACGTTCCCGGAAGATGGACCCTGTTTGATAAAGAACTCTTCGTGCTGATCCAAGAGGAGTCCATGTAACATCCAGGCTGACAGCTGCTTATACATGACCCCATGACACACGGCCAGGATCCTGAGTGGAGAGGACAGCAACAGCCTTAGAAGTTCATGTAGAGGACAACAGCCAGATGGCGTGCTTTAAACTGCTACAGGATAAACAGAGGCCTGAGAGTTTGGTCAGTCAGAAGGGAAAGGACCAATTAAGGTAAAAATAATGTGCTAGTTTAACTTCAATCTCTGTGGATGAACTAAGCAGTTAAATTTCCACAGGCGTAGCCTATATCCTGACGTCTGAAATGCTCACTAAGGGTTCTGATCGTCTTTTAGAAGAGGCACATTTTCTTCCCTCGAGTAAAATAAGTTTCAAAATGGATGATTCCTATTAAAATTAAATGGACTTATAGAAGTCTCTTGGAGAGGCAATGGCACCACACTCCAGTACTCTTGCCTGGAAAATCCCATGGACAGAGAAGCCTGGTAGCCTGCAGTCCATGGGGTCTGGAAGAGTTGGACACGACTGAACGACTTCACTTTCACTTTTCACTTTCATGCATTGGAGAAGGAAATGGCAACCCACTCCAGTGTTCTTGCCTGGAGAATCCTAGGGATGGGGGAGCCTGGTGGGCTGCCATCTATGGGGTTGCACAGGGTCGGACACAACTGAAGTGACTTAGCAGCATAGGAGTCTCTTTTTGGCTAACAGTATTAAGTAAGTTTTTACTTTTGTTGGAATCACATAAGGAGAGTAGATCCAGTATGTGAGAGGTAGATATACCTGAAAAAGTATTATCCTACAAAATGCAGAAAAGGTTGTTGGAGAATGGGATAGTCACACAGTCTCAAGGGATCACACTTCAGAAAACATATCAATGACAAAGTGGAAATTGTTCCTCTAAAACAGACCTGGTGGAAAACACGTAAACCTAGTGATGAGGCTTTACACCAGTAATGGGACAGAGTTGCTTTGTGTGCATTCTGATACGCTGTAACAGGAAATAATACAGCCTCCGTAGTATCCTTGCCAAAAATGTTCAATCTGAATCTACTCATGAGGAAATAATCAGAAAAATCCAGACTGTGTAACATTCTACAGGAAGCCTTTGATCACATTCCACATTTATTTAATAGTTGCAGTCATAAGATACATATAATTTTGTATCCTTTTTTCAGTTAGTATTATAAAGATATTTTTACATGTTGTTTCAGAATTTGTAATTTTAATTCTTTATAGTCTATCAAGTGAATATATCTTTATTCAGCATTCTATTGCTGGTATTTCTTAATGTAGCAGACAACATTGCAATGAATAATGATTGTGTATATGGTTATTTTCTTCTTTTGGATAATTTTGTTAGAGTAAAATTTTTAAGAGGATTATAAAGCTACTCAAAATACACATGTTTAGACACAGCTAAGCATCATCTGGAATAGTTAATGGGAATTCTCTAAGGATAATAAGATCCAAAATTGAAGGGCTGCCTCAAGGTCACCTAGGCAGCTACATCCCAGCCTGGACACTCAACACCGTGGAATCCCCTTTCTGTGGTTTCTGAGTCACCGTAAGGTTTACACGGGCTCCTGTACTCACGGGCTTTTGCATCCTGGTCATAACCTTCCCCAGAGAGGAACCCGAGATAACCTGGAAACAGAACTTGGGCCAAGTCGGGTCACTTAACCACCCACTCCCCGCTCCCTGCCCCAGTGAAGCATGACTTACTTTTCCAGTGCACTGCGAACAGGAGGCAAGCCTCCACAGCTGTGTCTGTATACTGCTTCCAGGATCTGACAGCCGTGAATCTGTGGAAAATACAGCCTTGTCAAGCTGAATTCCATTTTAATAGTTCATATAACACAATCTCATATTCTATACTCAATCCAGAGGGCAAAATCCACGAAGAGTGAGGATAAACTCCTAAGATCTATGCACAGTTCCAATTCTGACTCCAATTCCAGTGTGTATGGGTGGGGTGGGGGGGGTGGTCCCCCACACCACCAAGCAACTCTGTGACACCAGCTGGGGGTCCTACAACCTAACTCAATCCCTGGGTTCCCCTAATTTGCTAGAGCAGCTCACAGAACTCAGGAAACCCATTTATCCACTAGATTATCAATTTATTAGGAAGAATACGCCAGGATACGAATCAACACCCAGATGAAAGGATGCACACAGCGAGGTCCCGAGCAAACGAGCTTCACAGGGCACGGCGGCACACAGAGGCACTCTGGTTCACCAACCTGGAAGCTCTCCAAACGCCATCCTCTCGGGTTTTTATGGAGCCTCCCCGGCTCTCTGCCCTCTGCCCGCTTTTCTCGCCAAAGGTCCAGTGGGAAACGTGGGACTGCGAGTTCTAACCTTCCAATCACAGAGCTGGTTCCCCTGGCAACCTGCCCATATTTCGGTGTTTTCCCAAAATCACCTGATTAACAAGCTCAGGTGTGGTAAACAGGGGTTTGTTATGCATAGCAAGATGCCTTTATTGCTCTTATTACTTAGGAAATCCTGAGTTTTAGGAGCTCTGCGCCAGAAATGGGACAAAGACCAAATCTGTTTTTCTTATTATAAATCACAACATCACAACAGTTGTTCTTAAGTATGGACCCTCCACCTCCCTGTCCTTCCCCAGCCCGCACCATCCCCAGCAGCATCTGCATCACCTGGAAACTTTTAAGAGCTACAAATTCTTGGACCTCGTTCCAGACCTACTGAATCAGGATCTCTGGCGTGGGGCCCAGCCATCTGCTTTTAACAATCAGCTCCAGGTGATTCTAATGCACAGTGAAGTTTGAGAACTACTGCACTAAGGAAACCAGAATCATTTCGAAATTCCAAGAAAAGAGGTAAAGAAAGCTCTTTACTTCAGATTAAGGCCTAATTCAGACTACTTATAAGGTATACACTTTTCTAAAAACCTGGTTCCTCTCTCAATGTCCTTTTGCCTCTATTTTTTTAAAACCGCTTTACTGAGGTATACTTTATATACCAAAAAATTCACCTAAGTGTACTTTCAACAATTTTTAGTAAATTTACAGCATTGTGCAACTGTCAACATGACCCAGGTTTGTAACATTTCCATCACTCTAGAAGGACCCCGGTGTGTCTGTGGACACTCACCTGTTCTCACCCACAGCCTCATTTACTTAGAGCCTTAGCACTCAGCTTCCTACCACCTCCCGGGCAGGAAGGAAGCTTCGCCCATCTGCAATCCCCCTACTCGTTTTCCACTCTCCTTCCTGTGGCCAATGGGAGCTCAGAGTCAACTGAGACGTGCAGCCGTGCCTGGACTCTTACGCTAACCCCACTTACCTAGAAGGTCCCCTCCAGTTTTGGGAGACAGTTTAGAGAGTAGCTAACAGCACAGTCTGGACTCAGACAGCCCTGGGTTTATATCCTAGCTGTACCATTGACTACTTTCTGTAGGACCCTGAGGGGCTTCCCCGGTGGTGCAGTGGTGAAGAATCTGACTGCCGACGGAGGAAAAGTAAAGAGACGCAGGTTTAATCCCTGGGTTGGGAAGATCCCCTGGAGGAGGAAATGGCAACCTATATAGTGTTCTTGCCTAGGAAATTTCACAGACAGAGGAGGCTGGCGGGCTACAGTCCATGGGATTGCAAAGAATTGGACATGAATGAGCAACTGAGCATGCATGCATGCATGCATATGTGACCTGAATTACATTCCTTAACCTATTTGATTCCTTAGGAGATTGACCTTGATAATATATGTGAAGCACTTCGCACAGTGTCTGGTATACAACAAGTGCGCAATAAAAGCTTGATGTTATTTGGTGAGGGCAACCAGCTTTGCGGGGTCAGAGAGCACCGGCCCCACTGACTTTGCTGCCACGGAACAAATGCAGCAGAGTAGGTTTCTAGATGTATACAGCAAAAAAAAAAAAAAAAAAAGAAGTAGCAATCTGGCAAACTGACTAGTTAACTAGTTATATTCAAGGCACAAATATACCAGCTTAAAAACAGGAATAAACTAAACATATTTAATCTATTTGTCCTTTCTGATCCAATTATGAACCAGCAGATTCTTCTAATG
Source organism: Cervus canadensis (assembly GCF_019320065.1). NCBI lineage: Eukaryota > Metazoa > Chordata > Mammalia > Artiodactyla > Cervidae > Cervus > Cervus canadensis. Next base: position 14,118,134 of record NC_057402.1, on the reverse strand, counting down.
TAAAAATCTCAAAGCATCTCAGAATTATTAATCCTACTCAGAAAAGACATTCTCTGGACACTAGAGACCCTCTTCTCAATGCATATGATAAAAACTTGTGATAAGAGGCATATTTAACTAATGAACAGCTAGCTGGGTTTCACCCAATGACTTAACAATGCTCAGAAAGCTGCCAGCACCCTAATAATAAACTATTACCTTCTTTCTAAGGATTAATTTTCTGCTTCTCAAGATCCATATCCAAAAGTTCTGAATCCTTAGTGTAAAAAACTCTCACCTTCAAGTATCCATAGCTTTATCCTCTTACCCAGCGGCACTCTTGGGGACATCTGTTACCGTTTCCCCCAGCTTTTGGACCAGGAGATGCTTAAGGGCAGGGTCATAACTTATTTTTGCTTTGCTGATACTTAGCATGATACCCAAGCAGATAATAAATGAATAAATAAAAACTACTGAAAACTAGGGTCTTCAAAAATGAATGTAAAGGAAAATGAATTATGATTATGTCCTTGGTGCTTACCCCAGCAAAAGGAAAAAGTACTCACCTTTTGACTTTTAATTTGTTCTACTACAACCATCACAGAGGGGAAAAGGAGCTGGAACTACAAAGTAGAGAATGATTAGGATGGTATATATTCAAGCACAAGGAAAAAAAAATTAACTCAGGAAATGTCTTTGTTTCTAACCAGTCCCATTTATCATAAAGATGGCAACACCACAGAACAGCCAAGATCCTAAGGCAATCTGACATGGGGGTTGGCTGTAGATAGAAAGAGAATGGCAGATACAAGCAGTTTCCATGTCTGATGCGTATATTTGTTAATACTGAGACCAATGTAGAGCATTAACATCAGACAGTAAGTTTTCATTAAATGTGGAACTCTTCAAACAGCTCTGATCTAGGAAAACATATGAAATAACAAATGCTGGGCTCTGAAACCAGAAGGAAAAAAGTTCTCAAAAATAATATCCTGAGTTAGAGTATTCCAATGATATCAACAGATTCCAAAGCATTTTGTTACCTGATCTAAGGAGTAATTGACATGTGATATGGAGAGATGGGGGTCAGCCAGGAACTGCAACAAAAAACACGGTGATTAGGGCTCCATATACAGTATCTTGAGTCTATTTCATCTGTGAAAACTAGAAGGGAATCTGAGAGTAGGCTTAGGGTTCATTTTAGGGTACTGAGAATTGATCATTTACAGAAGATAATTAATTCTGATTTTCTGATGATAACAAAACCAAAGCTAGGGCTCTTCGAAACTCAGGAACCTCGGCCGTGATCCACCTGCCACTCTGACCATGGCTTGGGCAGTCACAGAGAACAAACTTGCCCTCTAGCCATGCAGAAAATGGCTCATTCTTCTCTACCTGACCATATCAGAGGACATTTCAGATCAGGAACATGCCCTTATCTGCAGTCCCAGAGGTGTGGCTTCCCATGTCTCTTCTCACCTCTTGTTCCAAATCAAGTAGTGCTTGGCGATAAGGCTGCAAAACTGAATCCAGCCCCGTGCAGAAGGCCCTGAGGTAGATTCCATGTGACCCACCTTGGCCCTGCTGAGATGGATGGTGATCCTGAAATCAACAAAGAGAAGTCAGCTTTTCAGCTCACAGCCTGAAACCGGAGGAAGACATTATCCTCTATTAATGGCATTATTTTTGCTTAAATAATTTCCAATCAAAATAGTGTTTCCATGAGAGGAAAATCTTACTGAACAGACAGATTTTGAGTCCTGACCTTTCAAAAATGTGATAATGTTTTAATTTCCAAGTGGCTCAGATTTTACAAACTGGGTATTCTTCCACACTGTCACTAGATTTTTTTCAACAACTCAGTTCTAACCTTGTTACTTCTGGCTTAAATCCCTTTGGTGGCTTCCTCTTACCCAAGAATAATATCTAAACTCCTCTATATAGCATACAGTGACTTCTGTATTCTGGTCCTTACCCTCTCTCCAAAATTATTTCACTGCTTTCAACTTTACATCCTCATTTCCAAATTAATCAACAGTTCCCCAAATGTGCCCTATTTCTTTCTCGCACCTCCATGAATCTGAGTGTGTTCTGCTTATAACTGTGTGTTCGTGCTTGTGACAAACACCTACTCTTCCTGCGGGACCCAACTCAAACATCTTTTCCCTGCAAAGCCCTTTCTAACTCTCCCCAGAGCATCAATCGCTCCCCTCTGTTGCTTTTATAGCATCTCTATTTAGTGCTGGAATTGAACTTTTGATTATTTGTTCCCTCACTAGACCAACAGCTTCATGAAGCAAGGGCTCACACTTTATCCATCTTTGCATTTCATTTCCTAGCACAGTTCTTTGAAGAGAGGGTAACTATTTACTGAATAAATAAAATGACCTCAGTCCTCCTCCTAACAACCCTTCTCCTGTCTCGCATGACAATTCATTAAAAACACGAATCTGATAGCCAACACGGGAAGTTAAAAGAAGCTCACCAAGAGGCTATTTACAAATATGGTTTGTCTTTCAAGAAAGCTGCAGTTTTTCTATAAAAGCATTCTTCTTCTTCTACATGGGGGAACTTCAGCTAACAGCTGACTTGAGGCCATGATGACTAGCCTTTCTGGGTGGTCGGGCTCTGGTGGCAGTAGATACCATAGGACGATTAAGCAAAAAATGTGGTCGGAAGCTTGGGCTCAGGGGTTACAAGGCACAGTGTAGCCAGAGGATGCCACAAAGGATACTAGCAAATTCCTGGAGATAAATGTTCACAGCTATAATAAGAACATGGGAATAGGGTGAAACAGACTGGCTTACAGCCAGGCAGTTTTTTTTTTTTGTTTTTTTGATCTTGTATCATTCCAGAGAACTGAATGTCTTCATTTATCACAAAATGAAAGAGAAATTGCTTTTTATTTTTCAATAAATAAATAAATAAATAAGAGGTACTACAAATAGCTTTAGGAATTAGAAAAGTAGGAATTCACATATAAGATCCACGTAGTCACGTGAATACAGAAGAGGTTAGGTTTTCTTAAAAGTGATATATTGTTGTTGTTAGTCACTAAGTCACGTCTGACTCTTTTGCGATCCCATGGATTGTAGCCTGCAAGGCTCCTCTGTCCATGGGATTTCCCAGGTCAAGAATACTGAAGCAGGGTGCCATTTCCTCTCTAGGGGATCTTTCCAACCCAAGGATGGAATCCACATCTCCTGCATTGTTAGTTGAGTTCAATCGCTCAGTCGTGTCCAACTCTTTGCGACCCCATGAACTGCAACATGCCAGGCCTCCCTGTCCAACACCAACTCCCAGAGTTTACTCAAACTCATGCCCATCGAGTTGGTGATGCCTTCCAACCATCTCATCCTCTGTCATCCCCTCCTTCTCCCGCCTTCAGTCTTTCCTAGCATCAGGGTCTTTTCCAACGAGTCAGTTCTTCACATCAGGTGGCCAAAATATTGGAGTTTCAGCTTCAGCATCAGTCCTTCCAGTGAATATTGAGGACTGATTTCCTTTAGGATGGACTGCTTGGACCTCCTTGCTGTCCAAGGAACTCTCAAGAGTTTTCTCCAACACCATAGTTCAAAAGCATCAATTCTTTGGTGCTCAGTATTCTTTATAGTCCAACTCTCATATCCATACGTGACTACTGGAAAAACCAAAGCTTTGACTAGATGGACCTTTGTTGGCAGAGTAATGTCTCTGCTTTTTAATATGCTACCTAGCTTGGTCATAACTTTTCTTCCAAGGAGCAAGCGTCTTTTAATTTCATGGCTGCAGTCACCATCTGCAGTGATTTTGGAGCCCCCAAAATAAAGTCTGTCACTGTTTCAATTGTTTCCCCATCTATTTACCATGAAGTGATGGGACCAGATGCCATGATCTTAGTTTTCTGAATGCTGAGTTTTAAACTAAATTTTTCACTCTCCTGCATCATAGGTGGATTGTGTATTGCTGAGCCACCACAGAAACCCCAAAGTTACAAACACTTAAAATTAGAGCCCTTTTCATCTATATCAGGATATACATAGGTTTCAAATTTGATCATTGTGTACTTATTATGTTTTCATAGCAAACTAGCATTGATTAGATTCTGAATTCAAGTTTAGCTTATGTACTTTCTCTGCAACAAAATCTCTTTGACAGAACCAGAATCTCTGTCCCAGAAATGAACGTTTATAAGGCATTATCCTCCAACATCTTTGCCCCATAGAAAACCACCAAGGGCCTGACAAGTGCTTACAGAAGGGGCAGGTGGTGCTGACTGCCTTTGTTTCAGAAAAGCACCCTTCCTTTCCCCATTCTAGAAGAGAAGCCTTTCTCTTTGACCAGAATTCATCTTTCTACTGGGAAACAGTCATCACTGAATCAGTCACACAACACAGCCATCTTTTTACTTCCCACTGACAGAACTGCAGACTGTTAAAAGAGAACTTTAAAACTTCTCTTAAAAATCATTTGTGGGTCTGTGGTACACCAGGCACTTCACATGAACTCCCTTTTTAATCCCCACAAGCCTATGAGATAGGGACCATCTATCATCCCCATTTTATTGGTGAGGAAACCGAGCCTCAGGTTGCTGCCGAGCAGTCTACAGGCAGTAAGGGATGGACAGGACATGAATCTTTGGCTTCTACACTATAAAGCACTGACTTCCAATTCACATCAGTGAACAATATTTATTAAGTTTCACCACATGCCAAGAACCTTCTCCAGTTTAACTTTATTTACACATGAAAAAAATGAAGCCTGAAGATTTGAATTGCTGGCCTCAATGTGACTAAGGTAGCTAGAAGCAGAGCAACAAAGGAAATGATGCCTTGTGTTTTCACCTCTGGAATTGGAACTCTGATCCAATTCAAACTGATTTAATTTAGGTTCCTAAAACTTGGGCGAAGCATACTTTCTCAATCTGCCTAAATTGGTCCCCACGTATATTTTCCCCTTGTTGGAGGTAGAGTCACCTTGCCCTTCACGTGATAATTCCAGGGGTGAGACATTCATTACTTCTTAACACTCATGTCACATGAGTTACCAATGGAATCACTGAAAGTCTGACTTAGCCGCTGCCCGCGGGAGGTGTCCATTCTCGGAGAACAGAAACCTACCTGCTGCTGCACATGGCCCGTGTACTGTTCTATGAACTCGGTGAAGCGAATGTAGTCCGTGCCCAGCCGGCAGAGTCGATTCAAGACACTGGTTTCACTGGGATGAAGAAACGGGAAGTCCTGTGACACCTGGAGGAGAAGAATAATGCTAAGAACACTGATGCCTGCTAGTCACTGCTCGCTACAACTGCTGCCTCCCTTTGCAAGATGCCTATTTAAGATCGATAAGTTCTGGATAATAAAAAAATTTTCAAGTCACTACAAAGACCTTATTCCCTAGCCCTAGCCTAATTAGTCACTTATTGAAATGGGTGGTAATGCATGGTAAAGAATTTGAACAATACAAAATGGTGTACATTAAAAATAAGTCAACCTTCTCAGAGGCAGCCACTATCACCTATTTCTTTTTTTGCTAATTGAAGTATAAATGTTATATTGGTTTCAGATGTACAATGTAGTGACTCAGTATTTTTAAAGATTACACACTGTACAAAGTTATTACAAAAGACTGACTATATTCCTGTGCTGAACATTACAAGCCCGTGACTTATCTATAATTGGTAGTTTGTACTTAATACCCTTCACCTATTTCATCCCTCACCCTACCCCTCTTCCTTCTGGAAATGGCCATTTGTTCTCTGTATCTACACCATCCGTTTCTGTCTTGATATGTTTGTTTGTTCATTTTGTTTTCTATATTCCATATGTAAGTGACTTCATACAGTATTTGTCTTTGCCTGATTCCACTAAGCATAATACCCCCCAGGCCCATCCACATTGTCACAAACAGCAAGATTTCATTCTTTTTCATGGCTGAGCATATTACCTATTTCTTATGAAATCTTTCTTCCTGGGATGATCTATAAGGCTATATGGGGTTTTTGACCTGGTTGCAACAAAGTCTCTTGAGCAATATTGCTCTAACTTGGATCTGCACACTCCAGAGGTTTCTCAAACATACTCATAGGATTTACAAATTCTATATGAAATTTTAAATTTTGTTTTCATTTCAGTAAAATGTAAAGCTTAAAAGAACAAAAAAAAGTAAAGTTAATGTAGCATATTATAATCTGTAAGAGCACCTTAAAACTGGACATATAATTTACTGTCCACATTTTCATTCAATTTTAAAATTTTTAAATTAAATTTTTAATTTAAACCATGGCCAAATGATAACTTAGTATGGTATATAAAGATTTCACAGCAGTTCAAGCAGAAAAATAGTAGTGAGAGAATATATTCATTCAGTCAACTTACAAAGAAATTCATGGCAAAATATGCACAGAAGTGATCATTTCAGCCATTATCCAGTGTACAGTTTGGTGGCATTAATTGCATTCACCCTGTTGGGCAGCCCTCACCACCATCATCTCCAGAACTTTCATCTTTCCAGACGAAAACTCTGTACCTATAACTCTCCATTGTTCCTTAACCCACAGACCCTGCCAAGTACCCTTCTGATTCTGTCTCTATGAACTGGACTGCTTTACAATATTGATTCTTTTGTGACTGGCTTATTTCACTTAGCATAGTGTCTTCAAGGTTCATCCATGTTGTACCACATGTTAGAATATCTCTCCTTTTTAAGCTGGAATAATATTCCACTGTGGGCTTCCCAGTGGCTCAGTGTTAAAGGATCTGCCTGCCAATGCTGAGATGCAGGTTCCATCCCTGGGTTGGGAAGATCCCCTGGAGGAGGAAATGGCAACCCACTCCAGTATTCTTACCTGGGAAATCCCATGGATAGGGGAGCCTGGCAGGCTACAATCCATGCAGTCACCAAAGAGTTAGACACAACTCAGACTAAATAACAACAACAATATTCCACTGATATGTGTTGTATTTTGTTTAATCACTTCCTTTGTCTATGGACAAATTGCTTCTACCTTTGGGCTACTGTGAATAATGCTGCTATGAACATGGTGTACAAATACCTATCAGAGTCTCTGCTTTCACGTCTTTTGGTTATATACCTAGGAATAAAACTGCTGGATCATTTGGTAATTCTCTGTTTAATTTCTGGGGGAGTCGCCATATCTTTTTCCCCAGGGACTGCACCACTTTACATTTCCACCAGCAATGCACAAGGTTCTAATTTCTCTACATCCCCACCAACTCTTGTTATTTTCTGGGTTTTTTTGGTAATAACCATCCTAAAGGGTATAAAGTGATATCTCATTGTGCATTTTCCTAAAGAATCATGCTATTGATCATCTTTTTGTTTACTGGCCACTGAATATCTTCTTTGGAGAATCAACTGAATTTTAGTGACCACCTACTTATCCCAGGCACTGTGCTAACTTTCCATAAATAAAGAGCAAAGTCAGATATATTTACTACTCATAAGGAACTCAGAATATTTCATATTCATATTGTATTGTATTTTGTGGAAGCCATTTTTATAGAATAGTAAATGTAATAAATAGGCAAAAAAGAATTCTTCCGTCACTGATTCCACAATAATTTGATTAAGAGTCCATTTAAAGTAGACTTAATGACACAATGTTAACCCTATCTTCAAGTTAATAACTTTTAAGAGGTAGCATGACATAGTGCTTAAGAACCTGGTCTCTGGAGTCAGAATGCTTGGGTTTGAATCCCTGAGTTGCCTCTTACTTCCTTGAAATCTTAGGCAAGCAATACCCCTCTCTGCCTCATCTTTCATACCTATAAAGTAGAGATAATAATTCTAAGGATTAAATATGTAAATCACATGTGCCAAGCACACAGCCAAGTGCTCAATACATGTCAGCAATTTTTTATTATTAGGACAGCTCTATTCAGTTTTTAAGTGACATTACTATTAAAATTGGCATTTTCACAGTGTTGCAGGAATTTTAGAAAAGTTCAAGGTCTGGGTTATTCTGAAACAGCAAACGATACCTTAAAGTTATTGGTACTATTTAGTATAACCTACTTATATGAACAGTTACTGAAGTCAAAATAGAAAATAGCCAGATCTGCAGCAAGATCAGTCTACTATTAAACTCAAGTGTTGACAATTTAGGTTTAGCAAAACAAAAGTATATGCTGCTTTAGCTCAATGGTTCTCAACTGGGGCAATTTTGCTCCCAAGGGACAGGGTAATGTCTGGAGGTATTTTTGGTTGCCAGGGGTCCTGCTGGCATCTAGTGAGCAGTGATCACAGATGCTGCTGAACACCCTATAATGCGCAGGACAGTCCCCACAACAAAGAATTATCCAGTCCAAAATGTCAATAGTGCCAACACTGAGAAGCTGCATGAGATTGTCAATGTGAATTTATCAATTTGACAGCATTATTTACTTTGTAAAGATAATTGGGTTTACAGTTGTTCAAGAGCAATATGCTTGAGTTTATACTTAGCTTAATGCGTGTACATATTCTATATTACAATAAAATTATTTTTATCAACACAGAACATTCATGACAATTTTACCCTTTATCCAAATGTGAAAAACACTGTTCTGAAGAAAGTATGCAATAATTGCTGGTTTGGGTAAACTTTTTTCTTTCACAAGTACCTTTTTTTTTTTTAATTAAAAAAATTTATTTGGCTGTGCTGCATCTTAGTTTTGACATGCAAACTCTTAGTTGTGGCATGTGGGATATAGTTCCCTGACCATGGATTGAACCCAGGCTCCCTGCATTGGGAGCGTGGAGTTTAGCCACTGGGCCATCAGGGAAATTCCTCACAAATATCTTAATAGCTACTATGTGGCAGAAATTGTTAGGTGCTTCTGCAACATCTATGAAGACCACTGTGGCCTTTGATCCCATGGGCAACCTATGTGACAGAAAGACTATATATGTAGGTAACAACAATAAATCATATGAGCTATGATGTCCTCTAAGAGAAATAAGTTGCTGTGATGGAAAATAATGGCATTAGAAGTATACTTAAAGAGGTGGTTAGAGAAAGTTTTTCTTAGACGGTAACTTTAAAACTGAGAACTTAAAGAGGGAAATATCCAACTGAGACTTTTTATAAGAAAGGAAGGAAAAAAAAATGAAAAAAGAAAAAAAGGAAGGCAGCTATTGTTCCCATATTCTTCATAGTCAAGCGCACACAATTACTTTCTGAGTCTTTTCCTCCGACATGCCTGGCATTGTGCTAGTTTTACAGGTGCAAAGAAATAATAAAAGACGAATCTGTTTGATTTATAAGTTGTAAAAACCAAGAATATAATTCTTCTGCTCCTCCACAGCTTATACTACCAATTCTCATACAAACAGGCATGGCTTTGTGATCAGACAGAGCTAGTTTCAAATCTTGCTTTTTTAAGACCAGCCACCATAAAGTCCTCTGAGCTTCAGTTTGCTCTTTTGTAAACTAGGCCCAACACTACTTAAGTTACTAAGTTATGGAAATGATTAGATAATATTACTGGAAGCAGAAGCAGAAAGAGTGGTTCAAATACTGAAGTCAGACAGACTGGGTTCAAGATCCTAAACTTATTAATCGCTATGTGATCCCTGACACGGGAATTAATCTCTGATATGGAGATAGGTGGTTGTGAAGATCAAAGCATACAGGTAAACCATATAGTATATACATAGCCACCTTGAATATCCCTGGATACATGAAAGGCCTCCCCCGTTCCAAATCTCTTAGTGCAGAAATTTTCCCGGCAAGGAGTAATAAGGAAAACACTCACTTTTTCATTCAACAAAACTGGCTGAATCCTTATTGTAAAGTGAAAGTGAAGTCTCTCAGTCGTGTCCGACTCTTTGCGACCCCGTGGACTGCAGCCTACCAGTCTCCATCCACGGGATTCTCCAGGCAAGAATACTGGAGTGGGTTGCCATTTCCTTCTCCATATTGTATATTAGGCACTGTGTATTTGGTCTAACTTTCAAAACTCAGTTTAAAACGTTGTGCAAGCATGAAGATGGGAGAAAGGGCCTCTCTCATTTTTACATCAGTTCTCCAGCAACTCTCGCCCAGACACTTCAACATTAGTCCTGGTCCGGGATTCCCTCCTCCCGTTAAGGCAGAGCCAATAGGGGTCTACCCTCCGCTTTCCGCTTAGGCCCAACCCTCTCCAGGTGTCTAAACCATCCTTAAGCCCTTAGGGCACAGCCCTCAGGTTACCAGTCCGGGGATACGCTCCCCACGCCTCGGTCCTTGCCAGCCCCGCCTTCTTGCTCCCTCAGACTCCTCCTCCCAAGCGCTGGCTCGGGTCCACCCATTCCGAGCTCGCTAGTTCCCGCGCTCTGAGCCGGACAGTACCTGGAGGCCACTCCGCTTGTTCCAGGTGAAAATGGACCCTGGGTACCCGCTCAGAGCCAAGAGCAGTTCGTGGATCATTCTCACGGCGCACCTCGAATCCCTATATCCGTCGCACCCTCCTCCAGAGCCTTAGCTGGCGACCAAGTAGGCGAGCGCTCCCTTCTCTACGCGCGCACAGTCTCCGGGACGCACCGTTCCTCCTGTCCCGCCGAGACAACTGCAGGGGAGACGGGACGGGAAGCAGTCGGCGCGCCGCGTCCCGGAAGTGCGCCGCGCTCAGCCGGGCCCACTCGCCGGCTGCAGCGGGTGCCCCGCAAGAGTCGCGGGAGCTGCCCTTGCGCATGCGCCTTTGGCTTCCGAGTCACCCACTCTGACTTCCGGTTTGGAAGCTGGACTGGGAGGCTGGCGAGCCCGGGCTGGAGCCAGACCCAGACTGGGTGAGGCTGGCCGGTGGGCAGAGATGCGAGCGGGTTGAGCGATAGCCTGAGGGAGAAGCTCTTAGGTGTGGGCCACAGGGTGCTCTCAGGGCGCCTTAGTCCGGTCGGAGGCCTCTGGAGGGACTCACGACGGCTCCGAGAGTGACCTGGCCGGAGGGAACGAAGACAAAGAGGCCGGAACCCAGCACCCACCTCTCCTAGACCTGCGCTCCGCGCTCGCGAACCTCGCAGGCCTCGGAGCGCCTGGCCACCACCCGAGCTTGTCCTCAGGAGACCCATGACTACTGCCCCCTCGGAATTCCTCTCTCCACCAACTCAGTGTGACTCTCACCAAACCCACCCGGACCTCGCTTCAGGAGCCAAAATCAACTTCTCAATGCGCGAGGTTTCCCGTCAGTAGTTCCCGGATGTTTACTGAGCGCTTGCTTCTGTGAGGGAAAACAGACCCAGTGTTCAGTACTTGGTTTTTGTCTGGGGTGGGAATTGGCAGCGGTGGAGTCTCAGGGAGCGGGGTGGGCTGTGAGGGCCTGGGTAAGGACGGCGGAGATCAGCTGCGACCCGCTGGACAGAGGCTTTTTGTTACCTTCAGCAGGATGGTGACCTGCCTTTAGACCCTCCCGAGCTCCACGTCTCCCAAATGATTCGAACTCACTGGTCAGGGGAGCTCAGTGGGTCAGACTTGGGGGCGGTGGAAGAGTAGATAGTACTTTCTATCCTCTGCTGCTTCTCCGGGCTGCCCTGGGTGTTGCCCAGAAATGCAGCCTTTGAATGGTCTCTCACCTTCATGCTCAGTTTTGACTTCCTGACCTCAGATGACCCCTTGGAGTATATGGGCAGTCAGGCCAGCTCTGGCAAGACTCTATAGACATATATTCCTTCTGATAGTGCCATCTCTCTCTGCCCTAGGAGGAAACTGCTTACAGAGAGAGACTCATCTGCAGGTGATTCTCCAAGGACATGGGAAGATGGGTGTAAGCCCTGGAACCTAGACCTTTAAGTGAAGGGAAGCTGCTTCCTGCTGTGAACCATGGCCAAACCCACCCTGAGAGGGAATGGCTCAAACTCTGAGGCCTTCAGACAGCGCTTCAGGAAGTTTCATTACCAGGAGGTGGCTGGGCCCCGGGAGGCTTTCAGCCAACTCTGGGAACTCTGCTGTCGTTGGCTAAGGCCAGAGGTGCGCACCAAGGAGCAGATTGTAGAATTGTTGGTGCTAGAGCAGTTCCTGACCGTCTTACCTGGGGAGATCCAGAACTGGGTACAAAAGCAATGTCCAGAAAGTGGAGAGGAGGCAGTGACTCTGGTGGAAGACTTAGAAAGAGAGCCTGGAAGACCTGGACGTTCGGTGAGCAGGGGGAGGGAATTCAGAAGTATGTGACTGGGAAGGGGCAGGATAAAAGACCAAATTAAGGCACAGTCTCCATTAGCGATGTCCTACTTCTGGTCCTTCAAAAGGCAACTTTTTCAGACAGCTTATTGGGAGATGCCACCTGAATGTAACTTTTCAGCATAATGAGAGGGGAATTCTTTTTTAGTGTGGAACTGGGTTTACTATTTTGTTCTGGAGTTCCAGGTGCTCTAAGCTAACAGTAATGGAGTGAGAAAGACCCTTGTTCTATTAACCAACCCCTCCACCACCACCCCAACCCTAGCCATGTCCCAAAAGGATGATCTCTTTTGGGATATTAGACTCCTCTGGGAATACCCCTCATTATGACCTTGCAGTGACAATTCATGGGGGTTGTTTCCAGGTCACAGTCTCTGTGAAGGGGCAGGAAGTGCGCTTGGAGAAGATGACACCCCTGAAATCATCACGAGAGTTATTAAGTGTTCGGCAGGAGTCAGTGGAACCCCAGCCCAGGGGTGTACCCAAGAAAGAGAGGGCGAGAAGCCCAGACCTGGGACCACAGGAGCAGATGAACCCAAAGGAGAAGCTCAGACCTTTTCAAAGGAGCGGTGAGGAGTAGATTCATTGGGAAGATAGGATGCCGTTCTAATTTGGGAAGTAGGGTTGGGAGCAGTGAGTGGGAAAGGGATTTCAGGAATAGGTGGAAACAGCATGGAGCTGTTGCAGACCTCCTGAAGGCAAGTAGCTGAGCTCTCTGCTGCCAGAAGTATTCTTATACTTCCTCTTTTGATAAGTCTGCCAGAGAATGGCTCTCTATAGTTTTTACCAGGACTTGGAATTTCTTTTCTCCTGGTAATGATGACACTAAGTCTGAACTTTCTAGATAAAAATTCTTTTCTATACTTGGCATATCTTCCCTTTAGTCACTTTCTTTCTTTCTCCATATTAAACTAGATTTGTTTCTTTAAGCTTTTCCCCAGAAGCTCCATTCTTGAGACCTACTAAGTTTTTGTTATTCTCCTTTGAAAAATTCTTCAAACATCATGTTAATTGTGGAGAATTACATTATATATATTATTCCAGTGAGGGTTTGGCAGGTAGAGGCAGACTAAGGATTTTACTTCAGTATTTCACTATACTTTCTGCAGTATAACTCAATTAATGATTATCATTCACTTGATACTCCCAGGTCTCTTCCTGATTGTCTTTGTGCCTGGTTCTTATTCTTAAACTTGGTTTTGTGGAACTTGTTTTTCTTCTTTGTACTCTGCTGAGCTCCATTTTGTACGTTGTTTTCCTTGAACACTTCTTTAACTTGTTGAGGTTGTTCTGAATTCTGATGTTATCATCCCAGACACCAGCCTTCTCTATAGCCAGGCTGGTAGTGGTCTCTGTCTAGTAATCCAGATGCAGTCCCTCAACCCCACTTGCAAAATCGATCAGTTTTTGAACACCTACCATGTGCTCAACACCATACAGGGTACTTGGAATAAAGACAGGTGCCTCTCAAAGAGCCTACAATATGATTGAGAATGTAAGAATGAACATAAATATGTGCTGAACTGAACTGTATTGAAACAGTGCCAAACAATGACTTGTTACTCAGTTGTGTGAGTACAATAGGGGCTTGGTAGAGTAGGAGACAAGGGAAGGCTGTTTGGAAGGCTTCAGGGGGGCACTAATGGGTTATATTTGCATAGAAGGGAGGGAGTTAAAGGAAAGGCAAGGCAGAGTGGTGAATGTGTGCTGCGTTCTGGAGAGAAGAGTATGGTATGAATGGGCTGTGCATGGCAGACACTCAGGTTAAGGTTTGGCAGTACAAATAGCATATGAGCTGATGAAGCAAGAGCCCCGAGTTAGGTACAGCAGTGACTGCTGCATTACCCTGGTGAGGGAAGATAAGAGGTCTAGACTTAGATGGTGGCAGTAGGAATAAAGGATATACTGAGGGAAAAGCCTCTAGAAGTTACTAACCGAGTGTGAGAGAAATGGAACAGTTGAAGACAGTCTCCTTGCAGTCACTCTTAATTCTCTAGCCCCAAGTACAGCTGACCCTTGAACAACGTGAGTTTGAACTGTATGGGTCCACTTATACACAGCTATCTTTCCATAGTAATTACTACAGTACTGTAGTTGGTTAAGTCTGCAGATGTGGAGGAACGTGGATACAGAGGGCCTACTGTGAGCTCTACTTGGATTAACCCCCACATCGTTGAAGAGTCAGCTCTCTAGGAGGCAGGAGGTGACTGTTTTCAGCAGTGCCAGGACCTGCATACAAGCAGTCAGGAGAGCTGAGCAGTAACTTGGAGCAGAATTATCTGCTCTGAACACACAAGAGGACACTTTCCTCTGTCACCCTGCTCTGGAAAGTATTTCTCATTTTTTGAGGTTTTATGTATTTTCCTCACTTTCTTCAACCCACTGATCTTTCTAAAAACATTTTCTTACTTTTCTTTATAAACTTCTTGGATTAAAAAAAAAGCAAGTCTGAACTCAAGAGATACTTTTTATGATCATTCCAAACTATGATATCCTTTGTTTGCTTCCCTGCAAGCAGGATTTCCATGTTCTAAATCCAGCATGGTCTCCAAGTTGGAGCAAGGAGAACCATGGATCCCAGATCTGGGCTCCAAGGAGAAGGAACTCCCAAGAGGCAGTCACATAGAAGACAGACGAGTGCCTGCTGATCTGTTACCATCCAGGAGAGAGAGAAGCAGCTGGGCGGACCAGGATCCCTGGGTCCTTGAGGATGAGAAGGTGGCAGGTGTGCACTGGGGCCATGAAGAGACCAGAACTCTCCTTGCAATTCTCAGTCAGCCAGAGTTTTATGAGGCTCTCCGAAACTGTCATCGCAACAGCCAAGTGTATGGGGCTGTGGCTGAGCGGCTCCGGGAGTTTGGGTTCCTCCGGACCCTGGAGCAGTGTAGGACCAAGTTCAAAGGTCTCCAGAAGAACTATCGGAAAGTCAAGAGTGGTCACCCACCTGAGACCTGCCCCTTCTTTGAAGAGATGGAAGCCCTGCTGAGTGCCCAGGTCATCGCCCTGCCCAGTAATGGCCTGGAGGAGGCGGCCTCTCACTCCGGCCTGGGAGGCAGTGATGCCGAGACTGAGGAGCCAGAGCCAGAGGGCTGGCACCATGCAGAGGGAGACGCGGCCACGGCTGAAGAGTCTGACAGTGACGCAGTGGGCCAGGAGGCCACCTCCCAGGACCCTGACAGCTCCACCACACCTGTCCTTTTCCGTAGCCCAAGTGGTAAGCTTTTCTTCTTGGTGTTTTAGGATTAGACTGAGGAATTATGAGGTTGGGTGTGGAGTCAGGAAACTTAATGTCACTTGCCAGCTTTGTCATTTAAGAGAATAGAAGCATTTCTCAGTTCTCTATGTATTTCATTCTCTTGTGGGAAGACCAGTGAGTTAATAGTAAAGAAAATATTAGATACTATAAAGAAATACACTCAAAAAAAAAAAAAAAGAAATACACTCAAAATTCAAGTGAGCCCCGAAAAGGAGTACCATTCCTTCTGTTTCTTTATTAAAATATATTTTCCCTATTATAAAATCACTGAAGGCTGAGAAAATCTTAGCAGTGTAGTATCTTTAAGGAGAAACAGTATCTGTTGAGTGCCTTATATGAACTGGTGTTTTATTTTTACCCTCCAAGCTCAGTTTATTATGTGTTCCTTGGGGTCTTCCCTGGTGGCTCAAACGGTAAAGCATTTGTCTGCAATGCCGGAGACCTGGGTTCATTCCCTGGGTCAGGAAGATCCCCTGGAGAAGGAGATGGCAACCCACTCCAGTACTCTTGCCTGGAAAATCCCATGGACAGAGGAGCCTGGTAGGCTATAGTCGCAGAGTCAGACACGACTGAGCGGCTTCACTACTTTTACTTAAAAGAGCATAGGGAAGGACTGCCTAAAGTTGGGAAAACATTTTCTGTGTTTCCTGTATGAGATTTGCATCACATATTGGCATTTTAACAGGACCCAGTTTTGCAGCAAGAATCTTGTTTAACACTCCATTGAAATATTATTTGCCTATGGACCCATCTTTAAATATCACACTATTACTGATGTAATCTGTACAACTACGCTGTTATGGGAAGAGCGCCGCACGTGAAGCAGGAGGCTTTGTTTGTAACCCTGCCCACTCATCAGCGAGGGGGACATTTCAGTGTGTGTCCTCAACTCTAAGTTACAGAGCACTAACGCCAAAGCTGCAGTTCTACTGGGAACAGTTATCTGTTCCTTCCACGTTTTATTATGTGTCGTTACTTTTGTTCTGTTCTAGTCTTCTTGTCTTGTACTTTTTCCTTTAAAAAAAATAATTCTCTTTCCCTTTCTGTCACTGGAATACATTTAGGTAAATCACAAACATGGCCCATGTGCCAGCTGCTATTACTTTCTTCATCTCTGTTCTTTTTGTCTTTTTCCACTGCTTTTCCTCTGTCTTCCAATTATTTCCCTTTTGCTTCACGGCAGAGAGTGGAGGATAATGGAAGCAGTGTCGTCTCCACCTGGCTCTCAAGTGGGAGGAAGGCTCTTGGACTCTCCCTTCCCTTTAGCTTGAGGGACCTGCAGGGAGCAGAGTCTGTAGTCATCCTGATGAAGTTCTGCCCACGTTGGGGACCAGGAGGTGCTCTCTGCTCTGCTTCCTCCCTCCTTCTGGCTCTGCCAGTCCTCTGCTACTAAGAAGAAGGTGCATGACCACAGGTTCTTACCTTGTACCCTTCAGGCCTTTGCTATTGTTGGGCTGGCTTTTTGAGACTGTGGCCAGGTGAAGAAGGGCCATAAAAGGGAGTGGATTAGGCAGCAGTATGAATCTGAAAGAGACTGTTCCTTGGGATTTTGAGACATTCTTTGGGAGACTTAATTTATAAGGAAGTAGGGCTGGTAGGAAAAGATTGATCAGAGAATTTAAGGATGGCTCATGGCTGACAGTGACTTACTGTAGGTCTTCTAACCAGTTATTTTCTAGTTAGGATCAGAACTCCAGAACTACTAGAAGGATGGGGCAACGCCTTCTGTACACTTGCCTCAGTGTACATATTGATCACTACTGTGATCAGGTGAAAAGCCCTTTTAAATTGAATGTAGGAATCAAGGTCTCTGTGAAATTGATATGGGCCAGAGAAGCAGAACATCCTGAGAGTCTGCACTGATTTGGAAACATGAGCCGTTCTTACCTTCTCACCTAGTAGCCCAAGCTTAGGCGACTTTTCATGATGCAGATGCTAGGACTGAGGAACTGAGGCTGTAAAGCCCTGCATTAAGTGGTGCTAAAACTTCTCTTCTGGTGGTAGGTGTGCACTGGGGCTATGAAGAGACGAAGACCTACCTTGCAATTCTTAGTGAGACTCAGTTTTACGAAGCCCTCCGGAACTGTCACCGCAACAGCCAGTTGTATGGAGCCGTGGCTGAGCGGTTATGGGAATATGGCTTCCTCAGGACGCCGGAGCAGTGTCGGACCAAGTTTAAGAGCCTACAGACCAGCTATCGGAAAGTCAAGAATGGCCAAGCACCAGAGACTTGTCCCTTCTTTGAAGAGATGGACGCTTTGGTGAATGCCCGGGTTGCTGCCCCGCCCAGTGAGGGCCAGGAAAAAGAGATAGCCTTATGCCGCGTGCAGGAGAGCAGTGAGGCTGAAGCTGAAAAGCAAGCCGAGCAGACAGTCGAGGCCATAGAAGATGATTCTGAAGATGATGAAGAGGATCCTGAGATACCTCCAGAGGCACTGACCCGTGCTCCAGTCTTATTTCAGAGCCCCAGTGGTAAGATCCTCTTACTTCTTAACGCAGAAATAGCAAAGGGAAGGCAGTGGCATCCAGGAGAAAAATCATCAGATTGAGGACCAAGAGAACTGGCCTCTACACCCAATACTCAGGGATTCTTCTTGTGACCACCTTCTCTTTTCTCCAGGTTTCCTGTCTAAGCAGCTAGTTTATATCCCCTTTCCACTTGACCTGCCTCCTCACACTGTAGCATCGACCTGAGATGGCTGCAGACTTTGTAAATGTGCCATCATCCGTATGTGAACTGCTCGGTTACCCAGCAGGGACTCCGAAAGCTAACATTTCCCAAACAGCGTGTCATGTACACATAGTACATGAAATTGGTTTTTTAAAGTTCATTCTCATTTCTGTTTTTTTCTTCTAGTTTCAGCTTATATACCGTCTGTATGCCTGCTTTATTCATATATATGAAAACCTGATAATCTCTTTCTTCAGACACACTTACCCAAAGTCTGAAATTTCTGAGGGAACTGACCCTTTGAATCTTATTTACTGTTTAAGAAAGAAAAAAAAAAAACAAAAAACAACTTCATTATGGCTTCCCTCCTTGCAGGAAGAATTCTGATTTTGGAGTCATACATATATATATATGTATGACTATATATATATGGACTATGTTATTAGTTGAGTACCTCAAAGCAAGTTACTTAACCCTGTAATTTTGCTTATATATTAAGACGGGCCTCACAAGATTGACGTAAGTGAAGTACCACAGTGAGGCACCTAGCACAGTACTTGGGCATTTGATAAACAACAGTTTTCTTTTCCAAAATATTCTTTAGATCTGCATTCTTCAAGTGTGCTCCACAGAGCATCAACTCCATGGAGCTATTAACATGTTCCACTAAATAACAGCTTAGAGGTTTAGGAGATGCTAAGTACCCCTCTCAGAGGCTCATAATTTATAGTCACATATTTAAGTTTCTGAGATTTCAGTTAATATAATGAACCTCCATTTCATGGGTCTAATCCTAACACTGGGCTTCTGGGTAGAAATAGTGCTTTAAGGGGCACATGTTCTCGGATTTAGTCCAAGGAATTGGGATCCAGAGTTTATCTGAAACCTGTGAAAATTCTACAAATTCAAACTAAATTTGCAAACTGAAACTTTCCAAGTATCTACAAATTCTCATGGCCTAGGCCTGGGAAGCCTGGCATTTGGCTCTTAAGAGGAATATTAAAGCTTAGTTTGGGCATTATAGTAGTGCTTTGGAACATCTAGTGATTATTTGTTCATGGGCAACGAGAAAGTTTGAAAGAGACAGCACCTACCAAAGTTTCTCTCTCAGAAGGCCTTTTGTTCTTTGAAAGAGAACAGGTATCTTTCTACCCTGTTTTTATTCTCAACACACAGAATTTGAGGGTGAAAAGGACTCATGTAGCTCTTCCTCAATATAGAAGTTCCCCAGTTTCCCTGGGCATTCCTTTCTTACCCCTTTAGTTACCGGCAAAGAATGTAAACTGTCACTGTGACAGGCCTGAGATGAGGCTAAAAGACAGCATTAGAAAGTGTCTTTCCTGCATAATCATAGTGATGGTTTTATCTTAAATCTGGCAGGTTTTTCTTGGTGTACTGAGAGGATTTTCTGAAGATACCAGATATCCAGGAAAAAGAGTTAAAAGAACATATTCATCAGTTCCCCTGTAGGTGAGAGGCATGTGACAGATTACCAAATGGCAGGTCTTAACAGACAGTAGTTATTTAGGGTCCAGAGCCCCCTAATTTTTATGTTAAGTCATCCAATGTCATACTTACTTCACACTCACACATAATAATTGAGAAAATGGGTAACTTTTAAATTTCTCTTCTTACGTTAGGTTTCGAGGCTGGATTTGAGAATGAAGATAATCTAAAGCGGGATATTTCTGAGGAAGTACAACTACATAAGACATTACTTGCAAGGTCTGAGAGGAGGATTCCCCGGCGTCTCAATCACAGGAAAGGCAATGAGAGTGAGTGCAGACCTGGGAGACAGTGGGAAGACGCCCCAGGAGAGAGCGGAGGAAAACCAGCGCTCCCCGAAAGGAGTTTGGGTCAAGTCCCAAGTCACCAGAGATCTTACTTGGGGGAGAGATCCTATAAATATCTGAGATACGGCAAAAGCTTTGCTCCATACTCCCACCCTATGCATCAGCTAGCCCATCAAGTGGAAAATCCATATAAATGTGCCGACTGCGGGAAAAGCTTCAGTCGGAGCGCTCGCCTCATTAGACACCGGAGGATCCACACTGGAGAGAAACCTTATCAATGTCTTGACTGTGGGAAAAGTTTCCGTGACAGCTCAAATTTCATCACCCACAGAAGAATCCACACAGGAGAGAAACCGTATAAGTGTGGTGAGTGTGGAAAACGCTTCAATCAGAGCTCAAGCCTTATCATCCACCAGAGAACCCACACAGGAGAGAAGCCCTATCAGTGTGAAGAGT
This sequence comes from Cervus canadensis, assembly GCF_019320065.1. NCBI lineage: Eukaryota > Metazoa > Chordata > Mammalia > Artiodactyla > Cervidae > Cervus > Cervus canadensis. Next base: position 14,097,846 of record NC_057402.1, on the reverse strand, counting down.
GTGGGAAGAGCTTCAACAACAGCTCTCACTTCAGTGCACATCGGAGGATACACACAGGAGAGAGACCCCACGTGTGTCCCGACTGTGGCAAGAGCTTCAGCAAGAGTTCTGACTTACGTGCACACCACAGAACCCACACTGGAGAGAAGCCCTACGGGTGTCAGGACTGTGGCAAGTGCTTCAGTAAAAGTTCCGCTCTTAATAAGCACCGAGAGATCCACACACGAGAGAAACTTCTGTCACAGCCAGCACCTAAGTCAGCCCTTGAGGATCTATGAGAAAAACAGCCTCATTACATGTATTGAAATTGTTTGGAAACAGTTCTCCAGTAGTGAGCTCCATCTCCTAATCTGTGCCCAACTAGTTAAGGAAACAGTCTAGAATTTACCCCACTACTTGTTGCTGTGTTTCTCCTGGATCTAGTGTAAGAAGGAAAGGAAGATTGGTTCCCTCTACAGTAACACCCGTTCCTCTCAGAGCCTGTGTTGTTCCCCTGAGAGAGGGGACACGGTAGTGGACCCTGTGAATTTGATGTGTACCCTTCACTCATCATGCTGTTCAGTTGCATTTCAACTAGAAAAACCCACACTGCAGCATTTCACGGAGTAGTGAGGATTCTCAGTGGGTCTAACTCTTTATACAGTAATGGAAATGCAAAAAAGAATGATTTTTTTTTTTCCTGCTCACTTAAGTCTGTGCTCAGAATGATATACTTGTCACGCACACTCCTTTACCTTAAAGAAGGAGCCTTTAAGTGTCCAGTCTGGTTCTGACCTATAAACCATTTTGTCAAGAATCTAGGTGTGCTATATGGGGGAACAGTGTAAACCTCATTAACAGTGAGGTGTGAACCCTGGATTTCTAACTGTCTTCAAAGCCACAGAAGCTCTGGAATAGAGTAACATGGTATTTACAGCATCTAGTGTGATTTTTTTCTGGTCTGTCTCATCTAAATTTTGTCTGTCCCTTGTGGTCCAGAAGCCCAAAGAGGAAGGCAAGTGGATGCAGTCATAGGGAAAGCCGTTAGAGCTGCCAGAGGGACTGCCATAATCCACACACCCTAACACCTGGGTGAGTGTCACACACCCTGTGGACACAATACTAACGTGCAATGAGCAGAAGCCACTTGCCATGTTCCCACAGACTGGGAAAACAGACCACTTTGTGCCAAAAACCCTTTACCCTAATGGTAAGGAGGACAAATTATCTTTGGTCAGTGGAGTTGACAATATTTACACACACACACGCACACATATTCAACTGTATACATCTATTTTTAAAAGCAGCTCTTCAAACAGGTGTACTTCTGATATCATAAAGATGGTATTGAACTAACCGCCCACATAGTCACAGTAGTATGAGCCTGTACAGCACAAGTTAAACAGACCCCCTCCTTGTCCTCACAGCCTGCGGCAGGTGACACCGACACGAACAAACAGCGCACGCGTACTGCTACAGCGGCTTTAGAGGAACTTAGAAAGCGAGGTAGTAACACTGTGCATGGAAGTTAAGGTCTAAAGCATTAGAGTTTGGGGGGAAAATGAGAGGTATTTTCTTCTCTTTAATCTGGAAGGTTTCATGAAGCAGGAAGTGCCCAGAGGGAAGGTTTCCTGGGCAAGATGAACTTTCCAAAACTAACTGTAAAACCGCATGCTGAATGGGTGGGACATGGGAAAACCGGGGAGCAAGGGAGCAGAGGGCAAAGGGCAGACTGTGGGGAGGTGAGACAAAGCTCAGAGTAGCACAGAATCTGAGGGGGGGCACGATAAGGGCTGCGCAGGGGGCAGAGAGGGACTTGCTTCAGCTGAAACGTGGAGCGCCAGGAATATCACAGACGGGCTTCCATCCCCCAGAATATGAATACATCAGGTCCTGTGCTGCACTTACTGACGAGGCAACAGCTGACTGGCCCTGGGTAAGAAAGATGAGCAGTTTTAGGGGACTAGCTCCTATGGGAGACAAAGGTCAGGAACCAGTATCCTGAGAGAAGCCACTTCGACTGGCAGGTCAAAGGAAAGAACATGCGCAATGGCTAAGGTCTGAGATAAGTAGCGTGTCACAGTCACATTAATGAGCTCTCAGATAGGAATGAGATCTGGGAGAGAAATGGGGAAATAGGATATTCTAAAATCCATAGCTTACTGTGGCAGACGAATGATAAATTTGAGTTCTGGTGCTGAGGGAATTTCCTAAGTCTTAGGAATTAAGGGGAGGTGGTGTCTCAGTTACGTTGCCTAAACAGGGAGATAACAAGAAATACCACTGTAAAGCAATGCCTCAGGATCTGAGATAGTTTAGGAAGTGTGCTGTAATGTTTTTAAAAAATGAGAGTACTGTGTTCAGTATGTCTGTGTATAGTCTTGTGGAAAAAGCACTGGTTGTGGGATCAACAGATATGAATTCTGGTTCCCGATGTTTTACATGTGAGTCAGCCTGCCTCCATTTCCCTTTGTGTAAAGCAGAACAATGTTTACACCTTAATTTGACTCTCAGGGATACCAAGTTAATAAAAATTATAAAGTGCCCAGTGGTTCTTCAGGTGTTTGTTTTTTTTTAATGTATATATGCAAATTATGATTAAGTCATTCCTGGTAAGAAAAGATAAATCTTTACTTGCTTTTTTTGGCTCCCTGTGTGGGGCTGCTATAAGTATGCCTGTCTAAATCTTTATGTTCTAGGCTGAAAGACAAATTAGAATGTGGTAAAAGACAAATCAGAATGAAACTTCTTCCTTAGAATCTGTATCCATATCCTTTAGGACAATCCACTGGGACCCATCATATTTGGGCATGGAGCATGAGTCCATCTTGAAAGACCCAGGACCAGCTCTCCAATCTCCAGATGAAGAAAATGTGCAAAATGAATAAGACAAAGGCAAAATTCTTACCTGGGAAAACCCAACCTTATCTCAAACTAACTCACAAACCATTGACTGCCATTCCTGAGGATGGAAGAAGCAAGAAATAATACATAGCCTTCTGACGCTCTAAGAAAGAGAAGCCAAGCCTGCTGCTGGGAGAGCAAGAGGATCTGTGCACCCCTCCCTTTAGTTCCTGTAAGGCCCTGGGGACAGGCTGCTGGCATGTGCAGCAGAGGAAGCAAGAATGTCTTAGCAGGAGCTGGACAGTCGTATCTGTTCCCATGAGTTGTTTTCCTAGTGCTATTCTTTTTTATTTTCCCCATGCTAATCCTTCTTCCCTTTATTGTTTATTCTCTATGGCCAATGCCATACAACTTAACACACACATATACACAGGTTCATATATATACAGATGTATATGTGTGTGTGTATACATAGATACATAGAGAACACTGCCATTTCTCTTTTACTGTAACCTGAGTATAGTGCTGTCCTGTCCGCTCTATAGAGAACTATTTTTATGGTGACAAGGTACGGAAGGGAAGATGAGATATGAGCACAAGAATGGATCAGTTATCTCACCATTATTCAACTCAAAATGTAAAATGTATCTTGCCTCCAGAAGGATTAATCATGAGAAGGGCAAAGGCGGATCTCAGCAGCTAGCTTGATCTGTCACGAGGGTCACCCAACGGAGGTTAACCCTGGCTACTGGGATTCACAAAAATCCATGGTATGCAGTGTAGCCTGGAGTCCACCGTTCCGGGGAATACTGAAGGGAGTCTGATTAAAGGAGGCACAACAAAACACAGAGCTGTCATCACAAGCCAGACAGATTAAAGGTTTTGCTAACAATCTGTATTCCCTTCTCGCCTCAATTTATTTAGACTAGCAATTCCAAAACTTTTCCTGATGAGAACCTACTTTGATTTTCTTGAAGTTTCACGATCTCTAGTGGAGAGGGACTGTTAAGGCAAAACCACTGCTAGAATGGGGAGCCCAGTGTGCGGCAGCATTCAAGTCCCTTCCTGAAAGCAGCATGGAGGTAAGTCAGACGCCCTCAGAGCCTTCAGGCAGTTTAAGACGGACTTACTGAGCACCCACCATTGGAAAGGTGCTGGTGTCGGAGTCCGCAGCACTTGGCTGCTATGGTTCCAAGGGAGGAAAGGCTAACTAAGTGGGATGTGGTGGGAAGATCTAGGTTGTAATATATACTCAAAAGTAGTTCACCTCATTACAGCTTAAAAATGGGGCTTCAGATGACTCCACTTCTTCTTCAGGTCAGCCTTGGTGCTGTCAGAAGCAAAGATGTAGCTGATGGATTCGTAAGACAGATCCCACACCTGAGACTGGGTCAGATGAAATGTTTCAGCCGCCAGCTGGTACTCTTGAGAAAGGTGTGTAGCAAAAACACCCTTATCATCCGTCTGTCAATGTAAGAAAGTTTCAAAATGAACGAGGAAATGACTTTAAAAAAAATAACTCTCAACTTTTGTTGAGAGTATTTTCCTATTTACCATGCTTTTAAGAGTCTAAACAGGGGCCTACAAATGTATCCAGGCACATTTGTAACTGAACAGTCTTGTTTATCCTTTTTTTTTTTCTTTTCTTTTTTTGCTTGTTCATTGATTTTTTTTTCATTTATTTTTATTAGTTGGAGGCTAATTACTTTACAGTATTGTAGTGGGTTTTGTCATACATTGACATGAATCAGCCATGGAGTTACATGTATTCCTCATCCCGATCCCCCCTCCCACCTCCCTCTCTACCCAATCCCTCCGAGTCTTCCCAGTGCACCAGGCCCGAGCACTTGTCTCATGCATCCCACCTGGGCTGGTGATCTGTTTCACTATAGATAATATACATGTTTCTTTTTTTTTTAATATACATGTTTCGATGCTGTTCTCTCGAAACATCCCACCCTCGCCTTCTCCCACAGAGTCCAAAAGTCTGTTCTGTACATCTGTGTCTCTTTTTCTGTTTTGCATATAGGGTTATCATTACCATCTTTCTAAATTCCATATATATGTGTTAGTATGCTGTAATGTTCTTTATCTTTCTGGCTTACTTCACTCTGTATAATAGGCTCCAGTTTCATCCATCTCATTAGAACTGATTCAAATGAATTCTTTTTAAGAACATAGACCGCCAGAGCAGGGGCTCTCAACCATGGCTGCATGTGCAAATCACCGAGGGAACTTTTAAAATGCATCTGTGCCCAGGACTCAGCCCCAATCAATGAAAGCATTATCTCAAGAGGTGGGTGTTGGGCATCGGTATTGTTGTTGTTCCCCCAGGTCCTTTCCAGGACCTTCCCCTGCAGAGCCAAACCACAGTCACACCTTTGCAGCCTCTCACGCCCCCTTCCTCTCCCACTCCTCCACTTGGGCACCACCCCCTGGCGTGCAAGGCAGCCAGCTAGACAGTGAACGCCTGACCTATGGCAACTCTGGGACTAAAAGGGAGCAAAACACCTTACACAGATCACGGCAGGATGGGCAATGCTGTACCAGAATCCAAAGTGATGTTGGTCGTAAGATGGAACTGTCTGACTTTTGACATTCGAGGTCAAACAAAGTTCTAGAACGAGGGGGGAAACGAAGAAGCTTCTAATTAAAAGACCTATTAGGAGATACATGAGAAATCTTTCCAAGCTATGCTAATTTTTAGTAGTTGACCTTTGCTTACATGTGAAAACTACCATGTGCTGTGGCTTACAGCAGCAGCTGTACCAGGCAGGGAATTAGTATCCCCTTCACAATCATGTGCTTTCCCCCTTTCTTTTATGAAAAAGGAGAGGAAAGAGGAGTGTGATAAGCCAGTCACCATGACAAAGGCAGGGAAGCGTGAGAGGGGAGTACACGGACCCTTCACAGGGCTGCTGCACTTCCACAGTGGAGGCTGAAGTAAAGGTTAGGAAACAGTTGCAATGCTTGAGGGTTGCATGTTATCAAACTCCAAGAGTAGAAATGGACCTTTTCCACGAAAAGAAAGAAAACGTCTCAACTCCTTCCATTCATTGCCTCCTGCAAAGAAGTCTATCTTAAGAATGCCTTCTATGATTACAAAACTCCTGCCTTGAGACGCTGTGCCCGGCTCTCCAGCCAGAGTGAAATGCTTCGCTGAACTGACTGATGGCATCTGTTCCTTTGACTGAGGCGGCTGCGACCCAGGGCCACTCAGTCCCAGGAATGGGAAACCCAACCTGCCCCTGCTGACTGCAGAGCTGGGACACCACTCCAAGTAAGATCACCAGGCAAGTGGTTTCCAAGATTCTTTACTCTTGTGGATGTTTAAAAATTTCTTTATTAAAAAGAAAAAAAAAATCTCACCCATTATGAATTGCTGAAAAACTATAAATTAGTTAAAAAAGCACACCCACACAAGTGTTACTACAAACTGTTACATTTGTAAGTGTGGTGAATTCATCATTCAGTAAAAAGGTCTTCAGCCACCTGCTTCTTTCCCTCATCAGAAAGGCCTTCCCCAACCATCCAATCAAAAGTGGTTAGCTTATCACTACTCTACCAGCCTGTTTAATTTTCTGAAAAGAACTTATCACTGATATTTTCTTGTGTATTTGCTTACTGTCTCTCTTACCCATGCTAGAATATAAGTTCCTTGAGAAAGAAACATTGTCTGTTTTTTTTTTTTACTGCTCTATTCCCAGCAATTGGAATAGTGACTGGAAGAGAGTAGGCACTTCATAAATATTTGTTGCTAAATAAAAATAGCTCCTGGTATACACATGCAGACAAGTATGTGATGTTAACAGACATATAAAAATATACTTGGAATTTGCAGACGTCTTAATCTTTAAATATATGTTACACATTTTCATAACATAAGTAAACAGATTAAAGTCATTCCAAAATGACAGATGACCCTTATTACTTCAATATAATAAATACCAAGTTCCAGGAACTGGGGAATGCAACAGTGAAAAAGACAGATGAGGGCCCTGCTCTCATGGAGCTTTTATACTCTAATGGGAGCTATTAATAAAATTTCCTGTTACTTAGATAAGGTTGAGAAAGCATCACTTCATTTCTAAATAATATCTATATATTTACAACAGTGTTTCTCTACATATGGGTAGCAAGCTGCATGCGGGGGAGGAAGGGTCAGAGAGTTGCCTGGAGGACCTGAAGCCTTACCGAGCGGTATCTGGTGTTGCCTCACAAAGTCCACCAGATCCGGGGATCCTTCCTCGGAGGAGTTGAGAAATGTCCCATGCCCGATTCGGTCAGGGAACAGGTTCAGGAGTACTTGTGTTTCTGTTTTTTGGTTTGGAATCTCAAAAAAAAGAAGGGGAGACGAGGGCATCAATAACCTCTTTCAGTGGTTCTTAGAAGTACTTTTTTTTTTTTTTTCCTTACAGCCAGGTACTCTGTCCCTCTGAGAAGGTATTGCAGACATTCTGGAAAGCTGAGTCACTTAACTTTCCAGCCTTCTTCTATGCCTTTGATCTTCCTGTTCATTTTCCAATATTCTTCTGGATTCATTTCAATGATGATAATAACTAAAGAGCCAGTAGTTATTGACTTTTCACATACATTCTGCTTTAAACCTCACAAGAATTATACGAAGTATTAAGACAAAGAAATCAAAACTCAAAAAGTTAAGTGTTCAATAACAAAATCCCACAAGTCTATATGCATATGTGTGTTCTGTGTTGTGTACATGTCTTCACACATATTAAAAAAAGAACTGGAAAAACATAAAAACAAAACTGTTAACAGGATCAACTCAGCAGCAGAACTGAAGGGGACCTTCCATTTTTTATTTACTTCTACTTTATACTATTTCTCTACTCTTCGATTTTCTTCAGGTACATAAAACTTTTGTAGCTAAAAATATAAAGCATTGTAAAGAAAAGCTGTCCAAATATAAAGCATTTTAAAGAAAAGCTGTCCAAGCTCACAGAGCTAGCATAATGGTAGAGATAAGGGTGAAACCTGGCTCTGTCTGACTCTGGGGCCTAGACTCCATCCACACACAGTGCATTCATGTTTCATCTGGACAAGGCTCCCTATGTGCATACCACAACCACCACGAAAACGTGTGTTTAGCTGTTCTCTTCAACTCTCAGATAGCCTAAAAGACAAATGACCATAACATGTCGAAATGAAACGTTTTCCATCCAATAGATCAAATAAGAGAACAGAAACTGAGGTAAGGGCAGGTTCTCACGCTGCGCGCAAAGACCAGAGGTAACTGGCCTCAGGCTGCCTGTTCTGTCACCCTGACCGATGGCTTCAATCTGGCATCAGCTAGGTCATCTAGAGGGTGTCCCTCTGTGTGAAGGATTATTTTGATCAGAGTGTGGAAACATAGATCCTAGACTTCAAGTTCTGCTACTAGATTACTGACTCTGCTTGTAGACATGAAAAACACTCAGTACTGACAAGAAGCTCCAGTTTTTGCCTCAATCTTTATATCATCACCCCATCTCATACTCAAAATAATCATGTGCAGTAAGTAGGTAATATTTCCTGCATTCAAGAAACAATTAAATCCAAATTTATCAAGTTGTATACCTTAATTATGTACAGCTTTTTGTATGTTAATAAAAGAAAGCATTAAGTAGGCAGAAGGACTGAGGTAAGAAAGCAAACCTATCTATAAAATGGAAAGGTGCAGGAGAGCCCTCGTTTGCCTCTCAGGGACGTGCTGACTACGGAAGTGACTGTCCTCCAGCTACTGTCCATGCATGATCTGCCCTGCGCTCCTGCTGTCAACTTGGGGGCCATAGGGCACCCGATCTCCCTCTGGGCCTTATAAAAGGATGATGAGCTGCTTTCTTTCCTGCCAGTGTATGTGATACACTCGGGTCCCTTCCCTGTAAGGACACGCGAGGCAAACTCATGCTTTTCTCAGTGTCGGTTTGCTGATAACAAGGCTGCTGACAAAAATCCATGCATTTTCTCAAACAAGCTGTCATCAAGCTGTTCTAAGGATACAACTGTAGTGTAAGTCAACCCAGGGACTATAACAACATAGAAACGGTAACTCCAGGGACTAAGGCAAGTTGTGCCTTTATCATTATAATTTACATAAAAATATTTCTATTTTCCCTCTAAAAGTGTTTTTCCAAGACAGGTTTATCTTTAGCCATGTACAAGTGATTATTAATTTCCATTAATGATTTTCCACTGTAATCTACCCTCTCCAGCCTAATTTTACAATATTATTTACCTCTGAAATATGCAGTGCCAACTTCAGACCAGATTTTTTAGCTTCTAAAAGAGGTTCCAAGAAGTCTTTTGCTTGTCCTGCCTTAAAGATAGAAGTTAAAATGAGGATATAAGAGTCTAGGCAAACTGAAGAACTGAGTACTCTGTCTCAATAAACAAAGGAATAATGGCAGGAAATAAAGTAGCAGATGGACTCATTTGTACATTTTGTTTATAGCAAAATTAGGGAATTCAAAGTTGGCAAGGCCACTGTGCTTGCCCTCAAGAATCTCAAGTATCAGTGAACCTCAGGTGAATCAGCTAAGCTAGATAGAACAGTCACCAAATTTTATTTCTGGAAGGTTATCTAGGTATCTAGAGCCAAGGAGAACTCACCTGATTCAGGAACAAGTATGACTGGTAAAGAAAGCTTCTATTAAATGGACGATGAAACAAGGCCAGAACAGCCCAGGTTTAGTCAAAGCTGTAAGAACCAGGTTCATAGGACTCTAATTCAATGATTTTCAACCAGGGTGATTCTGCCCCTCAAGGGACATTTGGTGATGTCTACAAATATTTTTGGTTGTTACAACTAAGAAGGTGCTGGGATCTACTGGGAAGAGGTCAGGGATGCCGCTAAACATCCTACAATACACAGGACATTCTCCTACAACAAAAATTCTTTGGCCGGAGATGTCAGAGGTGCCACAGCTGAGACACCCTGCTTGAATATGACCTTCAAGAAGCTCTAGGCCAGCTTTTTTCAACTGGGTCTTCTGTGAGATAATTAAGCCCTACCCACAGTTAAGAATTAATTAAGCATTAGACATGAACTGTAATAAATCAACTCTCTCTCCTATGTATGTAGAATGGTACTAGGTGGGTACCATTTTTAGAAAAATGAAGAAAATAATCATACTGTCATACAAATCTTTTTTTTCTTTTCCTTTTTTTAGAGGGCTTAACTCTTTCACAGAACCCTGGAGAGCAGTTGCTGTGGACATTCCGGTCATCCAGGGCAGAATAGGGCTTCATACACACAGGGTGTCTGCTGAACCTCTGGAGAATGCAAGGTGCCCCAAGCTAATCCTTATCCCACAAACTGATTCTACCTTTTAGAAATAAAACATATTTTGGAAAAATAACTTACTGCAGGGTCTCCACTGAGGTCAAGGCCAAGAACTGTATCCTCTGTAGAAAGGAAGAACTCTTCAGCAAGTTTAACGGCCTCCTTGGCTGCTGAAGGGCCACCTCTTCTGTCAATTGATATCAAATACCTTTAATGCAAGAAAAACACAGTTGAAAATGAATGTTGATTGTCAAGATGAAAAAGACAACTCTGAGGATGGCCAGAGAGGTAGGTACAGCAAGCTACCTGCGCTGTATCTTATTGGAGAAGTACAGCCTGACTGACTTGACATCTTACTTTGCCAGAGGGAGTGAAACAATTTTCTAAACAGCACTAGATATCTAGTTACTGTTCAAACTTCTGATTATTTCCTGTTTTGGTTGTTGTTCATGTATTTGTTTTTTAGTCTGTTTGGTGCAGAATCCAACTAAGGTCCACACATTGTTTTGGTCAATGTCTCAAGTCTCTTGTAATCTAGAGCCTCATACCTCTCCCCAGCCTCTTTTCTTGAATTTATTTGTTGAAGAAACCAGATCATTTGTCCTGTAAAGTTTCCCACAGTCTGATTTTGCTGATCGAATCCCTATGTTGCTAACATGTTCTCCTGTCTCTTGTATTTCCTACGAATTGGAAACTGGATCCAGTCTAGAGGCTTAATCACATCAGATTCAATAGAGGCCAGAGGAATTAATAGGTGGTGGTTCCTTCACCAGAAGGCTTAGATCTCTTATTTCATTATGGGTTACAAGACTGGTAGTATTCTAACATGTAACCAATAGCTGATACAAATTCATTCTTCATATATTAGCTGGATTCCTACAAGGAATCTAATACCCAGAGAACCCGTTAATATTGTGCAATTTTCCTCCAGCCTTTATTAGTTTATCTATTTATTCACAAAATAAAGAAATCCCTCCAACATATATTTATTTACAAAATTTGAATCAACTATATATAAAATGCAATGTCTTTTTTTTCCCACTTAACAATCTCCCCTGCCACTAAATGTTAGAAAACTATATAAATCACATGAATATAACATAATGTAACTGTCCTCTGATTGCTGGACATTTTAGGATGTTATATACTTTTTGTTATAAATAACACTATCATGAAGAATCTTAACATTAATCAATCCATTTTCTTAGGATACATTTCTACAAAAGAATTACTGGATCAGAGAGAGAAATACAGTTTTCATACTTGAAACTTTTTTTTTTCCAAGACAAGTCATATGGAAATTACATTTATAGATCTTAATGCACACTGCTCTTTAGAAAAGTTTTGTTAATTACATATGTTCACCAGCAGTGTACAAGTTCACAAACACTGGTTACTACTTTTTTTGGGGAGGGGGGTGCCTATTGAAATGGTATTGTAATTTTTAAAAAATTATTTGATTAGTGGGACCTTCCCAGTGGTCTAGTGGTTAAGACTCCAAGCTCCCAGTGTAGAGGGCCCAGGTTTGATCCCTGCTTAGGGAACTAGATCCCACATGCCGATAAAGACCTGGAGCAGCCAAAAAAAAAAAGAGTTAACATATATTAAAAAATAAACAAAATTGTTTGATTATTGAAGTTAAATAGTTTTCTATACATTTATTGGCCATTTCTATGTTTTCTCTTCTGAATTCTTGTCTTTTGCCTGTTTTTGTTTTTTAATTAGGGTATTAATCTAGTTAAGCTTAACTAAGAGATGTTATAGACAGATTTTATAGCCAGAAAAGTCAGCTAGCTTTCTTTTTTTTCTTCCTTCAAGGACTTACTCAGCCCTAATTATGTGCCAGCTCTAAGTACTGGTGAATCAAAAGACAAGGTCCCTGGCCTCACTGAATTTACACTCCAGTGGGTGAATGTGTATATATATAAATAAAACAAGAAAATTTCTGATTTTGTTAAGAGTGTCATAAAGGAAATAAATGGAGTAACTAGAAGATGTGGGGACGCATGTTAGATAAGGTGGTCAAGGAAGGCCTCTCTGAAGAAGGGACAGCCACATGAGACCTGAGTAACAAGAGGCCAGCCATGCGAGGATATGGTAGAGTGTTCTAGGCAGAAGCAACAGGAAGTACAAAAGTGCTGACGTGGGACGACAGTCTTGGCCTCTTTGAGGAACAGGGGGAAGGTCAGTGCGTGGTGAGTGACCAGTGGACACATGAGGCTGCTGAAGTAAGAAAGGCAGCATGTGGGACCTTGCAGGGCCCAAGAAGAAGTCTGGATGTTTGTTGAAGAGCCATGAGAAGCCACACTTCACTACGGCAACAGGACTCAGGACTTTATTGCCATGGGGAAGAAAATTCATAATTGTATTCTCAACTTTAAACAACAAAGTTCCTGACTTTAACAGATTTATAAAGATCTGTTATACCCATGCTCAAAAGACTAAAATTGTCACATCCTAGTATTTTCAGTGGTGACCACTAAGGTACAGTGTTTCTTACCTAACATCAATGTCTATGTTTTCTTCTTTGGACTGTTTTATACCTTCAAGTATAGATTCCACATAAGTCTTTTTAGTCATTCCTGGAAAGGACACAAATAAAACATTTGTAAAGAGATCATCAACAATTTCATCCTTCAACAATCGTATTCCTACATGAACAATGACATTTTGCTTTCTGTGTGACAAGTGTACGGTTACAGATGAGTTATGGACGCGTGTGCATGCTCAGTCTCTCAGCCACGTCAGACTCTTTGCGACCCCATGGACTGTAGCCCGCCAGGCTCCTCTGTCCGTGGGATTCTCCAGGCAAGAATACTGGAGTTGGTTGATTCCTCTTCTAGGGATCTTCCTGACCCAGGGGTCCAATCTGTGTCTCCTGCATATGCAGGCTTTAGTAAATGCCATTTGTACTTAATGAACTTCCCTGGCAGCTCAGACGGTAAAGAATCTGCCTGCAATGCAGGAAACCTGAGTTCGACCCTGGTTCAGGAGAAGGGGGCAACAGAGGATGAGATGGTTGGATGGTATCACTGACTCAATCGACGTGAGTCTGAGCAGACTTCTGGGAGTTAGTGAAAGACAGGGAAGTCTGGTGTGCTGTAGTCCACGGGGTCGCAAAGAGACACGACTGAGCAACTGAACAACAACAAATATATATATATATATACACACACATGCACACGCACACACAGTGATATGACTTGGTGGCTGAACAACAACAAAAATACAATTCTGAACAGATGAGATGCTACTAGGTGTATGTGCATCCTATTCATTCATTTAACACTGTATTCTGAGCATGTCTTCAGGTCATTAAAGTGTCTTTGCACATATTTTTAATGGTTACCAAATATTCCATTAAACTTTAACTATTCCCCTATTCTGCACATTTCAGTTAGCATTTCCCTTTGAATCTCCATTTGAAGAGTCAACTAGCGCTAATAATCTATGGACTGCTTTTCTCTTTCCCTTTCACTATCCTCACCAGTGTAACTTGGAACTGATCCTAAAATTTATAAGTGTGAAATAAGAATCTTCTGTTTAGGGGGAGGGATAATTGGGAGATTGGGATTGACACATACACGTGACTATGTGTAAAGCAGATAACTAAAAAGGACCCACTGTATTGCACAGGGAACTCTTCTCAATACTCTGTAATGACCTATATGGGAAAAGAATCTAAAAAAGAGTGGATATGTGAATGTATAACTGATTCACTTTGCTGCACAGCAGAAGCTAACATGACATTGTAAATCAACTATATTCTAATAAAAATGAAAAACAAAAGAATCTTCTGCTTATCTCATTTCAATACTTACTAAACTTTACTATATGTGGTTTAAAATTTCACCTCCTGAATGATGCTGGCTACACATTATCAGGGCACAAAATGATCTGGTCACAAAATGCTAAGCAGGACCCAAGGACATCACAGAATACCTCCGGATGCTGCTTGTATCAGCAGAAAGAGGGCCCCAGGAAGCTTCTCCAGACCATATCCAGATCCACTCATCTCTATCCAGAGAGGTTTTACCACATCACAGTTTGCTCCTGGCCTAAGATACCATCAGTTCCCGAGAAGAGACTGAATAACTTCATTTCAGTGACTGTCATGAAACGCGATTCTACATCCTCTCAGGGGCACTGTGTCACAAGCGCTTGATGCAGGGAACACGAACTAACATCTATTTAAGAACACAGCTATAAGGAACAAGTGTTCTTTTTTTCAGAGTGAGAAGAGCAAACAAGAATAAACAAAATTTTTGCAGCCCTTTTAATTTCCCTTCAACAGATAATACCTGACCTGGTATTTTAACTTATGAATAACAGACTGACTCATTAATAACATATGTCATTAATATACATCGGAAGATGTGGACCTTTGACCCTACTTTTACAACAGTGTAACGGTAAATGCTGCATAGTCTCAACTTTGCAGGCATATGCATGATCAAAGCCCGAGGAAAAAGACAGACATATATTGAGAAGTATTAATAGTTAGGTTCTACCTGTGGCATTTTCTTCTCTGGGTGTGCTCCTTAGTTCCAGATACTTGACACCATCATCTGCAAATTCTTTAATGACATCTTTTGTCACCTGGTAATAAAAGCAATGCACAGAATACTGATAACATCAGTGTAAGGGGCCCAATGAAAATGCCACGTGCTACAGCTTTATTTCACACATTAAATGACTTGCAAGGAGTGGTGGAGTCTCCCACAAGGTAAAGCGACCTGCTTTTCACACCCCTAGTGGAGGCTGTGACAAAACTACCATGTTTCCAACAGCTTCCCTTACCCTCCTCATTCTCACGTCAAATCCAAATCTGCACGACCCCCTGCCACCTTTTGCTTCTCTTCTTCCCTTTTAACCATTTCTCTGTTTCCTAGTGAACAGCAGACTGATAAAACAGAGAAATGAGGCAAAACTAAAATGAGTAAACCATCTCTGAGTGTATAGTACTGGAAAGTTACATATAGAAATAAGCAGCTAAAATGATTAGGCAGTACTGATGTACCATGTAATGTCATGGCTTCTCATAGAGGAAAATATAAGCACAACACTGTATGACATAAATCACAGAAAGATCCTCTATGACCCACCTCCTAGAGTAATGGAAATAAAAACAAAAATAAACACGTGGGACCTAATTAAAGTGAAAAGCTTTTGCACACGAAAGGAAACTATAAACAAGGTGAAAAGACAACCCTAATTATGGGAGAAAATAATAGCAAATGAAACAACTGACAAAGGATTAATTCCCAAAATACACAAGCAGATCATACAACTCAATGTAAGAAAAACAAACAACCCAAACAAAAAGTGGGCAAAAGACCTAAACAGACATTTCTCCAACAAAGACATACAGAGAGCTAATAAACAAACAAAAAGATGCTCAACATCACTCATTATTAGAGAGATGGAAATCAAAACTACAATGAGATATTACCTCAAACCGGTGAGAATGGCCATCATCAAAAAAATCTACAAACAATAAATGCTGGAGAGGGTATGGAGAAAAAGGAACCTTCTTGTACTGCTGGTGGGAATGTAAACTGATACAGTCACTATGGAAGATGGTATGGAGATTCCTTAAAAAACTAGGAAATAAAACCACCACATGACCCAGCAATCCCACTAGTAGGCATAAACCCTGAGGAAACCAAAACTGAAAAAGATACACGTACCTCAATGTTCAATGCAGCACTATTTACAATAGCTAGGACATGGAAGCAACCTAGATGTCTGTCAACAGATGAATGGATAAAGAAGTTGTGGAACATATACACAATGGAATATTATTCAGACATAAACAGGAATGCATCTGAGTCAGTTCTAATGAGGTAGATGAACCTAGAGCCTATTATACAGAATGAAGTAAGTCTGAAACTAAAACAAATATCACATATTTATGCATATATGTGGTATCCAGAAAGATGCTACTGATGAACCTATTTGCAGGCCAGCAATGGAGACACAGACATAAAGAACAAGATTCATGGACACGGGGTGGGCGAGTGGGGAGTAGGAGAGGGTGGGACGAATGGGGAGAATAGCATGGAGACAAACAGTACCACACATAAAATAGATAGCCAATGGGAATTTGCTGTGTCACTCAGGGAACCCAAACCAGAGCTCTGTAACAAGCTAGAGGGGTGGGATGAGGCAGGAGGTGGGAGGGAAGCTCAAGAGGGAGGGGACACATGTATACCTGTGGCTGATTCATGTTGATGTACAACAGAAGCCAAAACAATATTGTAAAGCAATAATCCTTCAACTAAAAATACATTAAAAAAAATAAAGTCATGGCTTCAGGTTCTTATTCACGTTATTTAGGGGTAAGTTGAACTTTTCAAGAATTTCTTTTGGCAGGGTTAAACTCTTCCCAAATGTACTTAGAAAGATTCTTTCAAGCAAACAAAATGGGTGATAAAATTTGAGTTAAAAAACTATTCAATCAAATAGAAAACTCAACAATCCAAAAATTACTAAACGACCAAGAGAAATGATATCTAAAGGCTGAAGGCATGTTTTCCTTCATTGCCATTACCTAAAATGTAAAAACCCAGGAGAAAAAAGGACCAGGTTAGAAATGCTGTGACAACCAGCCCTAGTTAGTCCTCACAGTTGGTATCCTACTCTTAATCTGCTTTGCTCACATGCACATGGGCACACAGATGCAGTGTCCTGGCAGAGGAACAAGGCTGGCTGACTGTACAGACAGTGCCTAAGAGGGTGGCACCACCTTGGTGGATTCACTGCAATCCAAGGTCTGGGCCTCATCTTTTTTCTTCATACTAAAGCCAAAATGGAACTTATTACAACATACATAGAACAGGTGGCTCAGATTCACCAGGAGGTCTGGAGAATCAGCCTTAGAGATCACACAGCTCAGGACGTCACAGGCAATAGCCAATTTTGACTACATGCTGGACCTGTTTCTTCGACTTTAACCTTTGCTTTCTGTTGCTTTTGTTATTATAAGCATACAAAATGGCCTGCCTCGGGGAACCCTGCCCACCTCTGCCTTAATGTCAAACCAAAATGCCTTTGTTCAGGACTTTGTCTACCTGTGGCTGGCTACAGGAAGGAAAAAAGTAATATATCCTCTCCTGGAGGCTGGCCATTCCAGAAGATATTTGTGAGATTAACAGCATTTTTAACCTTAATCCCTCACCTCTCCCCATCTTTGTTCTATAAAAGAAACTGGCATCCAGACTCCAATAAGATGGTTACTTTGAGACATTAGTCTGCCATCTTCTCCATCTGCCAGCTTTCCCAATAAAGTCATACTCCTTGCCTCAGCCCCTCGTCTCTTGAATTTATTGGCCTGTTGTGTGGCAAGCAGAGAGAGCTTGGGCTCAGTAACAAGGACAACACAATGCATTCAAAATCACATGACACCCTTGGACCAAGCAAGACACTGCTGCTTCCTCCACCACTAGGCACGACCCTGCAGCCTCTGTACCACCATCAAAGGCACTAGACCACCTGTGGCGCTGGTGTTCCAGAAACCCCATGCTGCTGCCACTCCATCACCACAGCACAGTCCTCGTCTCTGCAAGTTGTGAGGAACTCAGAGCTTATCTTCACTCCTTAACTAAGCGGATCCAGAAAGACCAACTCATCCTACCCCAGCTCACAGGAGACTACTGTAGAAGCCCGTCGATAATGTGTGGATTGACAACGAGGGTGAAGGGAAGGTGTGAAGTGATCATATCTACTATCCAGGGCATCCCTTTTCCTGGCGGTGAGGTACCTGCAAAACCTAGAGGAACAACAGAAGGTTGCTGGCAAGTACTGACTGGGAGCCATGGAAGGAAGACTTCGCTAGGCCACAGTGAGACCCGTGGAATCATCTCTAGCTCATATCCAAGAACACTTCTCTAGGGAGTGACTTCCCTTCCCCATGTCAACCAGATTCAGTCCTTTCTACTCCAGGCAGCAACAGGTACTGCAGTCAGCTCTTGGCTCTTTGGGCTTTGTTCTCCTATGCTCTGGACTGAGAACGTCGACTCAAGTTCTGTCTTCAGATAGAGTAGTTCACAGTTAAGTTTCCACTTACTCCAGAGATGTAAGACGGTACATCTCAAATAAGAAAGAACATGGACTCTGGAATCAGACAAAACAGTCAATTCTGCCACTTTACTCATGGTGAGTGACCTTGAACAAGTTACATTTAACCTCTTTAGGCCTCATTTTTTTCATCTTCAAAAAGGGAGCAATAAAAATGACCACCACAGGCAAGTCATTTTCAAGCACAGAATCTAGCACATGCAACAGTTAATGCTTTTTCAGCCACATTTCAATCTTGTCTTTTTGAGATTACACTCAGTTACTCTGACGAGACTGTTAAGTGATCCTCATACACTCAGTCCCATATCTATAAACAATCCCTTGACTTATTCCCACACAAGGTTCATTTATTAAAGCTTCTTACCAACTTTTAAAGAAAAGAAACAATGAGTGTGGCATATTATACCCATGGAACTCTCAGAATCGAAAATGTAATCAGTTTTGCTCTGTTCCACTCGACAACAGAGAATGAGACAAAGCCTCCTGTGGTGGACATCCCTGGCAGGGTTCAACGGGACCTGCTGAGTGGCTGATAAGACAACAAATGCTCCCCAGGTTCCTATAAACCCCTGTGCATGTCTCCAACACAGAGCTTACCTCTTGATGTTGGATTTATCCTCTTATGGGTCTGTCTCTCCAACCTGACTATGGATTCCTGAGGGGCAGGGACCATGTCGATCTTTCTGTCTCTCAGTCCTAGCAGAGTGCCTGGAACACTGGGGACACTCTTGTCAACTTCTGCTAAACTCTTAAGAGTTAACCTTCCTCCAAAAGGTGATTAATTTACTTAATAATTATCAAGAGGATCAGTTTCAGCCAAGGAGAAAGATTTTTTCTTGACCAGTCAAATGTCACCTCTCCAAAAACACATTATGTTATAATTCTTATTTTGCATTTCTTACTTTGTACTTTTTTCCTAAGGGTTAAGAACACTGATAGGATTCTGCTTCTCTCCAGTTAGAAAGAGAACATTTAAAAATGCCATCCTAATCAGATCAATGATACAAATCTGATATAAAGCCAGTCATCCAGCTAAGGGAACACAGCTGGAGTCCTCTAGCCCTTCATCTCCAGAGGGAAGGCACAGTTTCCTGAAGGATTAATAATTCAATCTCTAAGCACCTCTTGAACGTCTTCATTCTCTATAATGTCCACCCAGAAAGTTCAAAGTATCCCGAGCAATTCAGGTAAAGCCTGTGGTCAGATATTTCATATGATATGATTATATAGAGAGTTTATACATATATGAAAAAAGGACAAGATTTTCTCCTCCACACTGTCCACTTTTCTACCTAACAGAAGATTTTGATCTTGGTTCTTTCCTCATATCATTTACAATTAATATAGTCTTTTGATATTAGCTGTTAGGCAAATGTCTTAACGTTGTTTTTCAAAAGTTACCATAAAAAAGGCAAAAAAAAATTTTCCATCAGACTCTTGAGTCATGTGCAACAACAGAAGGGCATCAATTACTTACTAATTTTTAAACCAGTCTAAAAACTGCTTCATTTCTCACCATTAGAACATCTTCAGGGCTAGTAGTAAGTAGATGAATAATCTGAAATATCTGGAGGCATCTGCAATATGAAAAATTTTGACATACTTTAGTCATCAAAAACTTCACTAAATTAATTGATTTTAGGCTAGTAGTAATTATATATTTATAAGGAACAACAGAATAGGTTTCTCAAAAATTACACTGATCTGGATGGATCATCAAATGACTGAAAATTAAATGTTACTTTTAAGTGGAAAACAATAGTTTCCCTTCTTCACCCCCACAACCCCTATCTCAAGTGGAAGCAGGAAACAGGGAGAAAAAAAATCAAGAAGTCTATATTTACAAATCTAAAGAATATTCCAATATAGTATAATTTCAAAAACAATACAAATAACTAAAATTTGTCAACAGTCTGACAGCTGGAAAAAATACTGTTTGTCAAGTTATACTCTCCATACCAGATGGCTACCTTATTCCTTTAACTACAAAAATCTGAATCCTTACATACTGTTTACAATCGCAAAATAGAGAAAGAAAGAAGGGTGTCCACAAACTCCCTCAAACTCACTCTTCTAAAGTTCTTCTCTTTCCCTTGTCAATCATAGTCATCTGATCGTGGATTTTAAGATCTGGTTTCTTGGCTATTAACTTCTTTATGGTATTGGAACTAATGGATCCATTCAAGTGGGCATGAAGTTCCTAAAATAGGAGAATGCAACCAGTAAAAATCTTCTCAAGTCCACTAGAGTCACAGAATTGCAGCAGGTGCTTGATGTTGGTAGACTGCACTAGGCAAATGGCCTAACAGATGCAGCTATATAACTTATAAAATATATAAAGTTTACAAATTCTACCTATGAAATTTATTTCTCTTTTTGTGAAAAGAAGCAACACAGAAGTCATTATACTTTGCAACACTCCAGAATTTTGTGGTTGAATTCTTACCACTTTAGGTAATTTTGAGTAAAAGGTTGTCTTCCATGGCTGTTCTTCTGCCTCCATCATGATTTAGCAGAATAGCAAGGTCTTTCCCTAGCCACTTATTCTTGACATGAATACTAAATGTAGTTCAGTCAGTAAGTTTGGTGGCCTTGAACTTCCTTCAGACTGCTTTACTTCCACCTGTTTAGATAAGATAAACAGTATCCTAGTTCCGGGCTCAGTTTCACCTATTTAAACAAATGTGGACATTTTTAGATGTTGACGCAAAAGCAAAGAAACAGGTTCTGCTAATTTATTCCTCTAACGACAGAAGCTCTCCAAAGCTATTAATAATTTAAGTGACCAACAACCTGAACTAGAAATAAGAAAAGTCCTCAAGCTGATAAGAGGGAGATTAAAATCTGCAATTTAGTAGGATGTACAGGATTAAGGATTACTCGCTCAGTTGTGTCCAACTCTTTGTGACCCCATGGACTGTACCCGCCAGGTTCCTCTGTCCATGGGATTCTCCAGGCAAGAATACTGGAGTGGGTTGCCACTTCCTTCTCCAGGGGATCTTCCCGACCCAGGAAGATGTATACCTTTACAAGTAGGGTATATACTTTTACCTATTAGCACTTTCTACAAAACTATGTCTAAAACTAGAAATTTATAAGACCTACTTTGGGTTCAAAAGTTCACATTTTCGAACTGTTTAAAATATATAAAGAAAGGATAGAGGCAATGGAATCAGATGGACCTAGGTTAATCCTTGTACCAGTTCTGCCCTTTACTAGGTGTGTGGCCCTGAGTCACTTTTAGCTCCAGGCTTCAGTGTCCTTAACTGTAAAAACAGGATTAAAAAAAATGGGATAAAAATTCGATAAAAATGCAGAGTAGATAAATCTAGAGCCTGTTATACAGAGTGAAATAAGTCAGAAAAAGAAGAACTAACATCATGTATTAATGCATATATATGGAATCCAGAAAAACAGTACTGATGAACCTATTTACATTGAAGAAATGGAGACACAGATGTAGAGAAAGAACTTGTGGACACAGCTGGGAAAGGAGAGGCTAGGAGAAATTGAGAATGTAGCACTGCCATATATACACTTCAGTTCAGTTCAGTTCAGTTGCTCTGTCGTGTCCAACTCTTCGCGACTCCATGGAGCACAGCACGCCAGGCCTCCCTGTCCATCACCAACTCCCAGAGTTTACTCAAACTCAACTCCATTGAGTCAGTGATGCCACTGAACCATCTCATCCTCTGTCGTCCCCTTCTCCTCCTGCCTTCAATCTTTCCCAGCATCAGGGTCTTTTCAAATGAGTCAGCTCTTTGCATCAGGTGGCCAAAGATTTGGAGTTTCAGCTTCAACATCAGTCCTTCCAATGAACACTCGGGATATATACACTATCATGTGTGAAACAGATAACCAGCAGGAAACTGCTCCATAACACAGGGAGCCCAGCCTGGCGTTCTAAAACAACCTCAAGGGGCAGATGGTGTGGGGGCAGGGAGGCTCAAGAGGAAAGGAGATATATATACAATTATGACAGATTCACAGTGATGTAAGTCTGAGACCGCCACAACACTGTAAAGCAATTATTCTTCAAAAAAAAAAAAAAAGCAGAGTAGCTGGGAGGATTAATAAAGTAACTTAAATTTACCTCCTCTATCCTCCTGGATAACCCAGTGAGCATGTCTAAGTCAGCATTTTATCACACTGTGTCTACATCACTGATTTGTCTTTCTCCCTCACCAGAACTATATAAACCTCCTAAAAACAGGGACTATGGCTTATACTACCTCCCCAGCACCTGATGGGGATATAGTGAGTGCATGCATGCTCAGTCATGTCTGACTCCTTGCGACCCCATGTTCTGTAGCCCGCCAGGCTCCTCTGTTCATGGGATTTTTCAGGCAGGAATACTGAAAAAGTTTATCATTTCTTCCTTGAGGGGATCTTCCTGATCCAGGGATCAAACCTGTGTCTCCTGCATCTCCAGCATTGGCAGGCGGATTCTTTACCAGTGCACCAACTGGGAAGCTCCAGGGATAGAGTAGGATAATTACATAGTTTAAAAGTCCCACTAGGGGATTATTAAAAACAGAAAGGGAATTTTAAGGGAGCTTGGGAGACTGTTGTAAGCTAAAGACCACTCAAGAAAAGAATCCAGTAACCTGGTAACAATCTACTTTACCCTGA
The DNA here is from genome assembly GCF_019320065.1 of Cervus canadensis. Classification (NCBI taxonomy): domain Eukaryota; kingdom Metazoa; phylum Chordata; class Mammalia; order Artiodactyla; family Cervidae; genus Cervus; species Cervus canadensis. Next base: position 14,075,030 of record NC_057402.1, on the reverse strand, counting down.
AGGAAGACTAGGTGCATCCAAGTGCCAGACACACTCAAGCCAGAGATCCTGATAGTTAAAAACACAAGACCATAGATATGGGGTCTGAATCTTGTTATACAAAGTCAGGGAGTTAATACTCCTTGAAGAGTAGCATTTCTGCACATAGCCAAGACAGAAATATAGGTGAAAGGAGAAACAAACTAGGTAAGAGGAGACATTATACTGAAACCTGAGATGAACTACCATATTTTAGTATATGTTACCACCCTTTTGCTAATACACATATGATTTAAATAGCACCATGACAGTCCTGGTTAAACCATAGAGAACCAAAGGAGGAACTAATGATGTAAGTCTTGACATCTGCCCATGAATGAGGAAGAAGGTGATTCTGGGGCAGAGCCTTTTCATCTGTCCATTTGCATTTCTCACAAGTGTCCTCTGCTAATACACTCATTCTTTGCCTGCCACTCTGCCTCTCACTGAAATCTTTCTGCAGTGAGAAAAAAGGACCTGAGCATCAGTAAATCCTAACACCAGGTAAGAGCAGTTTCAATTAAAAGACAGTGGGTTCGAGTCCTTCCTAAGTCAGGGGATCATGGATTTAAGTCCCAGTCCATGGGTTTGAATTCCAATTTGTGTTTTGGCTGGGTCCCACCAGAGAAAGAGTGCAGTTTCACATCTAGCAGAGTGCCCAGCACATTGTAGATGATACATAAATCCTAATTTCCCTTTACCTCTGAAGGTCGATTATAAATTAAGACAACATTTCAAACGAAATGAAATTTTGTGATTCTTAAAAGTAGCCAGCCACCTTGACCCTTTGGGTTCTGATATTAATGATGATGTTGATAAGAACAGCAGTTTCCATTCAGAGCTTACCAGTTAGGTAGCAAGTGCTTTTAAAAATATTATTTTTAATTCTTGCAGTAACTTTGCAAAATACATACTTTTACCACATTAAAAATCAATCAGTTGACACTGAGAAGGGTTAAATAAGCTACCATGGTATTAAAACGGGCAATTAAGAAAATGGTTTACATAGGACTCAATGCTTCCCGGGTGGCTCAGACCGTAAAGAATCTGCCTGAAACACAGGAGAACCATGTTCGATCCCTGAGTCAGGAAGATCCCCTGGAGGAAGAAATGCCTACCCACTCCAGGATTCTTGCCTGGAGAATTCCATGGACAGAGGAGCCTGGTGGGCTACAGTCCACAGCTCCTCCAGAGTTGGACATGACTGAGTGATTAACATACACACAACACAGGACTCGACAGCCATAGAAATCCACAGTCATTGAGTTTACGATTCTACAAACATAAAAATACGGTCAACATCACAAATTATTAGAGAGATGAAAATCAAAACTACAATGACATATCACCTTGCACCAGTCAGAATGGCCGTAATTTAAAAATCTACAAACAACAAGTACGGGAGAGGGTGTGAAGAAAAGAGAACCCTTTTGCACTGCTGGTCAGAATGTAAATTGATACAGACCCTGTGGAAAACAGTATGTTCCTTGAAAAATCAAAAACAGACCCATCATATGATCCAGCAATTCCACTACTGGGCATATACCCTGAGAAAATCGCAGTGTAGACTTTCCTGGTGGTCCAGTGGTTCAGAATCCATTTGTCCCAATATTTTATCAAATTAGAGCAGAGCCAGAATCAGGTGGTCTCTTTTCCCAGAGAATTTTTTTCCTCCCCACCCTCTGTCCCTGCCCCTGAAAGGGAACTCAGAATAATAAATACACTTGCTACTATTTATTAAGCACTCAGTACGAGCCAGATGTTCTGCTAAATGTCTTAGTTGGCAGTTGTACTTAATTCTCATAAAATCTATGAGGTATTACTGTCCCATTTTACAGAAAAATATACAGATTTTTAAAAAATAACCTGAGGGGGAAAAAAATAACTGGAGGGAATTCTCTGGTGGTTCAGTAGCTAGGACTCTGTGCTTTCACTGCGAGGGCATGGGTTCAATCCCTGGTCAGGGAACTAAGATTCCAGGACACACCTGTGGTGCAGCTGAAACACACACACACACGCACACACCAGAAAACAACTGTAAGGTACCCAATTCACAAATTTGGCTCCATTCTTTCTTCTTGAATCACTTTTCTTGATATGTTCTTTACCAAAAACATAGTATTTCTAATATATCAGGTACATCTGATTAACTTGTCATATAAAAATTTATTTCAAAAAAAAAAAAAATTTATTTCTACAGTGCTATATATTTTGTCCAAAGTCCAACATCCCTCTTTTTTTCTCTCTGACTCTCAATCAACCCTGAGACACTTCACTTAATCCCCTCATTTTAGAAATGAACATCATCTCAAAGCCCAGCAAACTCAGGGGAGTCCTTCTCCCATTTCCTTCAGGGGCAATTTTAAACTCCTCAAGAGCTCCGCTAGACCCAGCTACCTCACACTCAACTTTACAACTCAGTCACTAGCTTTACAGAGACAACAAAAGCCTTTAGGCATGAATTTCCTGTATTTCTCTCTGCCCTCCCTCACACTTAATCTTTTTTTTTTTTTATCTGTATCTATACCCCTTCTTCCTTCATGAGTCAGAGAAAGAGGATTCAGTCTCCTGTTCCCAAGACTAATTTATGCCCAACATTCCATTCCTTCTTGTCTATTCCAAGTCTTTACTCCACTAGTTAAACTTCTCACTTTTCCGCAAGTCAACCGCTCTCCACTTGCTAATTTCTCCTAGGGAACCAATATGCAAATACAGTACTTGCTTTCACCTTGAAAAAAAAAAAAACTTTTCTGTTATCCCCCATTCTTCTTTACTGACCTGTCTATTCTTTCCTTCTGAACTACATTCGTTGAGCTGCCTCCATTTACTTATCTCCCATTCACCTAAACATGGATTCTGCCCTTACTGTTTCACAGAAATTGCTCTCCCTAAAGTCACTAAGTCTCACACACTAGTAAAGCAATGCTCAAAATTCTCCAAGCCAGGCTTCAACAATACGTGAACTGTGAACTTCCAGATGTTCAAGCTGGATTTAGAAAAGGCAGAGGAACCAGAGACCAAATTGCCAACATCCGCTGGATCATCGAAAAAGCAAGAGAGTTTCAGAAAAACATCTATTTCTGCTTTATTGACTATGCCAAAGGCTTTGACTGTGTGGATCACAATAAACTGGAAAATTCTGAAAGAGATGGGAATATCAGACCACCTGACCTGCCTCCTGAGAAATATGTATGCAGGTCAGGAAGCAACAGTTAGAACTGGACATGGAACAACAGACTAGTTCCATATAGGAAAAGGAGTACGTCAAGACTGTATATTGTCACCCTGCTTATTTACCTTATATGCAGAGTACATCATGAGAAACGCTGGGCTGGATGAAGCACAAGCTGGAATCAAGATTGCTGGGAGAAATATCAATAACCTCAGATATGCAGATGACACCACCCTGAAGGCAGAAAGTGAAAAAGAACTAAAGAGCCGCTTGATGAAAGTGAAAGAGGAGAGTGAAAAAGTTGGCTTAAAGCTCAACATTCAAAAAACAAAGATCATGGCATCTGGTCCCATCACTTCATGGCAAACAGACTGAGAAACAGTGGAAACAGTGGCAGACTTTATTTTTGGGGGCTCCAAAATCACTGCAGATGGTGACTGTAGCCATGAAATTAAAAGACACTTACTCCTTGGGAAAAAAGTTATGACCAACCTAGACAGCATATTAAAAAGCAGAGACATTACTTTGCCAACAAAGGTCCGTCTAGTCAAGGCTATGGTTTTTCCAGTAGTCATGTATGGATATGAAAGTTGGACTATAAAGAAAGCTGAGCGCCAAAGAATTGATGCTTTTGAACTGTGGTGTTGGAGAAGACTCTTGAGAGTCCCTTGGACTGCAAGGAGACCCAACCAGTCCATCTTAAAGGAGATCAGTCCTGAATATTCATTGGAAGGACTGATGTTGAAGCTGAAACTCCAATACTTTGGCCACTTGATGCGAAGGGCTGACTCATCTGAAAAGATCCGGATGCTGGGAAAGATTGAAGGTGGGAGGAGGAGGGGAAGACAGAGGATGAGATGGTTGGATGGCATCACTGACTCAGTGGACATGAGTCTGAGTAAACTCCAGGAGTTGATGATGGACAGGGAGGCCTGGCATGCTGCAGTCCATGGGGTCGCAAAGAGTCGGACACGACTGAGCGACTGAACTGAACTGAAAGTCACTAAGAGCTCTTAAATACCAAATCTAAATGACACTGTTCCAGTATCCGAATCAGCTCGACTCCAAATCTCCTGCCCTTCACTATTATGCTATACTGCTTCAAGGTAACCATACTTAAGAGACATCCTGATTTCCTCCTCCTTCTAAGCTCCCACAGTCACCAAATCCCAATTAAGAAATTACAAATCCCCCAAGTATCTTTGCAGGTGATTTCCTACTGGTGATGACTCCCAAGCACTCAAAGTAGAAACTTGATTACTTTAAACTGCCAAGACTCAGAAAGAATAATCACTTCTCTTCTGTGATTCCCTCTTCCACAGACATATTCAATTCTATCCAAGAAGACAGAACTTTGAACGCAGAGGGGAGTATCACTTTACAGCTGAGAAACAGAGGCTGAGTGGTTTACTTACTGTAAGCTTAGCACAGAGCCTGGGATACAAGGGAATCGACAGTATACATTTGTGGGGAAACACTGATTGGGTGAATCACAACTTCTGTAAAGGTTTCTTCATTTTGTACCTGGCCTCACTAACTTGTTTTCAGACGTAAATGGGATCTCTTCGTATTCGTAGTTAGCATACAAGGAAAGACCGTTTCTTCTCCCTGCCCCCTAAAATTCGTGGTCCTAATCCTGCTTTGTCACTACCAGACACTCAATGCAGGCGCTGCAGTCCAACGAGTTCTGGGTTGTCAGTCCCCACAGGCTCACCTCTGAAAGCTTTTTGTCAACAGTTGAGTCAGCTTATGAAAACTTAAGAAATATCTTCGTTTCAGCCAGGAAGGCTTGTAGAAAAGTGACAATCGCGCTTCCCCGACACAGTCCACGTGTCCACAAAAAGCCGCAGCCGTCAGTCTTCCCGCGAAATCTTGGTCATAGAAAATCAAAGAAACGTCAATCACAGCCGACTGTCAGCGCCAGCTGCAGCCTACTCAATCCCGATTGGCGAGGCGCGCCTTTCCGGAAGTGACGCCCGCCTATCCGAGGAAGAGATGAAACTGGGCGTTTTTTCCCGCCCCCACCCCCACCCCGCCCAGTACCGAGTCCGCGAGCTGTACTCGCGGGTACGGGATACTACCGGACCAAAGGGCAGCTCACCACCCCGACGGACCGCAGCTCCTGACTCCCCTGACCATGAGCTCGCGCAGCCGTGAACGTCGGGCTGAGGCAGTGCAGAGCACCAACGACAGTAGCGCGCTCAGCAAGAGCTCCCTGGCCGCGCGCGGGTACGTGCACGATGCCTTTGTTGCCTTGTTGGTTTCGGGGACGGCGCGCCGCGCGCCGCTCATCCACCGCGGCTACTACGTCCGCGCACGCGCCGTGCGGCACTGCGTGCGCGCCTTCGTAGAGCGGACGTGCGCGGCCCCCGGCAGCCCTCGCGCGCAGATTCTGTCGCTGGGCGCCGGCTCAGACTCACTGTATTTTCGCCTCAAAACTGCCGGCCGCCTGGCAGAGGCTGCTGTCTGGGAGGTGGACTTTCCGGACGTGGCCGAGCGCAAAGCGCAGAGGATTCGAGATACGCCGGATCTGTGCGCGTTAACCGGGCCTTTCCAGCGCGGAGACCCCGGGTCCAATCTGTGCTTTGACAGCTCAGACTACCGTATCCTGGGCCTGGACCTGCGGCAGCTGCAGCGGCTGGACCAGGCCCTTGCCGCCGCCGGTCTTGACGCGGCCGCCCCGACCCTGCTCCTGGCTGAGGCCGTGCTCACCTACCTCGAGCCGGATGATGCCGCGGCCCTCATCGCCTGGGCCGCCCAGCGGTTTTCTAATGCCATTTTCGTCGTCTACGAGCAGATGAGACCGCAGGACGCCTTTGGCGAGTTCATGCAGCAACATTTTCGGCACCTAAATTCTCCCCTTCATGGCCTTGACCGCTTTCCCGACACGGAGGCCCAGCAGAAGCGCTTCCTTCAGGCCGGCTGGACTGCCTGTCGCGCCATGGACCTGAATGAATTCTATCGCTGCTTTCTCCCCGCAGAAGAACGCCGACGCGTGGAAAATCTTGAACCTTTTGACGAGTTTGAGGAGTGGCATCTGAAGTGTGCCCACTATTTCATTCTAGCCGCTTCTCGGGGAGACAGCCTCTCCCAGACTCTGGTGTTTCCACCTTCAGAGATGTTGCCTCGGATAGATCCGGCTTCCCCTTCAGGAGTCTTCCCTGCCAGTGTAGTCATTGGGGACACGCAGGGCCCGGGCCTTAGGAGATATGGCCACGCCTCTGTCCTTTTGAGCCCAGGCGTTATTCTCAGTGCAGGAGGATTTGGAGAGCAGGAGGGGCGACATTGCCGAGTGAGCAAGTTTCATATGCTCTTAAGATACAGTGACTTTGAATGGAAAGGCAACCAGATAGGCAGTTGGGGAACTGGAGTTCAGTGGGATGGACGCCTTTATCACACCATGACAAGACTTTCAGATACTCAGGTTCTGGTTCTAGGAGGGAGACTGTCCCCAGTGACTCCAGCCTTGGGGATACTCCAACTTTCTTGTGAGAAAGAGGATAATAGCAGTGAGGACCCAAATGTAACAGTCACGAAGTTCAGTCCAGAAGACTCCACCTTGTCACGTTGGCGCCATTCAACAACAGAAGTGTGCTGTGAGAATCAGAAGTGTTTGTTTGTGTATGGGGGCCGCAGCGCGGCAGAACCTGTGCTAAGTGACTGGCATTTCCTCCACGTGGAAACAATGACTTGGGTTAGCATCCCAGTGGAGGGAGCAGGACCTGAAGGTCGGCATTCCCACAGTGCCTGCAGCTGGCAAGGGGGAGCCCTCATTGCTGGAGGTCTGGGTGCTTCGGAGGAGCCACTGAGCTCTGTATTCTTTCTGAAACCAATCACTTGTGGATTCCTCTGGGAATCCATAGCCATCCAGCCTCCCATTACCCCAAGGTACTCCCACACAGCTCATGTAGACAATGGGAAGCTTTTGTTGGTTGGAGGGGTCTGGATTCATTCCTCCGCAGTTCCTGGAGTGACTGTTATTGATTTGTCTACAGGGTTGAGCTGTGAGTATCGGATTGACACAACATGTGTGCCATGGCCATTAATGTTACACAATCATACCAGCATCCTCTTTCCTGAAGAGCAACAGCTCCTGCTCCTTGGAGGTGGTGGGAACTGCTTTTCCTTTGGCACCTACTTCAACCCCCATACAGTGACATTAGACCTTTCTTCTTTAAGTGCTGGACAGTAAAGACTGGCACTTAAAGACTGGACTTCCTTTATATTCAGGACCCACTAAAGTGGACAATAAAGCTTTCCAAAATAGGATTTGACTCTGGCTTTGCATAGTACCACTCCCTCTTCCCACTCATTTTTTTGTTTTTGGTTTTTTCTTAGCACTGCTATTCAGTGCAGAAAATGGGGGGAAATTTTTTTTTAAAACACACCAAAATTCCAAGAGATAGTACAAAAATAGAGTGGTCATATAGTCCTAGAGTAGGATTTGGGGGCCTTTGGATCCCTATTATCTAATTTCTTGGTCTTCCTCCCACTTTCTAATCTGAGTTTACCCATTTATTGAGTTACAATGCCCTTTCGCCTAAGTAAAGTGAAAAACTTCCCACTCCCAGGCTTTGTGATTTTAAATGGGACCTTGGAAAAAGTTTCACACAGATCCTTGCTAAGAACACAAGGTTGAATATAGGTGAAGGGACATGGTTTTGACTTCATTCTTCATGTACGAAACCTGAAATGAACCCAGTTGCAGTTTGATTAAAGCACTGCGCCATTTAGCTCAGCAGAGAGCTCAGATAGCTTTAATAAGACATTTATATGACTTTATTGAGACACATGCTTTTGTTCAATTTTTTTTTTGCCACTAGTTCCATACTTATTTATATTTATAAATGCTGATAAACAAAACGGTTTGATTTCTCAGCTCAGTTTGTACATGGTATGAAAATGTTTTGTTCCATATCTATGCTCCATGCTTCACTATGTTCTGTGCCCCAGGAGGTCAACCTTTATGAACTGCATCAATGAGTTTTCTTGTTCTCTGGTTCCTGGAGAGTTCCATCAGTGAAGTAGCAGAGAAGGATGGTTCGACAGGAAGAGTGAGCCAGGCTATTCCCAGTGTTTCCCTGGCAGGCTGAAAGTTGGCAGCAGCTGCATTCTTCAGTCCAAAGCCACAGCTGTAAGTTGACTCGGCATCACTCCAAAGAATTCAGCATCTTCGTTGCATTAACCACATCTTAAGTGTCCAATAGCCACATGTGACTAATTGTTATAGAATTAGACAATGCAGATGTAGAACATTTCCATCACTGCAGAAAGATCTGGACTCCACTGAGGTACTTCACCATTTTGACTTGGTTTACCTAACCCTGCTCATCCCTTTTTAATTAGTATCTTCATTAAACTCTCCTCAATTACCCCCCTTTCAATGAACCATTTTTCCTGGTGAGCCTTCTGAGATCCATAAAACATCTTAGGTACTCATTCTTAAAACTTGAGCCTTAGTTTGTCATCGAAATTGTGTATACCTTGTGAATTCATGTCTCAAAAGGTAATAGCCTTGCTTAAGTAAGCTTACCACTTCAGTATTTCTTGTTCATCTTCAATCCTTGAAATCTTAATAATTTAACTTGAGATTCTACAAGTACTATCGATGTTAACATCTTGATGGACTTAGTATGACCTAGAATCCTTTTCCCCTAAGTATTTCTATTAACAACTTCATATATAAAGTAATCTATGAAAACCAAGTAGCAAACACAAGCCTAGTCCACAGAGAGGGCATTGTTGGCTCTGTTACATGAAGGCTCTCAGGAGAAGACAAGCTGAAGAAAGTGTTGTCTTCTAACTTCAACTCCCCTGAGACTGCAAGAGCCCTTTCAGGGGAAGTTATTAGTGAGTCCTGAGAAACAAAGAGCTTACCATGGCTAGGCATCTAACAAGGCTGTCGGTGGATTAGGTACTGAGTGTTAATAACTTGGTAGGACTATGACCAGAAAGGGAAAAGGCTGCTGTGTATTTACTGTTCACCACAAGCCTAACTCCAGCTTTCAGAAGCAGATCAAAGCAGAACATTGATGAAATGTGTGTTCTCAGCTCTGTAGCAGTTAGTACCAGAATTTGAAACTAGAAATAACGCCAAAGTCCTGGAAATGCCTTCCATTATGCTATCTTTTAGATGGTACCATCAACCATCATTATTATCATCACTTTCGGGCAATACAGAGCTCCGGGGGAGTGTGGAGTGTTGGAGTGGGGGGATGTCAGGAAAACATGGATGTGTGCCAGACCAAAATTACTAGTGATGCCTAGTCTCTCAAGTGCTGCCCAGTATGGCGCATTATGAGTAATTGGGCTTGTTCTCCCCAGAGAAATTATCCACATTTTCTGCGTGATTATCAGATTAAGCATGCCCTCCACCTCTGACCCTATATATGCATCATACTCAGTTAAGGACTTACTCATTTCTCAAGCTCTAGTCATTAGAACACTTAAGAGTTTTGTCAGTAACATTAATTCTGTGCCTTTGGAGCAGCACTCAGTAGTGCTGGATTCTGGTTTCATAAGAGTAATCTGCAATAGTTAAGAGATGTGGGTCAGATTAAGAACTGAATTTGTGGACTGTACTTTTTGCTTCTCCATTTCACCTTTGAATATTTAAAATTCTGGTATGGAGACACTGGGGTAATTATGAGAGTTAGTAAAAGCCCTTTTCCTCATTTAATGATTGCTGCTTTTTAGACCAGAAAAACTAGTTAAGGGAGGAAGGGAATTTCTTATTTTGCATCTCTGCTCTGTCAGGATCTCAAAAACACTGTACATACTAGTGAGGATATGAAAATGAGGTTAAGAACAACTCTTGTAGGGTATGTTCTTCAAAGGCCAGAAGTGTCACTTCCTTATGTGTTTTCTAGATTTTGCTACAGAATGTCCATTTTTCATCATTCTGCAGATTTAAACCTCCTTACTGATATTAGGAAGTTGACATGTAAGAGACGTGTTCCAATGCCCAGGCATTGCGTGTCCTTCTCTTTCAGTGATCTCAGACCTTGAAGTCCTGCTCTATTCCACATTCATGTTGTGATCCTAAATTCACCCTCAAACAACTCACACCTACTCTAGGACCCATCCTAATAGATATCTTCTGGAAAACACTCCTGTATGTGAGCCCAAAATGTAATCAATCACTGTCTTCCTGTGCGAGAGGAGCCTGTGCTCTTTGGACAGTCTGGTGATTAAGAGAAGAACTAGTTACAGGTAAGTTATTAATCACAGGGACCATTCAATGATGTCTAGTGTGACATTAAAACTAAGTAAGCTTTTTGACTGCAGTGATGAAGAAAGGGGTATAAAATAGCATTAGGCTGGCAAGTTCAGTTCAGTTGCTCAGTTGTGTCTGACACTTTGCGACCCCATAGACTGAAGCAGACCAGGCCTCCCTGTCCATCACCAGCTCCTGGAGTTTACTCAAACTCATGTCCATTGAGTCGGTGATGCCATCCAACAGTCTCATCCTCTGTCGTCCCCTTCTCCTCCCGCCTCCAATCTTTCCCAGCATCAGGGTCTATTCCAATGAGTCAGTTCTTCGCATCAGGTGGCCAAAGTATTGGAGTTTCAGCTTCAACATCAGTCCTTCCAATGAACACCCAGGACTGATCTCCTTTAGGATGGACTGGTTGGATCTCCTTGCTGTCCAAGGGACTCTCAAGAGTCTTCTCCAACACCACAGTTCAAAAACATCAATTCTTTGGTGCTCAGCTTTCCTTATAGTCCAACTCTCACATCCATACATGACTATTGGAAAAACCATAGCCTTGACTAGACTGACCTTTGTTGGCAAAGTAATGTCCCTGCTTTTTAATATGCTGTCTAGGCTGTTCATAGCTTTTCTTCCAAGGAGCAAATGTCTTTTAATTTCATGGCTGCACTCACCATCTGCAGTGATTTTGGAGGTCATTTATGACCTTGCTAATCATATTTGGATTTGATGTTTAAAGAGAGAAAAAGAATACATAGAGCAGAAATTATGAAAATTATAATCAGCTTTAGGGTAGGCTGAGATTTCCTTGGATGTCAATAATTATGTACACAAACAAGTTCTGTCATTCCATGGTTTAGTTACAAGACTACTCACTTATCTTTCTTGGACAGTGATCTTAAGTGCCTGGTCCCAAAGTGGGAATTATTTGACTAAGGGGAGGAATTATGTCTAGTTCACTTCTCTATCTCCAACATAGTAGATACTCAATAAATACTTGGTCCAATCTGACACTCATATTTGAATAAATTTTATAAATTTACTGAATATTACCATTGTGCCTACCATGTACAAGTAGATGTCAGAATTCCTTTAATCACCATGTGTTGTTGGGAGGCATTCAAGTTTTAAACATTTCCTGTTTAAAATTCAACTGCCTTGACTTGGGTAATGGTAGTAGACTTTCTTGTGTTACTCCTAGCTTTGCAGGATACTCTTGAACCTTCTCCTTGACTGAGTTTCCAGCTTATCTTCATCCCCTTTTACTCAACAATGGACCATGGTAATCTTATTCATTGGAAATGAAATGAGCTCACTTTGCCAAAAGGCTAATCTGAGGGAGTAGGAATGTGCAATTAAATACTCTTGTGAGCACATAAACACAGGATCTTCCTAGGATGTACTGATGCTTCACTGGGCATGACTTGGTGTGGAACTCTATAAGTAAGTTTAATAGAGGGAGAGGAAAGACCTTGCCCTAATATTTACGTGAAAAGTCATTTGTCACCTAATTGGCAGTCTAAGATGGAGAAATAAACTGTAGTAATAATGATTTTTAGGATACTACACTACATACAGCTTTTCTCATTCCCTCCTCTTTGTCCACATTTTTAGGATTTTCTAATGAAAAGCCGAAAGATTGATGCTTTTGAACTGTGGTGTTGGAGAAGACTCTTGAGAGTCCCTTGGACTGCAAGGAGATCCAACCAGTCCATCCTAAAGGAGATCAGTCCTGGGTGTTCATTGGAAGGACTGATGCTGAAGCTGAAACACCAATAGTTTGGCCACCTCATGCAAAGAGTTGACTCATTGGAAAAGACCCTGATGCTGGGAGGGATTGGGGGCAGGAGGAGAAGGGGACGACAGAGGATGAGATGGCTGGATGGCATCACCGATTCGATGGACATGAGTTTGAGTAAACTCTGGGAGTTGGTGATGGACAGGGAGGCCTGGCATGCTGCGATTCATGGGGTCGCCAAGAGTCGGACACGACTGAGCGACTGAACTGAACTGAATGAAAAGAGCATCAATCTCTGATTCACATTTAGACTTGCTATCTCAGGAAAGTCCCTTGGACTGCAAGGAGATCGAACCAGTCAATCATAAAGGAAATCAGTCCTGAATATTCATCGGAAGGACTGATGCTGAAGCTGAAACTCTAATACTTTGGCCACCTGATACGTAGAACTGACTCACCAGAAAAGACCCTGACGCTGGGAAAGATTGAAGGTGGGAGGAGAAGGGGACGATAGAAGATGAGATGGTTGGATGGCATCAACGACTCAATGGACATGAATTTGAGTAAACTCTGGGAGTTGGTGATAGACAGGGAGGCCTGGTGTGCTGCAGTCCATGGGGTCGCAAATAGACACAACTAAGCGACTGAATTAAACTGAATTGAATCTCAGGAAAAGTTAGCAAAACTGATATCTCTTATTCCTGGATACATCAGCAACCTAGGGAGGAAAAAAACTTTGCCATCACTTTCCCCGTTGTCTTGCTTTTTTCTGATTTTCATTTTTTTCTATTAATTTTTATTATACATATGTTGTAATTCTTCATTAGCTGCTTTTTCATAAAGCTAGAATCTGACACTCTCTGTCTCACAAACTGCACCCCCTACCATGCCATCTCTCTTTATTGACATCCCAGTTATAAAGAAGGTATACCTGGGTCCTAAAGACAGAATACTGTTACATGCTTCCATTCTTTTACTTACAGTGTTCTTACTGTTCAGACTCTTAATGCTGCCTCTTTGACCGTACTCTCAACCTTACTATCCCAACTTTGTTCATACAACTCCTACGTGACTCAAGGCTTATCTTTGGAAAGCATTCCCTGGTTCTAATCCCCCTACCCCTTCAGGCTGGAATGTGTTACCTTTCTGTATTGCCAGAGCACCTTGTAACTATCATCTATATTGTGTTTTTCTAATGTCAATACAGATTAAATTATTTATCTATTTATTTTTGGCTGCGCTGGGTCTTAGTTGCTACACACAGGCTTTCTCTAGTTGTGAGGAGCAGGGGCTACTCTCTAGTTGCAGTGCACAGGTTTCTTACTGTGGAGACTTTTGTTGCAGAACACGGACTCTAGGCATATGGGCTTCAGTAGTTGCGGTGCACAGGCTTAGTTGCTCTGCAGCCTGTGGAATCCTCCTGGAGAAAGGATTGAACCTGTGTCCCCTGCACGGGCAGGCGGATTCTCTACCACTGGACTACCAGGGAAGTCCCATATTTTGTTATCATTTGTTTTCTCATCTGTCTTCCCACTAGGTATTACCCCTACCCTGGCTCCTTGAGGGTAGAAATAGTATCTCATTCACCATTGTATGCCTAGCACCTGGCACACGATCAACACTGGAATTGAACAGGGATCTCTTATTGTCAGGGTTTGATGTTTTGGAGCCAGACCTTCCTCATATCTTTTTTTTCTTTTTTGGCTGCACTAGGCCTTCGTTGTGGGGCACAGGCTTCTCTTCCTGTAGAGCATAGGCTCCAGAGCTTGGGCTTAGTTGCCTTGCAGCATATGGGACCTTAGTTGCCTAACCACAGACAGTGAAATTTTTTTCTTATTTTGGTAATTTTTTTTCTTGTTTTGGTAGAAGACAATCATATTAGCTGCCTCTTAACTATGAAGATTTACCCCATAGTGACTTGAACCTGAAACTCATCCTCTATCCCAGTTTCCTTTGATTTTTTCATTTTGGCTAAGACTTGCCTATGGCCACTTTTGGTTTGAGCTGATGACCTAGACTCACACCAGTTTCAATTCAACTAGAACACACAGCACTGAAGTTTCTATATCTTGTTATGTGTTAGCCAACAGGTCATTTTAAAAACCCTTATTGTTAAAAAAAAAAAAAAAAAACCCTTATTGTTAATGATAAAAATGAACTTATTTACAAAACAGAATCACAGACAGAGAAAACAAACTTATGGTTACCAAATGGGAGAGTGGGGAGGGATAAATAAGAAGTTTGGGATTAGCAGATACACACTGCTGCTGCTGCTAAGTCACTTCAGTCGTGTTCGACTCTTTGTGACCCTATGGACTGCAGCCGACCAGGCTCCTCTGTCAATAGGATTCTCCAGGCAAGGATACTGGAGTGGGTTGCCATTTCCTTCTTCAGATACACACTACTATACATAAAAATAGATAACTGAATCACTTTTATATACATAAAGTGAAACTAGCACAACATTGTAAATCAACTATACTCTAAAATAAAAATTAAATTAAAAAATGAAACAAACAACAAGGTCCTATTGTATACAGCTATATGTATAGGAACTATATTCAATATCCTGTAATAAACCATAATGGAAAAGAATATGAAAAAATAATATGCATATGTATGTATAACAATCACTTTGCTGTACACCAGAAATTAACACAACACTGTATATCAACTATACTTCAACTTTTTAAAAGGCTATAGATTAAAAAAATACCCTTATTGTTGCTATTTATTGTACATATGCTCATATGGAAATATGTTAAAAAGAAAGATCTGTTACATTTATTTTCTAGGACTTTCTAAACATGCTGGAGTCACATTGCATGCTTTTCTATAAGTTCTAAATAAAAATATTCATAACCACAAAGAAAGCTAAATTCAGGGGCATAAAATCAAGTGATGGATAGGTCTTGTGCATGACTCTTGTTCAGCTAGTGTCTGCATGACCGTTCCTCAGATGATGAATGTCCTCTTTAATGACTGAGAGCCTTCTCCTGCTATATCTGGTAAGAATCACTTCAAGTCCCTTAGGTTACTAAGATTGTGAAACTAAAATATATGGTATTATTCATGTTGCTTTTTACAAGATGAGAAATATGGTCTATAAAGTCAGCTCTCAGGAGACCTGAGGAAAAGAACGTGCAGGTGAAGAACCAAAGTACTCTTACCCAAGGTAGAAGAGATATAAAATATAAACCTGAGGAACACAGCAAATGTGTATTCATTAGCAGCTTGAATCAATGTCCTCTCATCCTGAAGAACTAACCAGGAAAATAGAGGGAAATCTAGAAGCAGGGTAAATAAGACACCAGTATCAGATGACCAATATATCTACTACTGTGGGCAAGAATCCCTTAAAAGAAATGGAGTGGCCCTCACAGTCAACAAAAGAGCCTGAAATGCAGTACTTGGTGGCAATTTCAAAAATAACAGAATGATCTCTGTTCTTTTCCAAGGCAAACCATTCAACATCACAGTAATCCAAGTCTATTCCCCAACTTCTAATGCTGAAGAAGCTGAAGTTGAATGGTTCTATGAAGACCTACAAGACCTTCTAGAACTAACACCAAAATAAAGATGTCCTTTTCACCATAGGGGACTGGAATGCAAAAGTAAGAAGGCAAGAGATACCTGGAGTAACAGGTAAGTTTGGCCTTGGAGTACAAAATGAACCTGGGCAAAGTCTAACAGAGTTTTGCCAAGAGAATGCACTGGTCATAGCAAATACTGTCTTCCAACAACACAACAGATGACTCTACAGATGGATGTCACCAGATGTCAGTACTGAAATCAGGTTGATTATCTTCTTTGTAGCCGAAGATGGAGAAACTCTATACAGTCAGCAAAAACAAGACCTGGAGCTGACTGTAGCTCAGATAACCAGTTCCTTATTGCAAAATTCCAACTTAAATTGAAGAAAGTAGGGAAAACCACTAGGCCATTCAGTTATGACCTAAATCAAAGCCCTTATGATTATACAGTGGAGGTGATGAATAGATTCAAGGGACTAGATCTGGTAGAGACAGTACCTGAAGAACTATGGACAGAAGTTCATAACATTGTATAGGAGGTGATGACCAAAGCCATCCCCAAGAAAAAGAAATGCAAGAAACAAAATGGTTGTCTGAGAAGGCCTTACAAATAGCTGAGAAAAGAAGAGAAGTGGAAGGTAAAGGAAAGAGAAAGATATACCCAACTGAATGCAGACTTCCAGAGAATAGCAAGGAGTAATAGGAAAGCCTTCCTAAGTGAACAATACAAAGAAACAGAGGAAAACAACAGAATGGGAAAGACTAGAGATCTATTCAAGAAAACTGGAGTTACTAAGGGAACATTTCATACAAAGATAGGCACAATAAATGACAAAAATGGCTAGGACCTAACAGAAGCAGAAGAGATTAAGAAAAGATGTCAAGAATACACAGAAGAACTGTACGAAAAGGCTATTAATGACCCACGATGGTGTTAATTAACCACATTAACCACGTGGTTAAACACAATGATGTGGTCACTCACCTAGAGCCAGACATCCTAGAATGTGAAGTCAAGTGGGCCTTAGGAAGCATTACTAAGAACAAAGTTAATGGAGATGATGGAATTCAATTTGAGCTATTTCAAATCTTAAAAAATGATTTGGTTAAAGTGCTGCACTCATTATGCCAGCAAATTTGGAAACTCAGCAGTGGCCACAGGACTGGAAAAGGTCAGTTTTCATTCCAATCCCAAAGAAGAGCAATGCCAAGGAATGTTCAAATTACTGTACAAATGCACTCATTTCACATGCCAGCAAGATATTGCTCAAAATCCTTCAAGCTAGGCTTCACCAGTACGTGAACCAAGAACTTCCAGATGTACAAACTGGACTGAGAAAAGGCAGAGGAACCAGAGAACAAATTGCCAATATCCTCTGGATTATAGAAAACGCAAGAGAATTCCCAAAAAACATCTTCTGCTTCATTGACTGTGACTATGCTAAAGCCTTTGACTGTGTGGATCACAACAAACTGTGGAACATTCTTAAAGAGATGGGAACACCAGATGACCTTACCTGTCTCCCGAGAAACCTGTATGCAGGACAAGAAGCAATAGTTAGAACTGGACATAGAACAATAGACTGGTTTAAAATTGGGAAAGGAGTATGTCAAGGCTGTATATTGTCACTCTGCTTATATATGCAGAGTACCTTATGTGAAATGCTGGGCTGGATGACTCACAAGCTGGGATCAAGATGGCTGGGAGAAATATCAACAACCTCAGATATGTAGATGATACCACTTCAATGGCAGAAAGTGAAGAGGAAGTAAAGGACCTCTTGATAAAGGTGAAAGAGGAGAATGGAAAACCTGGCTTAAAACTCAACATTCAAAAAATGAAGATTATGGCATCCAGTCCCATCACTTCATGGCAAATAAATGGGAAAAAGTGAAAACAGTGACAGATTTTATTTTCTTGGGCTCCAAAATCACTGTGGCTGGTGACTGCAGCCACGAAAGTAAAAGATGGTTGCTTCTTGGAGGAAAAGCTGTGACAAACCCAGACAGTGTATTAAAAAGCAGAGACATCACTTTGCCAGCAAAGGTCCATCTAGTTACAGCTATGGCTTTTCTGGTAGTAATGAATGGATGTGAGAGTTGGACCATAAAGAAAGCTGAGCACCAAAGAATTGATGCTTTCAAACTGTGGTGCTGAAGAAGACTCTTGAGAGTCCCTTGGACAGCAAGGAGATCAAACCAGTCCATCCTAAAGGAACTCAATCCTGAATATTCATTGGAAGGACTGATGCTGAAACTCCAATACTTTGGCCACCTGATGTGAAAAGCTGACTCGCTGGAAAAGACCCTGATGCTGGGAAAGATTGAGGGCAAGATAGAACGGGGTGACAGAGGATGGATGGTTGGATGGTATCACTGGCTCAGTGGATGTGAGTCTGAGCAAACTCAGGGAGATAATGATGGACAGAGAAGCCTGGCATGCTGCAGGTCATGGGGTCGCAAAGTCAGACATGACTAGTGACTATGCTGAGTCACTTTAGCCGTGTCTGACTCTTTGTGACCCTATGAACTGTAGCCCTTCAGGTTTCCCTGTCTGCGGGATTCTCCAGGCAAGAATACTGGAGTGGGTTGCCATTTCCTCCTCCAGGGGATCTTCCTGACCCGGGACTGAACCCACATCTCCTGTGTCTCCTGCACTGGCAGACAGGTTCTTTACCACTCGTGCTACCTGGGAAGCCAGGTGACTTAGTGAGTGAATAACAATATGTAACCCAGGCCAAAAATGACAGGGCTTAAAATAGAGCATTTGCAATAAAAATAGATGGGAAGGAACACATCCTAGACTATTTGTAATAATAAAATCAGTAGCAGAACTGAATCAAGTACTTACAATGTGCTGGCAGTATGCTGAAAATTATTTATCACAGCAACTCTATGAGGAATTAATGTTTATTTTTCCTATTTTAAAGATGAGGAAATTGAGGTACAGAGAGGCTAAGGCACAGCTATAGGTGGTAACGCATTAAAACAGAAGTGTCAGAATCTTATTTATTTATTGGCGGCTTCTGGGCTTAGTTGTAGCATGTGGGATCTTGCATTGCAGCACAGGGGCTCTGTAATTTGTGGTACACAGGCTCTCTAATTGAGGTGCAGGGGCTCAGTTGCCCCACGGCATGTGGGATCTTAATTCACTGACCAGGGGTCAAACACATGTCCCCTGTATTGGACAGCAGATTCTTCAGCACTGGACCATGAGGGGAAGTCCCAAGACCATCTTAACCAGTCTGCTTGACCATCATGCAGCAATGGGAGCAGGTGGCTTCTGAATACAGAGAAAAGTGGTGGAAGGATTAGAGACCTCATCAAGATCTCTAGGTGTGGTTTAGAAAACAGTAACACCATCGACAGAATAGGTAGTTGGGACAGAGGCAGTTTAAGAGCGGAAATGAATTGTTTGGGATAAGTTGAGTGTGTCAGTATGGCAAACACAGGTCAGTTTCCTCAGGACTTGGATAGGATTTAATGGGACACAGTGGGTATCTTAGATATAATCTGTACATTTAAGCTTTTAGTTAACCGGGTGGAGAGAGTGATGCCAATCTTCAAATTTGAAAACATTATTTTTGTTAAGCTGAATCTTCTCTGTTGCATTTACACTATGATTAAATTATTTTTTTAAGTAACATATTTTCTCTTCCTGTCACTGGGGACATTTACTCCATCAAGAAAAAGGGTGAATTTAGAAATCTAGAGCACGTAAGTTATCATCATGGTTCTGCACTCAACAGAAAACTTTTGTGGCATCTCAAGTCCTTGACAAGTCTTAGCTACTTTCAGATGATGGACTCAGCCTTATGGTTACTCAACAAACACCTTCACCCTTCCTTATTTATTATATCAAATAAGGTCTCAACAACCCATAGTTCTTCCTCTTCATTACCAAAAAACCTCAGCAAATTATCTCATTTGCTGAGATAATCACGATAGGCAATCAAATTAGAACAGTGGCTGAACTACCCAGAAATGGGATGGGATGACTGGTAATGAAGTATGTTACCAATAGGTCAACATCTGCAGTCCTGGCTGGCAGCTTCTTCAGCAAAAATAAGGAAGGTTAAGAAAAGAGAAGGCTTCTACTCGGGCAGACAAATGCTTTTTAAATAGTCACAATCACTTCTATTTATTGAGAGCCATTTCTGCCCAGAAGTGGGCCAGAGTGTTTCAAGTATTATCTCCTGTAATCCTCACAACCCTGTAAAGAGGTACTATTATCATGTCACCTTTGAAGATGAGGAAACTGAGGATTAGAAAAAAAGGATGTAATTTGTTCATGGATACAGGCTAATGGTAGAGATGGATTCAAACACAAGTTTGAGAATCCTGCAGTAATCCAATCTCTGGATAGTTCCAAAGCTTGGACTGAATCCCATACCACTGAACTAATCTGCCTGGTAAGAACCACCATCACCACAAAATGCCTTTGAAGCTAAAGATCCAAACTGGAATAATTGCGCTGGCACCTACAGAAGTGACTCTGACAATGGGCTGCTGGTTAGACAGGCCGTACAGGCAGCATCAACCCTGCCCCTGAAATGCCAAAACTCCCTTCTTGGCATTGTCAGCCCAGCAACCTGAAACCCATTTCTGTTGACTTTGAGATTTAAACCTTACATAACCCTTCACTGTCTCTACTCCTTTAATAGGCCCATGATTTCATGCCACAGTGAAGTCAAACAACCGAGACATTGGTTTCTGTTGCAGCAGCCAAACAGAAGCCATCAAGGGGGAACCAAAGTCCTTTTGTCCAGAACAAACAGCTAAGCGTGACACTATGATGGAAATGTGTGGTATTTCCTGGGGCTGATGGATGCAGGCAGCCGCCCCAAGTGCCCAGTCTATATGTCATAACTTGATGAAAACCAACTGGGATGGCCAAGTTTTGGGACAAGTGCTGGGGAGTGAGTTAGCCTGGAAGTCAATTCTCTCATCCAGAAATTTTGGTTCTGTTCCATCAGGTACCTTAGAAACCAGACTCATTTTAGCTCCTCATTTCATATCTATTACCTTATTTGCTACATAGGTCAAAAGTTAAGAGTGGAGGACTTCCTTGGCTGTCCAGTGGCTGGAACTCCATGCTTCCAATGTAAGAGGCATGGGTTCAGCCTTTGTTGGGGAACTAAGGTCCCACATGTTGTGCAACACAGCCAAAAAATTAAAAAAAATAAAACTAGCTTAAAAAAAAATTAAAGGACTTCCCTGGTGGTCCAGTAGTTAAGAACCCGCCTGCCAACACAGGGGCGTGGGTTTGATCCCTGGTCAGGGAAGATCCCACATGCCACAGAGCAGCTAAGCCCATATGCCACAACTACCGAGTCCAGGTGCTCTAGGGCTGTGCTCTGGACCAAGAGACAACGTGCCTGTGTGCTAGTCATGTCTGACTCTTTGCAACCCTTTGGACTGTGGCCTGCCAGGCCTTCCTGTCCATGGGGTTTTCCAAGCAAGAATACTGGAGTGGGTTGCCATTTCCTTCTCCAGGGGCTCTTCCCAACCCAGGGATCAAACCTGCGTCTCCTACGTCTCCTGCATTGCAGGCAGATTCTTTACTCACTGAGCCATTAGGAAGCCCCTGGATCAAGAGAAGTCACTGCAATCAGAAGACCACGCACCACAAGGAAGAGTAGCTCTTGCTCACCACAACGAGAGAAAGCCAGTGTACACAACGAAGACCCAGCACAGCCAGTCGATAAATAAATAAAATAAGAAAACTTTCATATGTATAATATTTTTTTAAAAAGTTAAGAGGGGAAACTAACTTGCAGATCCTGGGATAACTACCCATGTAGAAAAAATGATGTCTGTCCTGATACTAGACCTTTCTGGGAGGTATCTTCCTTACCCCTTCTTGAGATTACAGATAAGTGCCATTTTCAGGGGTCTGTGAGAAATTCTCTGGCTTTAGGCTGAGTAGGAACAGCTGCTGTTTTGAACCTTGTAATTCATGGTTACATTCAGCACCTCCCCTGCCCCAGCCCCGAGGGGTTGCCAAAGTTACCAGACACCCCAGACACCTTGTTTGATTCCTGAATACTGTCCAGATGCTCTCCTTCAGGACGCTGAAATAACAAGGAGCTGGGGCTTCCCATTGCCCTCCCTTTAATGAACATCCCGAGTTTCTGCCTTTTCTGCCCGAGTTCCATTTTATTGATTTACTTATAGTTATTTATGGCGTCATAAATGGTGGTCGGGGAAAAGATGGAGGATCAACAGATTGAGACCAAGATATCTGTGAAAGCAGTAAAGTTTTTGCGTAACCCCAAGCCAACGCCTCTCAAGAGATGAAGCCATCTCTCATTTAGGGCTCTTGGCGAAAGTGTTGAAACAATGGCTTTAGCCATGCAGCAGTGCTTAAATTCTGACCTGGCCTCTTGCCCAGGTGCAAGGTTTCATCAGCCAAGATTAGAGAACAGCCACACCCTACCCTAATGATTTTTGCCCAAAGTCTGTCCCAACCAATGAAGATTTCGAACCAGAATAATCACTAACATCACCACAGACTTACACAGAGTGATTGTAACCTGACCTTCTGCCAGGTACTAAATAAACCTTCCATCTTCAAGCCTGGTGGCCCTTTCTCTGGTTTTAAAAGTTGTTCAAGCAGCTGCTCAAGTTTATTGCACATGGTAGCTGAATCTCACCAGGACAACAGTCAGGGCACTGTCAGGCACAGGTGGAGTCCTGGACATGAGAAGGAGTTTAGGAGCTATGAAACCATGGAGGCAAACCAGGGGAGGTCTCCTATTCCTCTGTCAAGAGATCAGAGGGGGGCTTCTGCCTATGGCCAAAACCTAGTCACAGAAACTGGGTGTGAGATGTACTCAGTCAGCAACAGAGGAAATAGCAGAGTGCTGTACTCCTGCAAAGAAACAGCACACGCCCTTTTAGTAGAAGTAGAAAAGGCAAGACCCTTCATGGGCAAATAATATGGGATGTAGAAAGAGAAGACATTTCAGAGCCTGGATTCACCACTGGGTGACCTGAGGGAAGTCACATAATCTCTCTGGGACACAGTTTTCTCATCTGTAAAACAGGTTTGATGACAGTATCCACCTTACAAAGGGCTTATGAGGATCAAATGAAGCAAGTGTGTTGCATGGAGTGTGGCAAGTAGGGCACATTCAAACACTTAGACCTGGGTGAGTGAGGCTCTCAGAGCGTCCTGCTCTTTGGAGTGCCTTCCTCAAAGTATTTGAAATGCCTCTCCAGTGAAGACTGACATACTGTCCAGCCTAGACCTGGTTCCACAGGTCCCAGAATGACCTGGGACTAATGTGAACTTCAAGATGCAGAATGTGAGACGGAAGCTAGTGTTTGAATGTGCACCCTTGGTTTGGAATACTACAGATCCAGATTCATAGAAGCAGGAAGTAGACATGGAAGAGAGAGAAATGGGAAAGAAGTTTGGTGGACTCTTCTCACTCCGTGATCTTCACTTGAGGTTCAGGGTGTGGTCGTTCCATTTCCTTTCTTTAAAATGATGATTGGCGGCTGTCTGTCCACAGCCTAAATTCACCTCTCCAACACAACTTCCTGCCCACTCAATTTCTTCCACAGGAACATTTTTTCCACAGCATCAGGATGTCTGTAATTCAGGCTTCTACTTTCTCTCTATCCATCAGCTTCCACCTGCCCTCACCTGTCTCCAAATCTAATGAACATCCCAAGTTTCTGCCTTCACAGGAGTTCTATTTTATTGATTTATTTATAGTTACTTATGGGGTCATAAATGGTGGTTGGGGAAAAGATGGAGGATCAACAGATTGAGACCAAGATATCTGTGAAAGCAGTAAAGCTTTTGCCTAAGCTCAAGCCAATGCCTCACCTGTCTCCAAATCTAGTTTAGGATCTATGGTTCATAATTTTAGTCGTTCTCTCAAAGCAGTTCTAGATTCTTATTCCTCAGGGCTTTTATTTTATTTTTTTTATAATTCATCTGATAAAACTCCAGCCCCTGGTAAAACCAACACCCAGGTTTCTCCAAAGCCATATCCTGAGATGTTTTCCACCAGAGAAGAAAAGCACAAGGCAGCGCAGATCACTGTGGTAGAGATTACGAACTCCATACTCTAAAATGTATTCTTTAGTTAGAGAACTGATATCTAGTTGGAAACACTGCTGCCAGGCATAACGTATTGTATTTCCCAGCTGTCCTTATACGCAGGTATGGCCAAGTGTCTGTGTTACAGAAAACAAGGGAAAATGTTGTGTGATTGCTGCAGTAAAGTGTAAGAGATCTGATTCAGTGGAAGAGCCACCCCTTACCATCCAGTGTGGCCCCTGAGGGCATCTTGAACCATAAGGTAACCTTGAGGATGGAAGCCAAGAGCCAAGATGCTGAAGCAAAAAGTAGTCATTCTGACCCCTGATGAAGTAATATACCAGCCCTAAGAAGAAAGCTGAGTGCCAAAAAATTGATGCTCTTGAACTATGGTGTTGGAGAAGACTCTTGAGAGTCCCTTGGACTGCAAGGAGATCCAACCAGTCCATCCTAAAGGAGATCAGTCCTGGGTGTTCACTGGAAGGACTGATGTTGAAGCTGAAACTCCAATACTTTAGCCACCTGATGTGAAGAACTGACTCATTTGAAAAGACCTGATGCTGGGAAAAATTGAAGGTGGGAGGAGAAGGGGCTGACAGAGGATGAGATGATTGGATGGCCTCACCGACTCGATAGACATGAGTTCAAGTAAACTGCGGGAGTGGGTGATGGACAGGGAGGCCTTGCGTGCTGC